>NC_058417.1:51336995-51482609 GCF_002201575.2 Neomonachus schauinslandi
TTAATCTTGAGAATCCGATTATAATTAGATATTGGGTGGTAAGGGTGAGATATTATAGAAATGGAGTTTGGGGCCCTTGGCTATTGGTTGTGATGGGGAGAACATTCGAAGAAAAATGTAAACATGAAAACCATGACCTCGCGCACTGGAACAGCCCTTCTAAATGCATCAAATCTGAATTGCTTAGCTTCTCTCACTTTCTCTTTGTGACATCTCTTCAGGAAGGCGGGACAAGCATTAACAATATAAGTACACTAGATCTCTGGTGCCTGGGTGGCCTGGTAGGTTAAGTGTCTGACTCTTGGTTTCCACTCAGGTCGTAATCTTGGATTCCTGATCTCAGGGTCATGATCTTGGAATTGTGAGATCGAACCTCATGTAGGGCTCCACACTTGGTGTGGAGTCTGCTTGAGATTCTCTCTCTCCCTCTGCCCCTGTCACTCATGCTCTCTCTCTCTAAAATAAATAAATAAATCTTCTAAAAGTATACATATAATTACACTGGACCAATGTAGACTTAACCCTCTTTGGCATTTTTTATTTTGCATTTCACAGAATATAGATTCAGCACGAAGGATAGGTATTACTCAAGCCCCTGAAATACTTTTTCTTTTTCTTTTTTTTTTTAAAGATTTTATTTATTTATTTGACAGAGCGAGCAAGAGAGAACACAAGCAGGGGGAACAGCAAGCAGAGGAAGAAGCAGACTCCCCGCTGAGCAGGGACCCCAATGTGGGGCTCGATCCCAGGACCCTGGGATCATGACCTGAGCTGAAGGCAGACACTTAACCAATTAAGCCACCCAGGCGTCCCCCACTGAAATATTTTTATTAAAAATTGTATATTTACTTCAGAGTTCATTATTAACACTCATTTATATATAAGACACGTAGTTTGGGAATACAGATAAGAACTGTCTGAGACCTAGAAAAAGCGAGCAACTTGCCCAGGTTCCCTTGACACACAGAGATGGTAGAGCCAGGGTTAGATTCCGCTTTCCTGATTCTTAATTCTGCATTTCCTCCCTTCATGGGGTAAACGAGTCGGCCCAGCATCTGCTTTGGAAAGAAGGCATTTGAACACGCAGCCTGGAAGAACAGGGAACACCAAGAATGATGACACCAAGTTCTCTTCCAAGTCAAAAAAGGCACTCACGTGGCACCCCAAAAAAGGCACTCACGTGGCACCCCTGAAGGAGAGAGGGTAGTTCACAGGTAGTCCATGAGAATTCATTGCCAGTGACTTCCCACGAAGAGTGTATTCATATCTATACTTATGGGGAGCCCATGGAAAACACGGAAAATGAGACACTGGAGTGTTTTTAAAAAATGTTATTGTTGAAACAGGCCCAGAAACCCACTACAGAGCATATAGGTCTGGAACTTGGCAAAACCCAAAATTAATGGTATCGTCATAAAGTTTATATAGAATATAATTTCTTAAGCCATGCACCAGGAAGGAGGCTCATATACGGTAACGAACTCAGCCCACCCATAAATAATCCATGTTAATATCCTAAGAGAGGTCACGGACTAGAGTAATGTGCTGACATCTGGCTGCTTCTGGCAGGATAGGCTGGATGGTATAAACAGATGGCCTTTAATTAGTGGTGGGTTGTCTCAGCAGAGGGCAGCTTGGGCAGGAATGGTTATTTGGATTACCCACCTCGTGCCTGGCTCCTCGAACTCTTGGCATATTGTCAGAAGCACCACTGTGGTTACTGCCAATAGGTCTGATGTCACCAGATGGCAGCCTCTTGGGCTACCATTGTCATTGTGTCATTGGAGGGAGGCCTCTTCGGGAGAGTCTCAGCAAAGATGCCATGGTGCAAATAAGCTGGAGAAACCAGGGGGATGGACGGGGGTGGAGAGAATCCATCAAATAAACTTGCCTTCAGGAGATTTCCCGACTGAAATCTTTGGGCTTTGTAGCCCCAGTTGTTGCTTCTTCTTTTTGAATTCCACACACTTTGAACCCTTTCAGCAGTAGAAAGAGATAGAAACGAGGAGGTGAAGGTTTAACCTTGTTGCCTACTATATACGAGTTCAATGGCAGAGGAAAATGCCCATAGGTCATTATAAAGAGCCAGGCTGCTGAAGGATCATAAGCTCTACTGCTGAGATAGAAAACAATCAAGTGTCTGTTTCAGATATAACAAGAAAATGACTTACTGTGTCCAAAATGGAACACAACAGCCCACCGTGTCTTCAATTCACCCAGTCCTGAAAGTTCTGAGAACACTTGGATCCAGAGCAGAATGAGGCAGCCTTCTCTTTTGAACTGAAAAAAAGGAAAATAAAATATTCCTGTGGTACCTGACCCTGTGCTGGGACTTTTGAGAATGCGATACAATGTGTGCCTTCAAAGCTAGGGTTGTTGTTAGTGAGGACCAGATCCGAGCTCTGCTATCCACAGTAAAAGTGTGGGTTGATTGGTGGACATGTGAGCATTTAGCCAATTTCCTGCTGAGTTTTTCCAACGATGGCCTGAGAATTTACTTTTCAGTATGTGATGATAGTGGGAATCACACTTAGCCAACTCAGGTGTTCTCAAACTGGACAGAAACCAAAGAGCAGGCTGATGTGTTTTCAGAACTTAAAACTGATACCTCCGTTCCCTTGTCTGGTCCTTCAATATCTTGCTTAACGACTTTTACAGGTCATGGTTGACTCCGATGCAGTTTCCAAGACTTAAGAATTGGCATGATTTGGGGCGCTTGGGTGGCTCAGTCAGTTAAGCGTCTGCCTTCAGTTCTGGTCATGATCCCAGGGTCCTGGGATCTAGCACCACCTGCTTCTTCCTCTCCCTCTGCCTGCCGCTCTGCCTACTTGTGCTCTCTCTCTCTCTCTGTCAAATAAATAAAATAAATAAATAAATAAAATCTTTTATAAAAAAAAGAATTGTCATGATTTGCTTCCTTATACAGAAATCCTAGAAGTCCAGAAATCATGTTTATACATGTGATTTGGGGTATATTACATTGCCCAGATGGGAGAGGTCTTTTTGTACATGCAGCATAGTATACAAAAACCTAGTCATAGATAGGAGGCCTCCTTCTATTTCAGACAAGGTGACCATGAGGAAGTCTGAAAAAGCAGGGTCAAATCTTCCTAATTACTGGGAGTTTTATAAAAGTCATGAGACCTTTGGGAAGGTATCTAGAATGCAAGAAGAATCTGGTCAATAGAAAAAAAAAGTTTTCCCTATTCATCTCTCCAATTAAATAGTAATTACCTGGGCTGAAAACACCAAGGCTAGGAAAGATTGCAATGATTCCTGTATGAATTTCATGGATTTAAGTTGAAAGTTACCTTGTGTCAAAAGTTATACAGGTAAGGTCAAGGCCCAGATTATTCTTGAATGCCTAAGTGCTTTCATTATTCTTCATTATTGGGATAAACTGGGAAAGACATCTGAAAATTCCAGCATGAGTGTTAACTCAGCAATGTATGGTCTGTGTAGCCATGCAAGTCTTCCTCTGCACAACGGGAATTATGTACACATTTTATTTGTTCGTTCATTTAATTGATATTTAGTGTACGCCTTCTGGATTTTGAGCTCCATTTTAGATGTTAGAAATGCTGCAATGAAC
This sequence comes from Neomonachus schauinslandi, assembly GCF_002201575.2. Classification (NCBI taxonomy): domain Eukaryota; kingdom Metazoa; phylum Chordata; class Mammalia; order Carnivora; family Phocidae; genus Neomonachus; species Neomonachus schauinslandi. The sequence continues at coordinate 51,340,588 of NC_058417.1, forward strand.
GACGACAACAAAAGACAAAACCCCTGTTTTCATGGATCTGACATTCTAGCAGGGAAGCTAGGTAATAAACATATTAATAAGTAAATGCATATCACGCAGGTAGTGATAAAAAGGCAAATAACGGGAAGAGGGATGGGGAGTGATTGACGTGGTGGGGCGCCATTCTAGAATGTGAGGAGAATAAGGTCTCTCTCCAATAAAGGACATTTGAGCAAGTGTCAGAATGGAGTCATGGAGTTAAGTCATGACGGTATCTGGGAGTAGAATATTCCAGGCCGAAGAAAACAGCAACGGGACAGGCCTGGATGTTTGACGTGTATAAAGAAATTCCAGAAGGTCAGTGGAGCAGAGCAAGCCAGTGTCTGAGGGAACAGAGACGGGGTCAGAGAACAGGTGAGGACCAGAGCACTTGGAGCCTCATGTACATTTTGCCAGCGTGACCTTCAGGCGAAAGGCTTGACTTCCACATGTTTGTAATCTCTGAAGTTGCAAGCACAGCGGACGTTTCTCGAGCGCTTGCTATGAGCCAGGTCCTGTGTTAAGTGCGTATGTATTATTATCCCCTTTTACAAGGCAGGAGACTTAGGCTTCAAGGTTAAACCACTTGCCACAGTTGCCTGCTGATAAGTGCTGGAGATTCCAAAGTAAACAAGACTAAACCACAAAGGGGTTAAAGGCTCGCCCTGTTGTTTGAACCCCCCCTTCAAAATTCCCGTAGACGTAGCCTTGGCCTTGCTCTTCCCAAGCACGGAAGCAAGATAGACGGAAAGCAAGAGATAAAGCCCTCGGGAGGAGCCCATCTCTTTCTCCCTACACTCAGCTAAGCTTCCAAACCCCTCATTCCCGAGAAGCCTTAGCTCTTTGCTGGCCCCGGAGTGTGTGTTTCCATGGATGCTGAGAGTCATGCTGAGCGCTGAGAAGCCCTCTGTATTCTTCTCGCCGTGTGGTTAGAGGTGGAGGAGAGTCTCGGCTGCAGTGCCAGGTACCACACCTCTTTGTCAGGAACATGTAATTAAAAAAGAAAGAAAAAGGGAAAAGAAATGAGCAAAGAAATAGCCACCCACCTCCATTTTTCTTAAACGCATGTTCATGTGAGCGCGCGCACGCACGCGCACACACACACACAGGCACGCAAAGCCAGCAGACGTCCATCACTCGGGTCCTTGGGATTCTGATGAAAACATTTTCCACCTGGCACAGTGAGGCACTAAACACCCCTCAAACCCAACCTGAGACTTGGACCGTCAGTGGAGATATTTTTAAAACCATGACACAGAGGAGTGTGACACACTTGGTTTTCTCAGTGGGTGGGTAGAGCGCTATTTCATGTTGTTCTTGTCACCAAGCCCAACGTTGTAAGTGTGCACTTTATTACTACACCGAGAATGCTCTGCAGCCAGACCTAGCACAGTGTGTTCCCAAGGAAAGAATGGCAGCCTGGACCTGGACCGGCACAGGGACGGGGGAGGGGAAAGTTGCTGGGGACACAGGCGACCTCTTGAGGGGTCCTCCTTCGTGCGTTCAGCTCATGCTCAGCAGTAGATGAAGTGTCCCTATTGCTGCTTTTGTTATTCTGTATCTGTCAGGGTCTGTCCTTGGGAAAATTCTAGATAGTCAGATATTCAGTGATACCTAAGTAATTCCGAAGTAGATTTTTTCCCCCTACTCTCCTGTTCTCCTTTCTCTTTTTCCTAATGGGAGACTTTTCTCAATATCACATATACAATTTATGACCAAACTAGGAGTGAGCACCCCCCTCTCACTGTTCAGATGCAAAGGTGTTTAGTCAAGGGTTCTTATTGTTTTCTTGGGATGACTAGGAAATGGGGGGCAGTGGGTGTGTCTGCCCTGGGCACAGGCAATTAAAAGTGGGCTGAAGGTAAGGAATTTAAAAGCAATCTAGAAAACAACAGTTGATCTGCTTTTTATTGGCCCTTTGCCCTGGCAATTCTAAACTATTTCAGTGCTACAAGCCTCCTCCCCATCTGAGAAGACCCCCTCCACAGCCCTTGGTGAGTTACTAAGTTTGAGGGGGATAGAAGATTGGCTTGGCGGGGCGAGGAATATTGTGTTTCAACAGAAAACCGGAGCTCTCTGGGTAGAGGTCACCGTATTTCCCACTACGTGGACTTGTTTCTTATTTTTCCATTGATAGCAAAAGGATTGTACCTATTCACCTTAATACGAGTGTAAACGTTAGTATTGTCCAAAGAATGACAAATAAGAAATGCCTGCCAAGTGTTGAGATAAAATGGAAAGATTAAGAAGTGGATCTCCAGAGGGTATCTTTGATTCTGTACTACCCCTTAGCTCCCACATTTAACCCATTAGTAGCAGAACATTCCAGAGCTACTAAACAAGGCCTGTGCTATAGGCCTAGGCCAAGCCATCGGCATTTCTGGTTTATTTTTTTTTTAAAGAGAGAGAGCAAGTAAGTGACGAGGGGCAGAGGGAAAAGGAGGGAGAGAATCTTAAGCAGGCTCCGTGCTCAGCGTGGAGCCCTACATGGGGCTCTACACCGGGCCCTATCTCACGACCCTGAGATCATGACCTGAGCTGAAATCAAGAGTCTAACCAACTGAGCCACCCAAGAACCCCGCATTTCTGCTTGAAAACAAAGGTTTGCCAACTATGGCCCTCAAGCTAAATCCAGCCCAGGGCTATTAATGTGTAGTTGGAACACAACCACACCCATTAATTTACATATTGTCTATGGCCGAATTATTGCTCCAACAGCAGAATTCAGTTGTTGTGACAGAAACTGTGTGGCCTGCAAAGCCTAAAATATTTATTATTTAGCCTTAGTTCAGGTTGCTGTAACAGAATACCCTAGACCGGAGGTATGGGGCGGCTTAAACAACAAACATGTATTTCTCACAGTCCTGGAGGCTGGGAAGCCGAAGATCAGGTTGCTGGCGTGGATGGAGTCTTGGTGAAGGTCCTCTTCTGGGTTTAGAAATGGCCATCCTCCTGTTATATTCTTGCATGACAGGAAGAGCTCACTCTCATATCTCTTCTTATAAGGGCACTAATCCCTTCATGAAGGCTCAACCCTCACGACTTAATTACCTCCCAAAGGCCCCACCTCCAAATATCATCACACTGGGGATTGCGGATTAGGGTTTCAATGTATGAATCTGGGAAGGACACAAACATTCAGGCCATAGCTAGCCCTTTACAGAAAAAATTTGCTGACACCTTCTCGAGAATATTGCAGTAAGCTCCTCGCTGAGCCCATGGCTTCTTCTCTTGCTGTTTACAACCCTTTCTCCACCAGGCAGCCAGCATTCCCTATAAAACATAAAGCACATCATGATCCTCTTCTACTGGAAACTTCCATTCGTTTCCCATAACAGGTAGAACTAAATGCAAACTTCAGGCTTAGGCTGACAGGATCCTTCGTAATCTGGTAGCCATAACTCTGAGCCTCCATAACTTCTCAGCGAGCTTCGAGCACTCTGAATGTGCCTCTCGGACATGATGTGCTCCTGGCCACCTCATGATCTTTGTGCTCGCTCTTCCCCCTGCTGGAATGCTCTCTTCCCACATCCTGCTAGAGCTTGTGCCTGCCTATATTTCAGGAAGGTCTTTGCTTTAATGTCACTTTCTCAGAGTCTATCTTCCCCTCCCCTCTCAGAGTCTCTCTTCCCCTCCCCACACCCTGCTTTATTTTTCTTCATGGCATCAATCAGTTCCTTCCATTAACATGGACTGCAGACATACTGGTTGATGGATTTCTTGGTGAGATAGGAGGGAAGGAAAGGGTTCAAGGATGACTTTTACAATTGGGACATGAACAGCTACAGAATGGCGAGACCATTGACAGAGTTTGGGAAATTTGTGGGAGGAGCATATTGGGGAGGAGAGAGGGAGAGAGGAATCCATATTTCTATTTTAGACATGTTATATTTAACGAATCTATTAGATGTCAGGGTGGAGATGTCTGGTAGGCAGTTGGATATACAAGTCTGGAATTCAGGGGAGAGATTGGGTCTGAAGATAAAAATTCGTGAGTCATCAACATATAGATGACATTTAAAGCTATGATCTCAGATAGGAAGTGCCAGGTAGTGTAGACACAGAAGGGAAGATGGCCAGAGCTAAGCCCTGGAGCAAACAAATATTTAGAGACCAGGAAAGAGATGAGGAAGGAAGAAGAAAAGGAGATGGAAAAAGAGATTCCATTGAGGTAGCAGGAAAACCAAGAGAGTAAAGTATCCAAAAAGCCAAGTGAGGAAAAATTGCCATTCCACATGCTGCTGTAATCTCCAGATGAAGATTGAGAATTGGTCTTTAAGCCTGGTCAAGGGCTGAGAAAAGAGCAGAAAAATGGGGACAAAGCCTTGTGGGAGGAGATTGAGAAGAACGAAAAATGTGAAGATGCAGAGGCAGAGTACAAGTAACAATTTCAAGGAGTTTTGAGAGGTGGCAACAAGAAAAAGTGATAGCTAGAGGAAGCTGTGAAGAAAGAGGGAGACTATCTAAATGGGAGATATTCCAGTGCATTTACCAGCTGGTTAGAATGAGAAACTACTAGAGGGAAATGATTATATTGAGGGAAGGAGAGATCATTGAGAGCAGTTTTTAATTCAGAGCAGGATCTGGTGTGATTCAAGAAGGGATCTGGTGTAATTCAGAGCAGGATCTAGTGTGATTCAAGAAGGGATCTGGTGTAATTCAGGGCAGGATTTGGTGCACTGATGACAAAGTCTCAGATGGGAGTGGACACGGTCTGCAGGGAAAGCAGGGGACCGCGGGAGGTGGTAGGTGACTCATTTGCAGGTGGATGAAGAAGTTCTCTTCTGCCTGCTTCTGTTTTCTCAGTGCATAAAAGATGAGGTCATCAACTGAGAGTGAGGGGGTGGATGTAAGGAGAGAGGAGATGTGAAATAGTGACTTTGGAGAATGGGATTTCGAATGGACCACGGGAATGTACTAGAATGGCCAGGGAGCGCTGAGGGCCCAGCTGAGGTTGGTGGTCAAAAACTAACACGTGACCAGATAGCCCTGCTTTGTGTTTTCCTCCAGCCATGTTCAAATACTCTGGTGCAGGTTCCGAGTAGGCAAAGAGCTGGGTTGAAGCAGGGTAGCTTTCAGGTCAGCAGGCTGGAGGGAGAGATGACAGCTGCAAGTTTATGCAAGGCATTGAACATAACAATAGAAATAAGAGGATGAAGACTGTGAAAGGCTTGAAGGAATGGTGCCAAATGGACCAGTTGGTGGGTTAAAGGTCTCTGTAGACCAAAGAATTGCTGAGGTCAGGGTAGTAGAGGGAATCACCTGGAAGATAGCAAGTGGTGTTTGGAGAGTGAGATTCTTAAAAATGAGATTGGGAAGGAAGAGCATCTACTGAAGGGCTATGTGTGAGCATGGGAGGGAGCCACAGAATGTAGAAGACAAGATCATTGGAAGAGAACAGCCCAAAAATCTGAGAGTCCTGAGGAGTGAAAGGCCTCTCTAAGTGGTCACTGAGACAGCCCTAGATTGTGATAGCTGCAGCTAGTGTTGGCTGTGAAAGGTAGCCAGTGGAAAATCTTCTGTAGATGAGAAGTTCAGAGGGTGTCAGTGGTTGACTCACCCAAGGAGGGGCTGTTGAATAGCATATAGTCCAACACTATGGGCCTCAAAGGATCTGGGGTTGGAGAGAATAAAAATGGAGGATGGAATGTGGCGCAAGGAAGATATAACTTCCTTCTAGGCCCCGTGTCCATGGGGAGGAAGGAAGAGCCACTGGCAGAGAGGGTTGAAGGGGAAGTCCTGACCTCAAGGGGTGACTGGTTTCGGGCACAGCAAACATTCAAGGAGAACATTCATAGAAAAGGGTAAGGATATGGGGCATTTTGATAAGGAGAGACTCTGAGTTATCAGTCGCAGCGGAAGGATTTTGAAGGACTTCTTCTGTGTCCAAATTTCTCCTTTTTATAAGGACTTTAGTTGTACTGGGTTAGTTTTCACCCCGATGACCTACCTCATTTCAACTTGATTAAATCTGAAAAAACTTTCCAAAAAAGGTCACATTCTGAGGTACTGTGAGTTAGGACTCCACCATATCTTTTTTGCGGGGACACAATCCACTCAAACAAGGTCTGAAGGTCCAAGTGACATACATGTCCCTGTGGGCTTGGACTTTTGATGGTAAACTGCAACCTAATGTATGGTTGGGTAAGAAGCCTTCATCTTGGGGTCGTTCTCTGAGAGAGTTTGTAGGACAAGCTGGGTGGTATTACAGCAGGGGAGAGGTGGTCTCACAAAGGACACATTAATTCCAGGACTATACAAAGTTTGTGGACCTTCTTTATGGACAACTGTGAGGAGGGTGGTGGTAGGCAGTGGCTCTCCTGCTACTCTTCCCCTTGTTCACTCTACTCACTACACCTCAGCTACACCTGGTCTATTTCTGCCTCAAAATAAATAAATAAGTAAGTAAATAAAAACAAAACCAAAAACCTAGATTGTTCCAGCCTTGGGGCTTTTGCACTTGCAGCCCCAATGCTCAGAAGACAATTCTCTCAGAGCTTCTCGTGGCTAGCTCTGTCTCATCACAGACAGTTCATCTCAGAGGTCACCTGCTTGGAGAAGGCTTCCTTGCCCCTTGTAACCTAACAAACCATCCCTTCTGTCACCATTTCCTTCATTATTTTCTGAAAAGTTACCATTTTCACATGTGTTCACTTGTACAATCTTTGTTTCTCCAACCAGTCTATAAGCTCCACAGAAAAAAAGAATATGGTCTCCCTTTGGTTCACCAGTGGCTCCCCAGTGTACAGAACAAGGCTTAGTGTGTGTAGGTGCTGAATAATAACAATAGCAAGAACAAAATGAGCGATGGTAATAATAATCTTTGATGAATAAATGTAGACGTATACAAAGCATTAAGTCATTTGACCTCCCTCAACCTCATTCATAAATTAAAGACCTTGACCTGGGTATTATCTTTAAGATCCTTTCCAATCTTATAATGCCAGTTACATAACAGCCTGATATAATCTGAGGGACCCACAGGAATGTGAACACTCGATGTACACACTAATATCCCAAAGCCAGGAGAAGAAAGGTCCCATGTATTATACCTGAAAAAAAAGTCTCTTTATCAGGTCAAGATAACTGATCTAATTTGAGCAAAGAAGGGTATTACATCTTTCCTTCCACTTCCTATTAATCCTTTAAGCTGCAGTTAGACTCCATGCTTAAAAGGTAAGGCCAAGGGACAAGATGGTCCCACAGGGGCAGCTGTGCTGACTCAGCCACCATCTTGGGCCTTTGGGTGAGTTCCATTTGGTTTTGATTTTTCTTCTCATGTGCTTAGAGCATAAAAGGGGCTTCCCAAACTGTAGAAGGAGTCTCATTCCTCCAAGAACCATAGAGACGGTTATCATTGATCTTAGTTCAATTTTTTGTGAAGGAGGTGGAAATAACTGAGTTTACCCATTTCTTCTTTCTGCAGCCATTAGTGATTCAGAGCTGACTCTGGCCCTTCTTGACCTAAAGAGGTGAATTCAATTCCTTTCTCAAGCTCCAAATGTCTAATGCCCTCTCCCTTCTAAACTCAGTTGAGCTGAAGGTCATCTGGTGTCACCCACCCCCCTTTTCATTTATTCTGTGGCCAAGGGATTAACTGCGTAAAGAGGGAGTCTGAGATAGCAGAGGTCACAGTTACTTGGCAGAAGTCTTGCCCTCCGTGGCTGTGGTCCTGTGCTGTCTCTTTGACACTTTCCAATTCTGTCTTCCATCTCGCTACATTAGGGAGGTATCTTGCCTTTCCCCCGGGGGGATTGTGACACACGCCCCCCTCATCTCTTTCCTTTCTTCTAATTTCAAAGCACGTGTCCAGAGCCCCCTGCTTGGCGGGTTACTGTGCCTTTGGGGTTGCGGGATATTTGTGAGGCTGAGGTGGAAGCCAGCGGCTGCGCAGCTAACTCTGGCCGATGGGAGAAGCCGCAGCAAGTCATGGGGAAAAGGCAGGAAGAGTATGGGAGGAGGCGAAGCCTGCCTTTTTTGATGACTGGTCTAAGGCTTCTTACTTGAACTTTTGGTTTTATAGTTCTATAAAAGGCAGCTGACAAGAGATCCCGTTTTGGGAGGGTCCAGCTGGCGGGGCTGAGCTGGGCGGGGCAGCCCGAACATTTGAGAGCCAGGCCTGATGTTCAGCCATGATGTCAGAGAGGCCTGGGGTTCCCGGCGAGCCGGGGTGGAGGGGTTGGGGGGCTGGAGGGGGAGAACAGACAGCCCCAGCCCGCGCCCTGCCCTGTGCCAGCAGCAGCTTCAAATGCTGCCTTCCTGGCTCATCTGCAAGAGCCCTTCCTCCTGGGAGACGCTTTGCAGTGCTTGGAAGGAAAGCTCCCTCACTGGTCCTGTGGGTGTCTGCTGGGGCAGGCGAGCCAGGCCTCCTCCGCGGGCTTCCCGACTCCCCCCACCGCCAGGCCTGGCCCGGCTCTCTGCCTCCTTTCATTCCAGGCCTGGAGGCAGGAAGCCCGAGCGGGCTGGCTGCTCTGAGACCCACATCTTTCTACAAACCTGGGGTCCTGCGCCCTTGGGCTCCAGGCCTCCATTTCTGGATTTGGGGGACCAGCCTCTGTTCCCCCTTTAGTCGCAGAGGCAGACGCCCGACCACAGTGCTGCCCGAAAGGAAGGAGTGTGTGGGCGTGGGTGGTTGTTTTCAATTACATTCAATCTGAAGAACACTTTTTTTTTTTGGCTTATTCACATCCAACTACCCCATTGCTCTGGCCCAAGCCCTGCAGTTTCCTGTGGACAAAGCGGGTCAGCTCTCCAAGCCCTCGGGGGCTGGGGTGAAGCAACAGCTCCTCACTCAGCCCTGACTCAGAGGAGGTTCCTTTCTCCCCTGCCAGGACTAGCCGCTGCCCAGCTCCAGGGAGAGGCCAGGAGGAGGGGAGAGGGAAGGACAGTTGCAGACAGGGCACACAGTGCTTGTTTTAGATTCTCGAAAGGTTTCAGAAGGGAAGGGCTCTGGCAGCCCGCAGGTCCCATGATGGGTCTAATCTGCCTCCTCAGCTCCTTCCTGCAGAGACTGGGGAGATTCACCTGAGGAGCCCAGAGACAAGGCCTGGAGAGCAGAGTTAGAGCGAACCCCCTGGAACACTGCTGAGCAGCCCGAAGGACTAGAACTATCCATCGCCACCAGTAATTACCATGCTATGCAATTTAAATGTGTTCCTGTGTTTCCTTGGCTCTTTGTGGTGGCCAGAGACCCATCATTCCTGAACTCATTCATTCATTCAACTGTCAGATTTATTTATTTTCAGGAGCTTCTACGTGCTAGATGCCTTCAGTAAGGGAGCTTTGAGATTACTTGGTGCTTCATTGATTAACAAGTTGCCTGGGAACCAAGGCTCTGTTAACAAAGCTGCCGTGGGGGCAATGGGTATAGGGGCGACGGCTTTTCCTCTGTATCACCTGAGACTGGGTGTGCGGGTGGCCCTCTGACCCCCATGGCCTATGTTTGAAGGTGCACACGGTTTCCTCGAGACTGTCCCCTTCTTTCAAATAGGAGGGGCCTGGATGGAAGGTAAACTTAAAGAAATCTCCCAGAGAGAGTGGAAATAGAGCTTCCTCTACCCAAGGGTAGCAAGGAGAGACTCTACCACTTGCCACACACCCTTATTCCTCCTTCCCCGCCTTGTGTTCTCTTTTGCTAATTTCTTATTCCTTAAATATCCACTGAGTGCCACTATGATCCAATTGATGACCTCCTTCTTATGAGACATTGTTGTATGTTCAATATGTAAGTCAAGTCAAATTTGTAAGGCAAAATAATAATAATAAATTAGTTAAATGAAACACCTGTAACAAGAGCGCCATCCGTGGCCCTTGGTACAGGAGTAAGTGGGGGTGACTGGCGGAGCAGGTGTCGTGCAGTGGGTGGATGCAAGTATGGACCGCTCTTCTGTCTCAGTGAGGTCACAGAAACTGCTTGATTAAACAAAAACATCCTTTTCAAAGTCCTTTCTCTTTATCTCATTCGTTCTTACAATAGTCCTGGAGGGTAGAAGGACCAGGGGAATTGTGCCCATTACAAAGATGAACAAACAGTGGCCTGCAGTTAAGTGACTTGACTTCTTCTGGTTGAATATTTAGTTATTGGCAGAAAAAGAACCTGATCCCAGGACTTAGTTATTCTCAAGGACTCCAGCAGTTACACCAGAGGAGGTAGACTATAGCTCCATCAAGGAATGTTTACTTTTCTTCCTTTTTTCTTAATTAATACCTTGGATCATGTCTCAGTTTGGACTGCTATACCACATTACCATAGACTGAGTGAATTCTCACAGTTCTGAAGGCTGCTAAGTCTGAGATCCAGGTGCGGGCGGACACAGTGCCTGGTGAGAGCCTGCTTCCTTGCTCACAGATGCTTGTCTTATTGTATCCTCACTTGGTGCAAAGAGAGAGAGGAAGCAAGCTCTCTCCTGGCTCTTCTTATGAGGGCACTAATCTAACTACCTCCCCAAAGTCCAATCTCCTAATGCCATCATAATAGGGGTTAGGATTTCAACATAGGAATTGGGGGGGCCAAAGGGGGGATACACAGACATATAATCTCTAGCAGGGAGAGAGAAAACCTACGAGAGCATTCTGGTTAATCCATACCTTAATGTTACCTGGATTTAAAGTCAGAAGATGGCAGCATGAGAAGGCAGAAGCCCACTGTTGCTTGCTGGCTTTGAAGAGGGAGAAGAGGCTGCGAGCCAAGGAACAAAGTTTACCTCTAAGTTGGAAGAGGCACGGAAATGGGTTGTCCCCCAGAGCCTGCAGAAGGAACCCAGGCCTTGCTGACACCTTGCTTTTAGCCCAGTGAGACCCACTTCACACTCTGGAACTGTAAGATAATAAATTTGCATTAAGCGCTTACATTTGTGATCCTCTGTGACATTAGTCATACAGAAGCAATGCAGGTAACTAACCTTCAGTCCGGGTCAGTCTGGTTACGTTCCCATCGGTCGCATCCTGAGCACATCTTCGAGTTATTTCACTGTGCACGTGAATCACCAAACAAACAAAGATGGCCGGGAGGGCTTCTCGGATCTCTCTGCCTCGCTAATTCCCTCAGGCCACTTCGAGGATCTCCCTTTGCCCTGGTCGGTCACCCCAACCTAAGTGAATCTGGACCCTCTCTGCTTCCCTGTATCTTTTTAAACAGTGCTTCCCCTCTGAGGCTGTTGCTGGGGTACAGGGCCCCGATGTGCACCACAGGTGACTTCGTGGCTCCTGCATATTGGCAAAATGCAGCTCCAACAAGTCACCACTAGTAAAAGAAACCACAAAGCCCAGGACTCCCCAAGGAGGTCAGGACCACAAACATCAAACAGGAAAGCTGGGTCGGGCCTGCACACACTCAGGCTGAGACTTTTCCACCTGCCTTGTGGGCAGAGGTCATCCTGGTGTGATGCTGCTCTGGACAGTAGAGGAGAGGCTACGGGTGGTCATGGCCCCATCTGTGAAACTCAACAGGGAAAAGGCCCAGCAGAGGTGGGCATGTGGGTGCAGAAGGCTCCAGGTTGGAAGGCTATGGAAACTGAGCATGAGCCAGAACAATGGAGAGGCTCTGGTGCTCAGCTATAAACAGAGGGAGACTCCTTCCTTACTTTTTCCTGTTAAGAAAAAGCCCAATTCCATAACATAATTGTAGTGATTAGTATCTGACAGTGGGGGCTGTCCTTGTTCTTAGCAGAAAATAAGAAAAGCCCTGACTTGCTTTCCACCTCTCCCTGGGCTCCCTCTTTCTCCTTTGAAAAGGGGAATAATAATAATAATAGTGAGCTCATGGTAAGCTTTGGAAGATGAATGGCTCAATGACTGAAAAATGACCAGCACATCATAGACAATCAATAAATACTAATTTCCTTGCCTCACCCTTTCGTGATTGGTTTAGATTAAGCTGTATTATCCATATTGGCTCTGACCCCCCAACTCGGGTCTAGGCTTCTGCCTTCAAAAATGACTATAATTAAATAATTCCTCAAATGACAGAAATGACCATGTTCTTAAAAATCTACAATGGGAGATTCCAATGTCACAGTGTCCCTTGGCCCATGTTGCCTTCTGCCCTCCTCCAGGCCACTAGCTCTGTTTCTGTCCCCAGCAGCAGTGACATAAACTGTGTCCTCTCATCTGCTTACAAATAATGCAGTTCTTTGCAGTTTCTTTAGACTCTTCCTTCCATCTCACGCAGATGGCATTTGGGAAGCCATTTTTTTTTTTCTTCTGAAGTGCTGTTAGTATTCAGGCATTCAAATCCTCACATCCAACGTCATGCTGTAAAAAGATTAGTTCACTGAGTCCCCATAGTGCATTCCTTCCCTCCACCCTTGTGTGTCAGAAGATGCCATGATGGTTTAATCAGGGAAATATGTCCCAAAGGCTTTCACCTCTAGGCTTCTGGGGACCCAAGGCCGAGATGATGGAATGCCATTCCCATCTGATAACTGGTTTCTTGGCTTAGGGGAAACCAATTTCTAGAGGGCAGAAAACCAAATCCCTGGGCCAGGCCCTGAGCAGGCATTTCCTTCCATTGTGTTCACTTGTCCAATACACCTTCTTACTGGGGTAGAAGTGACTCTTACTGGTGCCTACATCCCTGGAACAGGAACAGAAGCCTCCATAAGCTTCTTTTAGTCCAACAGATGATGCATTCTCTGAACTCTCCCATATCCACCAGAAGTAGGGAAGCATCCATGGATGGGAGGACTTCTCGAAGGCTCTGGAACTGGTGTGGGTTCTTCAGGCAAGATCAGCTGTGATCTTGGTTCATGGTCTGGCTCTGCTCAACCACCCATGAGGCTCTCTCAGTTTCTCTCCTGAAATGGCAAGGGCAGGATCCAATGATCTCTCTGGTCTATCCAAGCTCTTAGAACTCTCTATTCCCCATTTCTGGTGATGCCTGTTTATCCCCACCCACGAATGGCAATGCAGTAGTAACTAGAAAAATAGTATGGGTGTATTACTAAGTGAATTCTTATTACTTCTTATTACTAAGTGTTTTCTTTTTCAGGGCTAGCTGTTACCCTTCTATGCGAAAGTACTTCATGAGGTAAATTGAAGTCATTAGAACTAATCTCTATTAGTCAGTCAGTGAACATTTATTGAGTGCTACATTGGGCTGGGTCCTTGGGCACAGGACAAAAGACAGAGCCTCTCTCTCAAAGAGTTCACATTCCACCAGGAGGTGACAGGAAATAAACATGAAAGTAATAATTTTAATAATAATGTGAGGAGTGCTCTGGAGAAGAAAATGTATGTGATTGGGGAGCTACTTGGCTAGGATAGGGGGACCAGGGAAAGTCCCGCTAGGGAGGTGTCGTGTAAAGATCAGAGGGAAAGAAACAGCTGTTCAAAGCATTCTATGCAGAAGGAACAAAAGTTCATAGGCTTGGGGTGTTTGAAAGTCCAGAAGTCCAGGAAGATTTTAGCAAGGGCCAGGTCACTAAAGCCTTGTAGACCAGGATGAGGAGATAAGTTTTAATTTGAGGAATTTTATGATCAGATTTCAGTGATGTGAACTGAACTTTTAAATTCCAAAAGAATCCATGCAATCCTAGAGGTAAAGTAAAATAATTTACACTCACATTTCAGTGGTAATCCATTTCAGTGGGGGAGCATGTGGCTGTTCAGTAGACTGGAGCCCCATTCCCAGTTAATTTGGCAAGTCAGCCTGGGAGGGCTGAGATCTGAGAAAGTGTCCTAATGATGGAAGAGGTGAGGGTGGTGAGCTGGAGGGGAGAACTGCCAGGTTCAAGGTGTACTTGGGTGAAGGAGTGGGAGGAGATAGGCAAATCTGAGTGGCAGGAGCCCGGAGGAATGATAACAATCTGGGGGAGATAGCAGGGGGTAGTCTGGAGACCCCTGGTTTCTGAAATAGACGATGAGAATTTTGTAACATGAATTATGATCAACATAGACTCCCCCCCCCACCCATTCCCCATCATTTCCACTGCCCATGAGCCCTAACACACAGGAGACTGGCCTGACATTAGACAGAAGACTGATTTCCACTCATGGGAGCTTGACCTTGCTTCTCCCACCAACTCTTTCCAAGTTAAAAGAGTTCAACACATGTTGGTCGTTTTTCCTTCCCTCAACGTATATAATCTTCTAGTCATTCCCTACCTATTCTAATTGCTATTAGAAAAATGTTTACTTGTTGGTTGGTTCTGAAAAATAATATTTAGAATGATTTTTTAAAAAACAGTAAGTAGTAAAGTCAACCTTATTCCTGCTAGGCAGGGACTATTCTTAATATTTGATGTATTTATTCCCAGGCCTTTTATGTGCACATACATGCATTTATGGATTTTTTATCCACCATTGGAATAATATTGCACATTCAATTTTGTACTCTGATTTGTTTTCACTGTGGCTTTTTTCTGTATCATCGGTATGACTTAAACTCATTAATTTTTTGGCTGATAATATTCCCTTATAAGGACATACCAGTATTGATTTAACATTTCCTCATTATTTGATTTTTATTTTTTAAAAGATTTATTTATTTATTTATTTGAAAAGGAGAGAAAGAGCTTGGCGGGGAGAGGGAGAGAGAGAATCCCAAGCAGACTCCTCGCTGAGCACAGAGCCCCACATTGAGTTTGATCCCACAACACCAAAGTCATGACCTGAGACTAAATCAAGAGTTGGACACCTAACTGACTGAGCCACCTAGGTGCTCCCATTTTTATTTTATTAATTTTTTCATTATTTCATTTTTTAAAAATTATTGGGATTTAATGTGGTTGCTACTATATGACATGTAGTTTATGTCTTCATAAAAATGTCCATGGACCATTATACTGCACCTTCACCACAGCCCTATGACTGGGTACTATTTTTAAATTCACACTTCACCCACAATGAAATGGAAGCTTGGCAAGGTTTGGTGGCTCACACAGAGCCATCCCAGCTAGTAAGAGGTAGACCAGGAATACTATTACTTCAGGGAATATGCTCACCTTTACAAGTGTATACCTGCAAAAGGTTTCTCAGAAGTGGAATTTCTCAGTCAAAGGGCATAATCCTTTTTTTGGGGGGGGGGAGAGGGGATTAAGGTTCAAACATAAACTGCCAAACTGCTTTAGAGCAGCACCCCCAACCAATAAAGAGTCTATGAAGTTGTCCACATTGTGACCTCCTTACTCCAAAGACTGGTAGGATTGTGATTTATTTTGCTGGTTGTGACTGCTCACTTGTGAGTCCGAACTCCCTTTTGTTCATGTGTTGATACTTCTGTATTTTTCTTCAATGAACTATCTATTCATGTCCTCTGCCTACTATGGTCTGGGAGTTGTTCAATAAATCTGGAAGAGCCCTTTGTAAACTTAGGATATTTTTCTTTGCTTTGGAATATCTGTGTCATGTTTCCTTTTGTTTCTGAGTTTGCTGTTTGCCTTTTAATTATGATGTTTTTATGCAGAGCTGGTATTAGCAAGGTTTTTCTATAAAGGGCCGGACAGTAAATATTTCAGACTTTGTGGGCCATATGTTCTCTATCACAGCTACTCAACGCTGCCCAGTTGCCGGAAAACAGGAATAGATAATACATAAATGAATGGGTGTGGTTGGATTTGGCCCATGGGTTGTAGTTTGCAGACCTTCGATGTAAAAAAATTTCTAATCTTATGTTGGAAAATCCACCAATTGCTCCTCTTTGAGATTTTCTCCACTGCTTTTATACTCAGACACTTGATAGGCACTTCCTGTCCTATAGAGATTGCTGAAAACCAGCCCAAACTCCGATTTGGTAGTTGGTAACAGTTCAACATCTTGCTTCTTCTAGACAAGGCTTCCTCTTCCCCTCCACACACATTATGATGTCTTTTATTTTTTCTTTCTTTCTTTTTTTTGGGGGGGAGGGGGGCTTTCTTTTTGCCTTCCTCTTCTCTTCCTTATTAGAATATCAAGGAAATTCTCTTTGTCTTCCACAGAGCAATGTTTATTACTCAGCCCCCTCGCCTGCTTCTCTCTCTACTTCATGAACTTTCCCCAACAAATGAGTTCCATTCATCTGTGGAATTGTGGTGAATAAAATTTTCCCCATCTCATTATATGTAGACAAACCAAACCAAGCTGAAGATCAGAGATATATCCATCGACATTTTATTTTGGCTTCTTTTTGTGCCTTTAACTATTTAGTCCTTTTGGTCTCTGTATTGTGGCATATGCTTTGAGAAATGATGCCAACTTTATTTCAAATGGTTAACCACTTCTTCCAAAAATAGACTTCGGTATATATACAGAAGGGTGAGTTTATGATTAAATTTGGCATTCAAAATTAGCAGAGAAAGAATCATTAAATTATGCCGGGACATCTTCCCTTCATTCTTTGCCTATCAGTTCTACTACCATCATGCTGTTTTGATTACAACCTATTATAATAGCTCTAAAAAATGTCCTGGCTACTTGCACCATTTCTGCTTCCAGATAAATGTTAGATTCTCTTTTTCAGGCATCCCTTTAGCCCATACCTTTAGGATTTTTATTAAAATTATTTAAATTATGGCATAATATAGGAAGAATATATATCTTCGGACCATCTAATCTTCTGACCAGCAATATCTATCCAAATCTAATTTTGGATTTTTTTAGTAATTTTTTTTTAGTATTTTATCATAATTGGTCTCCAAAAAAATTCTTAATTTATTTGGATTGAGATTTTGGAAATTTACTAACTAGGGAATTGATGCTCTGGGAGCAACTGATAATCATTAATGCAATGGATCTCTTATTTCCTTCTAAAAAAATATCCAGAATTTTTTATTGAGTCTTTGTTCTCTCTTTTCCATATTGGTCATTTTCCTTTTAGGGTCTTCTCACTCTCTTTATCCTTTCTTACTGCATTCTTGAAGTTTCTTAAGTTTGGTCTTAAGTTTTACTCTGTCCATTGACTTGGTTCTACTCCAAGGATGCAAAAATGACTTGGACTCTATGAAACAAAAGAGAAAACCAGGAAGAGAGAACAGGTTAAAATGGAAAGATTGAGAAACATAGAGCTGGTTTTATTTGTTTGTTTGTTTTTAATTTACTACCTCCTATAGAAGTAATTTTCAGAGGTATGCTTTTCTTTCAGTTCTTGGGATACAGTTCTGTTTTCTTTGTCTTGACTATTTGTCTCCCATAGATATGATGTTAATTTTTCCCCCCTTACTCTCTACTTGTCATGAAAGGAAGAGCATTCTATCCAAAAGCAGTGTTTTCAAGCAGTTTTTATGTTGGATTCTTCTTGACTCTCTCACTGTTCACTTCTGGGCCAACTGAAACTGTATCTTACCTGGAGGATAAGTTCAAAAGTGAATGAATCCGTAAGTCAATGAATTGTAAAGGGAGAGGCTGATGAACTTATTCCCCGAGCCCCATATCCAGAAACATGGTGGAGATTCCTGCCAAGATGTTCACATCTGAGACTTCCACATCTAAGATTACTGTGCCCTGTCAGTTGTGGATGGTGGCATTTGTTAAATGCTTCCCTGAGATGTCAAAGATACACTCCATAGAGTTTTGCAGCCGGAATGCAGAGCCACGGAAGCCTGCCAGAAATGTAGGCGGCAGATACACTCTGCCCTACAAATCTCGTTTCCAGGCACAAAAGATGCAAGCAGCGACTCAACCTGTGACTCAGTGATTCCCAGCTGTGTGGGTGCTCATCACATGAATCTCAAAGGTGAACCAGGGGCCACAGGGCATTGAGTATTGGTCTGGAACAACACAGGAGTTCAGCAGAGGCCAGAGGAACCACGGAGTGGAGGTCATAACTGTGTCTCTTTGGGATCCAATAACAGACATAGTAAGGTTAAGTTGGATGAGGGAAAATGAATAAGGAAGCACTACATAGCCACTTTGATCCACTTATCCTACATTAAGTCACTCTCCTGAAGGGAAGTATCACATTGTGGTTAAAAGCTCAAAATCTGCCTCTGACGTAGTTGCTGACTAATAAGTCAGCCATGTTGGTTCATCTTTTCATCAAGGCATGGGGAGGAGTACCAGCTCACTAGCTTGCCATTAGGCAGGGGCCATGTGACTCGTGTTGGCCAATGGGTTATGAGCAGAAGCGATGCCTGTCATTTCCAGAACATAACCGCTTTTAAGAAACTCTCTAGTGCTCTCTTTGCTGCCATGGCAACCAGGGGGTTATGTTTCCAGATTGTGAAGTTTCAAGACGGTGAAGCCTCCCTCAGTCTAGGTCTTTAATTATGTGGGCCTGTAGTGTACATGAGAAATAAACTTTTGTTGGTTTAAGCCATGAAATTTGAGGACTATTTGGTGGACTTTGAGGATTTTTGACCACCATGGCATAACCTAGATTATTTTGACAAATGTGGCATCTAATTTTTTTTTTAAAGATTTTATTTATTTATTTGACAGAGAGAGACATAGTGAGAGCAGGAACACAAGCAGGGGGAGTGGGAGAGCGAGAAGCAGGCTTCCTGCGGAGCAGGGAGCCCGATGTGGGACTCGATCCCAGGACCCTGGGATCATGACCTGAGCCGAAGGCAGACGCTTAACGACTGAGCCACCCAGGTGCCCAAATATGGCGTCTTATTAATCGAGTGATCACAAGCAACTCTCTGAAACTCTCTGAGTATTGATTTCCTCATCTGTCAAATGGAGAAAATTGCAGCACTTGCCTTATAAAAGGGATACAAAAATATTGCTTCTAAAGTGCTAACCAATGTGTCTAGCATATAATAAGCACCTTGCAAATGTTACCTCTTAGCTGTATTTGATTCTCCAGAAGATAGAAAGTAAAAGGAGTGTCCTTCTGTCAAATTATCTCAACTCACATCTGAAAAGAAAATCAGAGAGAGAGAGAGAGAGGGAGGAAATGAATCCTTTGGAAACGTATCTCATTTACAGAGCAATTAATGGGATCCTCAACAAAACAACCAGCACTTTATTGTACAAGTTACCCATGCCAACGTGTTCAAGGTCCCATGAGATATGAACTACTTGAGTTATTTTCAGATAAGTATCTGAGGAGAATAGGTTTCCAAATCTCCAGGAAAACATTCCCATATGCCAGTCTTCTCTCTTGTCATTATGTCCCAAGATGGTAGTGGTAGACCTCTGGGAAAAGGGAATGATTTCTAGAGGCTCTTTTTTATTTTCTCACAGCAGGGAGGGAAGCTGACTCAGGGTGTGGTGTCCCCGCCTGCCACACATGCTCCTTGGGGTGCCACAGCATACCAGAGGTGTGGTTAGGTGAGTATCACTCCACCCATGAGGTGTCTTCTTGGCCAAGCCTCTTCTGACCCAAACTCTCATAAATATGACTGTACAGTGGCAGGAATGATAGGGTATATTTAGTGTCCTCCACTGTCTCCCGCAATAGACTGTTGGCTATATCTGCCAAGGACAATCTGCCTTCTATAAAACTACCTTCTAAGCAATTCCTTGAAGATCTCCTACTCAGCTATCCCGCTGGCCCAAGCAGGCTTCTTGGATGAGGCCTGACACTATCACATTCCAGATAGTTAGGGAAGTTAGGGAAGGCCTCACACTGAGGCTGCAAGGTGCTTCCCAAGCATCACACCCAGGAGAGCGAGCTTCTGAACAGGTGCTGTTTAGGCTTGTCCCAAATACAATCACACAGTGGAGTCACCAGTGTCCCAGGACAATTATGCAGTCCTTTGAAGCTAGTGATTACAGTCAAGCTCAGAATCCAAGCCCCTTCTCTGGTAGGGATAATAGTGCAAAGACCAGTTCTTTTCAAACTCATATCCAGCCTCCAAAAAAATACACGAACCTCACATCTCCATCAAGGTGCTGTTGTCAACATCCTCCCATGTACCAGTTTATTCTCATTGAACATAATCCTGAAACTTTTTCTAGTGAGTGAACATCCAAGGAAGATTCACAGTAAGGATTAAAGAAGACAGAGCCTACCTGCAAAGCTGGGAGCAAAGCCATATGCATGACAGATAGGTGTGTGTTTGTGTGTGTATGTGTGTGCAAAGCCCGTACTCACAGATCTTTCAAAATAACAGAGTCAAAATGGAATTAGTGGACCCCAGGCAGAGTCTTTTCCAGGCTTACTTCAAAGGGAGCAACATATTTTTGGATTCTTTACAAAAACAGGATAAATGGTGCTATTGTCCTGATTCTATAAATACTGGTGTTGGAGGATAACATGAAGACCCTCTATTATCATCCATTGGCGCTTTGATTTCTATAGGTGTGTGTCCCTCCACTTCTGTCTCCTTTATCAAGGGTAGGGAGAAAATGGTAACTTTCACCAGCAGCCTGGACCAAGTTGGAAAACCTCATCAGTTAAGACCGGGAAGCCCCCGGATATGGGACCCTGCATCCTGCAAGCCTCATTCCAATGGGACAGTAGGTTGACGGGCCTGAGAAGGAAAACGGGAAGACTCATGGGACACTTGTGTATTTCAGGATGACCCTCAGGCTGTTAGTTGTTTTCCTTCCTCCCCTAGAAGATGGGAGATTCACATTACATTAATTTGGGGCCATTTAAAATAACATAGCTAAACTTATTTTCTATGTTATGGACTCAGTGCTCTTTGAGCTCATCAGAAAGTCCAGAAGCATCCTGGGAAAGTGGAAAGAGAAAGATCTACTTTAGCTTATGGGTAAAATCCTCATTTTCTTACCTTACCCATGATGCTTCCAAGAAGCTATGACATATAAAACAGTAACTGTGGGCTCTAATTTCTCTTCTGGTTCTAAGATTCTATAACCCTGATTTCAATGATATTAAGACCCTTTGATTCTACAGGTGACAAACTAGCAATTAGTCATTTGACATATTTCATTGAGACCTCTCAATAGCAGGTCTCAAAGATAAAGAGAACTTGATCCTTCCTTTAAATACTGTTTAATGTTTAAATTCCTGAAATGGCTTTCTATAAATCATAGAAGTCACTAAAAAAAACCCACGGAACCAGCCTCCTTTGATTCAATATGGCCTTTCCACTGTCTGCCCTACAAATCTCGTTGTGCAGTGATCAGTAAAGAGTTTGATGCTACTTCTTTTCTGAACTTTTTGTCCATTGACTTTACAGATGGAGCCCCCATGACATACAGGGTCTTGTGATTCACAGCTAAGAGAAAACATTTCTATGTAGATAGGCTTTTAACTGCATGGAGCTGTTTTAGATAAGGTACACATTTTCAGAGGGAAGAGTATCCTTTTACTTACATGGGTTATCTTTCACCCATATTCAAATCCCCACATTATGAACAATGAACATTGATCATCTATTATGTGCAAAAAAAATTTTGCCTTGTACACTTTCTTACAATACTTTAATATTTCATCTATTTCTGTCTGTCTTCTGTCCAAAAAATTCCCATGATTCAAAAGGAAACATTAATAATTTAAAAAGATTTTAAACCAAGGTAAAGGCAAACTTCTTCACCCTCCAAGCCCCCTCTAGATCCAGAAAGTTGCGGGTTGCTCACCACCACCGATTTTCAGGGGATGATAAATCATTTATTTCCACACTGAAACTGCAACTGACAACTGCTGAGAGTTTCTGCCAAAGGGTGTGTCATAGCCAAAGGCAGTTAGAGTCCCTATAGGAATCCAGTTCTCAGATTTGGGGACCCTGAGATACCACTGGAATTTGCCTACAGGCCAGAATCAATAACAACAGAGTTCCCAGTGGAAAGCTCAGGATTGCCTCCAGACTGTTCCCTCTGCCTGCTCTAAAAAGTGGTTCTTGCAGAAAGATGTTATGGATGTCAATAAAGGGACCCTAGACCTGTTCTATCAGCAATCAACCAGAATCTGCACCCCCAATGGCAACATGCTTACATTATTTCTTTCGCTTTTTATTTTAAGATTGAAGAATCCATCTTTCTAGTTCACAACACAGCTGGAAGTAGTCGCTCTTAATATTGTATCTTAATATTATATATAAAGGGTGCTTATTTGCTGACACCCTACTTTCTCTATATACTTTTACTTGACATTCAGTCTTTAAAAAAGTACATGGCAACCAAAACTATCACCGTCACAGAATTCTAGGCAAGTTTTAAAACAGGAAAGCTTGATTTAATTTGCTGTGTTACATCAATTTAATGGATGACAAACATGTTCCTTAGATGGAATGAATTGCAGAAAGAAATAAGTCAGAGGATTGATGGAGAAACCAGATTGCCTTCCAGGTTCTTCCAAGTTAGTGGAATCACAGAGTGGCTTTATTGTTTAGTTTAGATGAAATTCCCACTATATCAGCAGGAAGACGTAAAAAGATGATAATGCTAAACAGAACTTTCTTCTTTGATAATCTGCAAACATTTTTTATAATCTCAAAATCAAAATTACCCAAGTGTGGAGGATTTTGATAGTTGGTACACATACGTACAAGGAAGGAGAGTCATATGGTGATGCAAACATGATCAGTACTCCAGAGACGTGACACACTGAAGATAAATAAAGGAAGGATTCATAGAAGTCGAGCAACTTGGCTTAAGTTTGAAAGACAAGAGAGATACTTGGAATCAATCCCAAACTCTCAGCCCACAAGAGTTAAGAACCAATACTCTGCCGAGGTATACAACAGGTGTAGGACCACAGCCTGCAGCTACTACCGCACACAAAATAACTTCGTTGCTTACCCAAGTGATGCTAGATTTGACAGGGTAAGATAATAGAATAAAATAATAGAGTAGAATAGAATGTAGAAATATGAACAGCCTACATTTTACACCTGATTGTCATCCACAGCTTGGCCAGTCTGAAAATGCGTTCTCCAAGATTTCATTTTCAACTGGCTTCTCATCCTTACTTTTCACCAAAACAGAGTGTCTGCAGAGGATATATACTTCTTTTAAATGCATGGAGCCCATTTTTTGATCAGATTGGTTTTTGGTGGTGGTGCTGGTGTTTGGTGTTGAGTTGTAGAAGTTCTTTACATATTTTGGACATTAACCCCTTATCAGATATGCCATTTGCAAATATCTTCTCCTATTCAGTAGGTTGCCTTTTTGTTTTGTTGATGGTTTCCTTCACTGTGCAAAAGTTTTTATTTTGATGTAGTCCCAATCATTGATTTTTGCTTTTGTTTCCCTTAGGAGACATATCTAGAAAAAAATATTGCTACAGCCTATGTCACAGTAACTGCTGTCTATGTTCTTTTCTAGGATTTTTATGGTTTCAGGTCTCATAGTTAGGTCTTTAATCCATTTTGAGTTTATTTTTGTGTATGGCATTAGAAAGTGGTCCAGTTTCATCCTTTTGCATGTAGGTGGACAAGGTAGATGTGATATCTATATATATATACCACTGGAATCTGTTGGGGGATTTGACATTTGAGCTGAGATACATGTGCTTGTCAGAATTTAGATATGCAAGGATCAGAGAAGCATCTAGAAAGAGTGAACTGCAAGTGATAGCCTGTGGTCAGAATGAGCTGGACTTAAACAGAAAGGTCCATGTGTCTGGAGAAGAACAAGAGGGTAGAGACAATGGACCTTTAGGGCCTTTATACACACACACACACACACACACACACACACACACACACACACACATATATGCACAATGGACTATTACGCAGCCCTAAAAAGGGATGAGATCTTGTCATTTGTGACAACATGGATGGACTTAGAGGATATTATGCTAAGTGAAATAAGTCAGTCTGAGAAAGACAAATACCATATGATTTCACTCATATGCAGAATCTAAAAAACAAACCAAGTGAATAAACAAATGGAAGGCAGAATGAGACCTATAACTACAGAGAACAAAAGGAATGCTGCCAGAGGGAAGGGGACTGGGGGGATGGGCAAAATGAGTGAAGGGTTGGGAGATACAGGCTTCCGGTTATGGAATGAGTAAGTCACAGGAATAAAAGGCACACTGTAGGGAATACAGCCAGTGGTACCATAATAGTATTGTATGGTGACAGATGGTAGCTACTCTTGTGGTGAGCACAGTATAATGTGTAGGGAAGTTGAATCACTACGTTGTACACCTGAAACTAATGGGACATTGTGTGTCAACTAGACCCCAATTTAAAATATAATAAATACATGAAAGAAAGAAAGAAAGAAAGAAAGAGAAAGAAATGGAGCAAACCAGATGTGAAGTAAAGAGAAGCAAAGAGAAGTGCCTGGCTGGATGCTTATGTTGCAACTAAGAATGATGCTGCCATCTCTCATTGCCTTTTAACGCTTAAAAATGCCCGTCTTCACACCATGCATAAGAACAGCTAGTTTGAGACTCTGCTTCTACGGACTCTTGCTAGGAACATGGAGCCACACCCTCTGGTGCAAATGTCACCCATATGTTGTTGGTCCATAACTCTCAAATCTACTTCTCTAGTCATTGTATCTCTGCAGAGTTCCAGGACTCCATCTGACCATCTGGTGAACATCTCCATTTAGGTGTCTGACAAGCATCAGCATCTCTAAAACTCAAATGAGGGCTCTTTCACAAGGGGAGTGAGTGCCCTGAGACATACATATTAAGGAAGAGTCTGCAGTTCGAAAACATCCACATCCTTACCCTCTCCTATCATGCCCTAAAGGTCCGTTGTCTTTACCCTCTTGTTCTTCTCCAGGCACATGGACCTTTCTGTTTAGTAGTAAGTCCAGCTCATTCCAACCACAGGGCTATCACTGGCCATTCACTCTTTCTAGACACTTCTCTGATCTTTGCATATCTAAATTCTGACAAGCACATGTATCTCAGTTCAAATGTCAAATCCCCCAAGAGAATTTTTCTGACCTAAAGCAGTCTTCTTTCCCTTACTTTTATTCTCTATCACTCACTAGACCCTGCTCTGTGGTCTTCAATATCTAAAATTCTTATTAATTTTTTAAATGATTTACCCCCTCCATCCCCCACCCATGCAAGCAGGAACTTTGCCTGTCTTAGTCACTACTTCCCTGGAACAGCATCTGATACATAGCAGCCATTCACTAAATATTTGTTCAATAAGTGATTGAATGATGGAATGACTCCATGAAGCATCATCCCCTACAGATATGTTCTTCCCATTGTCTCTCTTCCTCAGAAAATAATACTGTCATTATCCTTTTACTCAAACCCCAAACAAGGGTTCTTCCTAGATACTTCCCTCCTTCTTAATCCCATCATAAAATTATTCCCACCCCCCCCCAAATTACCTTCTGAAATATTTCTCAAATGTAACTCCTCCTCACTGCCTCTGGATCACTGCCCTAGTTGAAGGATTTCTGTTTGCTCACCATAAAGATGAGCCCCTCTGATTTCAATCCCCCACCCAATTCAACCTTTCCAGTTTACCACCTAGATCTTTCTAAAAGCTAATTTGGGTCATATCATTGCCTTTCTCAACAATCCTGCAACTGCTTCTCGTTGTTGAAGGATAAAATATGAATACCTTATTATGTCCTGTTAGGTTGTCCATGAACTGGATCTTACTTGTCAGTCCAGCCTCTTCTACCATCTCTTGTTTATAAACTTCAAGCACAGAGCACACACTCTCTCTCTACTACCTGATGGCTGTGCTCAGAAGCTCTACTGTGCCTGAAATATTCATTACACATGCATGGATCTGCTCTGAGATAAATTGCTACAAACTAGTAAATGCTTAGCTCAGGCATTTTCCAACTTGTCTGGATACATTAGGTACACCACGTCCAATCTCACCTCCCTTAAGGGATTTTTCACACTATTACAATACTCTTTTTGCATGTCTATTGTCTTCTCCTAGGCTATGAGGTCTTTGAGGGTCTGTCTTCTTTATTTTCGTGGTCTTAGTACCTATCATATGGCCTAGCACTTAGAAGGAGCTTTGAAATTTTTGTTCTTGTTGAATTAATAGGTAGAGAGGTCAATAAATTTATGGGAGATAAATTTTGTGGTGAGTTTTAATCAATTACAATCCTCTGGAATTTCTTGTTGACATACTGGCTTCTGACTAGAAGCCATTATTCAAATGTTGAAAAGATTACAACTCCCATAAGAGCATGTTTTAGGCTGAGCATATGTAGAGAGCTCCTGTAATCATTGCAGAATGTGATAAAGGGGGTCACACCCATGCTCTGTTGGCTCAGAGCCCGCCTCACTTCAGCCATGTGAGAAACCAATTGAATGGGATTAGCCTTTCCAGTTCCTTTTACAACATAGTCATTGACTTTTAAACAATGAGAGGTGACTTCTTCAATCCCTGATGACAGAGCTGGTATTGGAGTTGCACTTCCCTGTAAACAAAAATAAAATGGGTCAAAATATATAAGGCACCTATTTTCAGTCATTGGAAAATGAATTCCCCTCCATTGAGATCCTTGATATAAGGGACATTTATAAGATAAGCCCCATGTTCACCTGGGCTCTCTGCCAGGGAGCGTTTTCCAAGCATGGCACAAGAAGGTAGAACCCAAAGAGCATGGCAGCCCTGCTGAGCTGAGGGAGCAGAGATCAGAGTTTGGGAATACTAATGCAAGCAGAAATTTCAGGGCAGCATATAGGGAAGGGTTAAAGTACATGGGTTAGTGGGGAGTGAGGAATGGTGCAAGAGGTCTGTGTAGGGTATTTTGCAAGACCTTAGCCAAGGGCTGGGCTGAACATGTGCATGGTGAGACTCTGTGAGTCCTTACAGAGAGAAGCTGCGTTAGGATTGAGAATGGAACTGAGATTCTAGGGGTTACATAGTATTGGGAGACATTGAATTACTCTTGCAACCAGAGTAAGAGAGATGCTATTAACATCTCAGTCATTCAACTGGGTACCAGTGGATACTAGGAATAAAGTCCATGATCTACAGCAGGGATCAGCAAACTATGGCCAATGGACTGTTATGTTTTTGTAAATAAACTTCTATTAGAAAACAGTCATGGTGGGCACCTGGGTGGCTCAGTTGGTTAAGCAACTGCCTTCGGCTCGGGTCATGATCCCGGAGTCCTGGGATCGAGTCCCATATCGGGCTCCCGGCTCAGCGGGGAGCCTGCTTCTCCCTCTGACCCTCTCCTCTCTCATGCTGTTTCTCTGTCTCTCTGTCTCTTTCTCTCAAATAAATAAATAAATAAAATCTTAAAAAAAAAAAAAAGAAAACAGTCATGGTTATTAACATATATTTTTATGGCTGCTTTCATGCTACAGTGGAGAGTTGAAGAGCTGTAAGAGACAACAGAGCTTACAAACCTAAAATATTTGTCATCAAATCTGGTGGGGTTTTTTTTTTCTTTTAAGTAGGCTCCACTCCCAGCATGGAGCCCAACCTGGGGCTTGAACTCACAACCTTAAGATCAAGACCTGAGCTGAGATGAAGAGTCAGACACTTAGCCAACTGAGTCACCCCAGCACCCTTGACATCAAGCCTTTTAAGAAAACCTTGTCAAACCATGTGATCCAGTAAAGACTACTTTAGATTGCCCTAACAAAGCCTAAAACAGGATCAAGGTGATCCTCTAGTATATTATTTGTTCGCCAGGGTGAAACTCAACACCCTTTAAACAGACAATATAATCCAGACTCCTTAAAATCTATTATCTATATTATTCATCAGGTGACTAAGAAAAATGCTAACCATGCAAAGGACAGGAAAATGTGACCCATAATCAGGAAAAAATAGACAACGGAAATTGATCTCAAGGTGACCCAGATGTTGTAAATAGCAGACAAGGATTTAAAATAGATATTAAACCTTCGCTCAAGAACTTAGAGAAAACTATAGGTTTAATGAGTAAAAATAGATGTAGACTGTCAGTCATAAGAAAAAGAACCAATTGAGAATTCTAGAACTGCAATTTATTTATTTTTTTTTTTTTAGATTTTATTTATTTATTTGACACAGAGAGAGAGCAAGAGAGCACAGGCAGGCGGAGGGAGAGGGAGAAGCAGGCTCCCCACTGAGCAGAGAGCCCAACATGGGGCTCGATTCCAGGACCCTGGGATCATGACCTGAGCCAAAGACAGACGCTTAACCAACTGAGCCACCCAGGTGCCCCTAGAACTACAATTTAAAAAAGCAAAAACAAAAGACATAGAGAGACGTAACAGCAGATTGGAATTAGAGGAAGAAAGAGTGAGTAACTTTGAATACAGATAAATAACAATCTAAACTGAAGAACACAGAGGGGAAAACAAAAAGATTGAGATAGACAGAGCCCCAGTAGCTTGTGGGAAAATACCAAGAAGTCTAACATATATATAAATGGCATCCCAGGAGGAAAACATAGCATATGGGAAAAAAAACAAACACACACACACACACACACACACACCCACACACCCAAAACAAACAAACAAACTTGAAGAAAAAATGGTCAAATAATTTCCAAATTTGGTGGAAAACATCAGTCTGTACATGCAAGATGCTGAGCAAACTCCAAGCAGGATAAATACAAAGAAAATCATACCATAGACATATCATAGTCAAACTGCTAAAAACCAAAGACAAAGAGAAAATCCCAAAAGCAGCCAAACAAAAATAACACTTCACATAGTAGTGACCAACAGTACAAATTTTGCTAACCTCTCATCAGAACTGTGGAGGCCAGAAGACAATGGAATGACATCTTTTAAAGTGAAAGAAACAGGGGCGCCTGGGTGGCTCAGTCGGTTAAGCATCTGCCTTCGGCTCAGGTCATGATCCTGGGATCCTAGGATAGAGCCCCACGTCGGGTTCCCTGCTTAGCAGGGAGCTTGCTTCTCTCTCTCCCTCTGCTTGCCTCTCTGCCTACTTGTGCTCTCTCTCTCTCTGTCAAATAAATAAATAAAATCTTTTTAAAAAATTAAAGAAATAAAGTGAAAGAAATAAAAAGGGTCATTGCATAATTTTTTCTTATCCAGTGAAAATATTCTTCAAAAATGAGGATGAAATAAGAATGTCAAGAGAACATTACAAGAAATACTAAGGAATTTCTTGAGCTTACAGATGAAATAATACAAGATGGGATCTTGAATCTACAGGAAAGAAAGAAATGCACTGAAAATGTACATATATGGATATATACTAAAATATTAGCTATTTTTTCTTTGATTTCACTAGAAGACAAATAACTGTTTACAACAAAAATAATATCCAATCTAGGGTTTATAATATATGTACAAGTAAAATATGTGAGAAAGAATTGGGGGTGTGGTAAGTGAAATCATTCTGTTATCGGGTTCTTGTGATGGTTAATTTTATGTGTCAATGTGACTGCACCGTGGGATGCCCAGATTAAACATTATTTCTGGGTGTGTCTGTGAGGGTGTTCCTGGATGAGGTTAGCGATTGAATCTGTGGACTCACTGAAGTCAATTGCCCTCCTCAGTGTGGGTGGGCATCATCCAATCCACTGAGGGCCTGAGTAGAACAAAAAGGCAGAGGAAGGAGAAATTTGTCCCCTTTTTTTTCTGGCCCACCTGTTCAAACGGGACCATCAGTCCATCAGTCCTCTCCTGACCTTGGACTGGGATTGATACCACCTACTCCCTGGTTGTCTGGCCTTTGGACTCAGTCTGGAATCACGCTACCTGGTGTCCAGTTTGCAAACAGCAGATGGTGGAACTTTGCAGGCACCACAATTGCAAGAACCAATTCTTCATCATGACAAATCTCTCTCTCTCTCTCTCTCTCTCTCTCTCTATATATATATATATATTAGTTTGGTTTCTCTGGAGAATCCTAACTAATACAGTTCTCATATTTGTGATGTATGATAAATGAAATGGTGCAACACTAATTCTAACTAGACTATAAAAATAAAGAAAATAAATGGATAAGTAAAAGTACTCAGTTAATCACCCCCAAAAAAAGGAAGGAAAAAGAACACAGAAAGAAACAATGTATTGGACAAATAGGAAACAAAGAGCAAGATGGCTGGCTTCTACAAGATCAAATCAACAAGGACAGTAAATGTGAATGGCTTAAATGCTCAGAGTAGATGGTGTGCTAGATTGGATAGAAAAGCAACACTTGGGGTGCCTGGGTGGCTCAGTTGGTTAAGCGCCTGCCTTTGGCTCAGGTCATGATTCCAGGGTCCTGGCACTGAGCCCCATGTTGGGCTCCCTGTTCAGCGGGGAATCTGCTTCTCCCCCTCCCTCTGCCCCTTCCCCTGGCTCATGTGCTCACTCTCTCTCTCTTGCTTGCCCTTCCTATCTCAAATAAATAAATAAATAACATCTTTAAAGAAATGATAAATAAAAGCAACACCTTACTATCTGCTATCTTTAAGAAACTGATGTAGATTGCCTATATTTTAAATTAAAAAACAGACTGAGTAAACACTGCCAATAAATATAGTTATACTCCGTGAAAGCTTTTTTTTTTCAACAATTGATTTTCTTGGCTTGTTTATGGCTTCCAAATAGAGAACTAAAGTGTGCTATTAGGTAGGTAGGTAGGAGGGTAGGTAGGTAGATAGATAGATAGATGATAGATGATAGATAGATAGATAGATAGATAGATAGATAGATAGATAATTTTCTCCCCAAAACATGAATGAGTATATTATTTGGGATCTTTCTCCATCTTCAAAATTCTAGTAAATCTCTTGTGGCAGCCCCCCAGACCAACATCTCATTTTTGTTGTTGTTTACATGTCTTATCTTCCTTCCCAGATTAGAAGTTCACTGAGGGTTCCAACACTGCATAAATATTGACCGAGTATGTATTATGTCAGGCATTGAAGATACAACTGGGAACAAGTTTCACCAGAAACTTAGAGACTAGTGGAGGGAATTGATAAGCAATCAGGCAATTATAATAAAATTATTGTAAATATGAAGAATAGTTAATAAATAGATGAAAGAATAAATGAATGGACACATTTCCCCAATTTAGAAGTTTCAGTTTCTAGATTAAGGCCAACCAGAGCCTGAGAAATCTTCAGACCTCTCCATGCAGTGGCAGCTAGCAGAGAACAAAATAAAATATCAGGCAGGAACTAAAACCCCTTAATAGGATTTGCCCTGAAAACCTGGCATTTCATAAAGTAACAAAGTAAAGGCATTCTGTCCTTTGCTCCAAAAGAGTACTAGCAATATCTTTCAAGTGCATCATATGAATGATAATGTCTTTGTTGTTCTTTAGCCTTAATTTAATTGTAAAGAAATGTGGTATCATGTTTTGTTCCATGAAGAGGGAAATGATCCATGCATTATGCCAGCCAATAAAACCAACTCAATATGTCTAAACTTCTGATTAGCTCCATTTCCTCAATGGTAATTCTTTTTTTGGAGGATTTGGCATTAAATCAAACTTGAGACTTAATGCAGGTCTTATATAGTGTTGCTACTGTTGTTCATATTAGAGGTAGGTATCCAGCAAAAATTTGAAAGAACACTGATTCATCATGCTGTGGTTTTGGCAATGACCATATTGCAAGAAGTCGGTGTCACTTCTGTAACAGTACGCATCGTCATAGTCTTACAAGGGAGAGACGGAGCAATCAAACCATACAGAATGTAGAATCCACTCATCTAAGCCTACAGCCCTGAATATTGCAGGAGGGGTTCATGGCTGACTTTTAAGGTCAAAACTTAGCCTGATATTTGAGAACTAATTGCTTTGCTGTCCTTCATACATAATGATGGCATTTTTTAAATCAAAATCCTCTATTCCCAGCCAATATAGTCTAAAGTGAGCAATAAAATTAGTTGTGAACCAAGCAATAGGACAAGACCAAGTAGGTAATTCTGTAATTATTTTTTTTAAATACAATCAAATAAATTCACTCCAACAGGTATTACAAAGTTGCCTATCATCTGATCAGAATGATTCTAGGTCCCATTATTTTTTGATTAATACAATATCTGACCATAATATTTTGCTTTCAGAATTAATATTGTTGAGAAGGAAAGAGAAAAAAGGTACACATTAAATAATTATAACTGGAAAGAAAACAACAGTGTTAATATACTATAGTTCATACTACATACCTAAGTATGACTAGAACAATGAATAAGTGATGGGTCATGAAATGTAGTTGGTCAGGGAAAGTTTTTGGAGGATTAAGTGTTGAACCTGCAAATGAAGTAATAAGTATGCATTGAAGACACATACCTGAGTAGGAAATTCCGTTCAGATAGGTACCAGCATGAGGGAAGGGAGCTGGGCATGGAGTAAGCCAATGGAGAGTCTCCCCTTGGTCTGTCAGGATGCTAATCTTCAGGAAAAGCACTGCAAACCCCTCTTTCTTCCTATTCTCTATTTTATAAAGGAACTTCTAGTCTCTCAAATATAGCTCTGCTTGAGAGTAACTTTTGGTCCTTAAGAAGAGGGTGCCATATGCCCTCTGTCTTTAACCTCTATATCTGTCCTCCACTTGTTTACCTGAGTCCACTGTTCCCTTCCCCCTTCACTCTCTCCCTGATTCAAAACAAAATAAAACAAATAATACTCATTCTCCCCTCTTTTGACAACCCCTAGCTTCATGGAAAATTCCAGGGAGTCTTCATAAAGGTATCATGTAGTTTTGTTTTTGAAAAGATTCATAAATTTATGAGCTATTCTTTTCGGAGCCCAGCTAATAATATCCATATTATTCCAATTTCAGTGTATGTTTGACGAGGCAAGCACTCCATGAGTTTTTTTTCACAACTTAAATAACTTAGGTTGTTTTAAAAAAATGAGCACAACTACACAGCAGAAAAAGAATTTAGTATGTCCAGGGAAGGATAAGGAGGACTTAAGTGCCTAAGACAAAAATGGCCACATTTTGAAATACTGAAATATAAGCCTTGATATGGAAGTAAAATTTACTAAGATATTATATGCATAATTTTTCCCATTAATTCTCAATACAAACATATAGGAATAATACAGACATGAGGGAACTGAGGCTTTATAAGTTTGAGGGCCTTGCCTCATTGGACATGGCTGATAAATGATAAAACCTAGAATCCAACTTATTTCTCTCTGACATTAAAATTTACACTTTTATCACATTTCTCATGTACTCTGCTTGGCCAAGAATATAGTTATCAGAGGTCTCAAATTTCTTCCTGGCAAGGAGGAAAAAAGAAAACCAAAAAAACTCTATTTGATCAAAGATGCCAAAGAAATTTCCAGAAGTAGTACTTAGTAGAAAAGGGTCACACAGTGTGCCTCCCATTTCCATGTAAATTGTACACACAAAGCATTGCACTTTAGACATGTTCATATTTTCCCAGACATGACAGATGGCCAGCATCATTTCATCATTTTGCAAGTTAGTACAAGACCATTCTTTATTTCCTTCCTGTCCTCCTTATACACTATTTCTTTCTCATGGCTTCTTAACATCTCAAAATTTCTGCTTAATTTTTTTTCTTTTGTAGGACAAGAGGAAAAGGAGGTTCTCTAAGACTAATATCTGAATTTACCAAAGTAGTCTTTAAAAGTTGATACTTTATCACAGTAACAGAGTGTTACCTTCAAACATTTTTATCTTCCTTAAAATCTACTACCTACCTGGTGCTGAAAATGGGACTCAGAGCTTATTGATGAGATTCCACCAGTCATCCCTCTCCAGGTTGGTCAAACCCATAGCGTACATATGAAAGTTGAAACCAAGAAAGAACCAACCATGTGCTTCAGGGTTTGAAGAATAGCACCAGAGTTGTGGCAATGGGGACAACAATGGTCTTTACATACAGTTACCATCAACTGAATTGCAAATTAGCATCATTTTTCTTGAGTTAGCAGTTCAGATGTTCAATTCTAGAGCCACATCAATTTACCACAAATCAACCTAAGAAAAGCTATTCCAGAAAGCTCCTGGCTTCAAATCAAACTCCAGGAGCAATTAGGAAGAGAACAAATGGAAGCATTTGGTTTTCAGGAAACAATTTCTGGTCTGTCCCATTTGCAAACACAGAGGCAGCAAAATTGAATCTTACAGAGATCTGATGAGGGGGTGGGGGGTGGGCAGTGGTGAGAGGCAGAGAGGCCGGACCAGGAAAAAGGCAGTCTGGGTAGGCGACCCCCTGCCGTTGGTCAGATTCAATTGCTAAGTCTCAGGAAACCCTGAACTACTTCTCCTGGAAATTAAATTGAGATTTGAAACTAATGAGGGGCCAAAGTATAGAAGAGTGTTGGATAGCATGTGTCACTAATTATTTCATTCAGAGGGGCCAAAGGGGCGTTTCCATACAGCCTATAAACTGGGGAAATTAATCCTAAAAGCTTGGAGGAAAAAATTAGGGTCCCATCATAAAACTACAGATATTAAATCTGCTGATAATTACTCCTCACCTTTCTAGGAGGTTACATTAAGGCCAGGTAGGAATTTTCAGTCTCAATTAGGGTCAGTCTGACTCCTTTGTGAAAATTTGGCCAGGACCAAAAGCTATAACCTGAGCCAGTCCCAGACTGCTCTAAATATTTTCATATAAGAATTCAAATGTTCTGTTACAGTTTTATTTTCATAGGAAAATTCTTTCCTGAGCAGGGAAGGAAGTCAACATTTACTAATCAAGAACTATATTATCTAGTCCATCAAGTAACCAGGTTTGGGCACTTCCTATGTGCAAAGTTCTGTCTCATTACCCTGGTGGCTGCGGTGGGCTGGGGGTGGGGGGGACTGGGAGCTTGGGAGGTCAGAGGTTAAAAAAATAAGGACATGAGTTTCACTCCCCAAAAGTTCCCAATCAGGTGGTAGTCACAATACAAGCCTTACCCTTCTGAAAAGTGTACCATAAAATAATTATCTTGGCTGGTGGCTCTCACATCAGGCTCACTCTTAGCATCACTGGTAAAACTTAAAAATGAAAAACCAAACAAACAAAAGTGCTGGGTCCCATCCTCACACCCTGCTTCATTAAGTCCAGGCATCTTTTAAGTGCCCCGGGTAATACTGATGAAGAGCCAGTTTTGTGCAATACCTAATTTACACAGCATCAAATATCTGGAGCGATGGTAGAACTGGAAGGATTTCAAAAGAAACTCTTATTACTATTAGTTCTTCCAGATGATCATTAACATGTAGAAAAGCCCAAAGCTAGAGGCGTAGAAGTAGACAAAGGTGGGGTCTGTAAGGATGACAATCACACAAACACTTAGCAAATATAATTTTTTTAAGTGGAAATGAACACCATGTGCTCATGGGCAGGGGATGTGCACACGCCAGACACAGTGTAAAGATTGCTAACCACTGTTACATTATCGCTTTTGTGTGTACCGTGTAGAGCAGGGGGCGGCCAGGTTTCCTATAAAGAGCCAAAGAGTGAGTATTTTTTTTTTAAAGATTTTATTCATTTATTTGAGACAGAGAGAATGAGAGACAGAGAGCATGAGAGGGAGGAGGGTCAGAGGGAGAAGCAGACTCCCCGCCGAGCAGGGAGCCCGATGCGGGACTCGATCCCGGGACTCCAGGATCATGACCTGAGCCGAAGGCAGTCGCTTAACCAACTGAGCCACCCAGGCGCCCCCAAAGAGTGAGTATTTTAAGTACTTTAGGCTCCGTGTGCCATGGAGTCACCACCACAACTCTTATGATGTTACAAAGATAGCCACAGACCTTACATAAGTGGACGGGCACGGCTGTGTTCTAATAAAACTTTATGGAGACCGGAATTTGAATTTCATGTACTTTTCCCATGTCCTAAAATGTTATTTCCCTTTTCTTTTCTGTTCCTTTCAACCCGTTAGCCCTTTCTTAGCTTGTGGGCCATGCAAAAACAGGCCATGGACAATACAGTATTGTGTTTTTTTTGTTGTTTTTTTTTTAAAGAGAGAGAGAGAGAGAGAATGAGCAGGGGGAGGGGCAGAGGCAGAAGCAGACTTCCCGCTGAGCAAGGAGCCCGATGTGGGACTTGATCCCAGGACCCTGGGATCATGACCTGAGCCGAAGGCAGACGCTTAACCATCTGAGCCACCCAGGCGCCCCGACAATACAGTATTGTTAATGACGGTGTGTGGTGCAGAAGATGTCTAGAACGCATTCATCTTGCATAACCAAAACTTATTTCAATTAAAGACCTTCCCTTCAAAATTTGTCAAGAGGGTAGATCTCACATTAAGTGTTCTCATCCCCCAAATACAAAACCAAAATGAATAAAACAAAAACAAATAAGTAAAAAGAACCAAGGGGACACAAGGAAAGTTTGGGTGATGGGTGTGTCTATTACCTTGATTGTGGTCACAGTTTCAGAGGTATCTGCGTATGTCCAAACTCATCGAATTTTATACATTACATATGCGCTATTTTTTGCATATCAATTATACCACATTAAAGCTGTTAAAAAAAGCAAACAGTCTGTGGGCCTGATTTGTCCAGCAGACCCTAGTTTGCCAGCGACTAGTCTAGAATCTAACCTGCCATTCGCGGGGCAGGATACAAAGAAATAACTGAGGATCTTATAACTTGCACACCAGAATCTGGCATCTGTCAGTACTCGGTCCCCCAGTGGAGCACTGGGTGTGTGTGCTTTAGGGATGCACCTGCCATTTAGAGGGAAAACCTTGCCATATTTAAAGGTTTCCCCCACCCCTGCTGCAAAGAACATCTGATCTTCAGAATGATGTAAATCCCAGCTTTGCCTGCCAGTAAATTCATGTACATCATGTTAACATCAGGTTTATATTAAACATTTACATTAAGGATTGGATTGGAAGATTAAATTGTTTGCATACGTTGCAGCCTAGAGGGAACGCCCGCCTCCCCCCACCCCTGCTTTCTCTGCCAATGGCACTGAATTAGAGACCCATCCGAGAAGTGTGTGAAATGTGTGAGACAATAGTGCATGTCCTTGGTGAAGCTGGGCAGCCTCCATCCACTCTGCCTGTGTCCTTAGCAACTGCCAGGCAAGCTATGAAATACACTGCCATACCCCGCAGAGGGAGGATTAATTAATGACACTGAGGATAATGCTCCGAATTGAATATCAGAAATGCTGTCTTTTTTCCTAACGCTGGTCTTTTCCTACCCACAAAGTCATTACTTATTTGCTAGTTTGATTCAAATCAGTCTAATAACAATGTTGGCTCTCGTAGCGTGGGGAGTATCTGGTGGTGCAGCTTAAACTCTCTGCAATAGATTGAGCAGGGAGAGACCGAAGGTGGTTCTAAGTCGGGTTCCTGAGGACCACTGTTGCCTTTTGACTCTGAAATCCAGCTCCAGAGAGACTGGACAGGAGAGGAGTTCGGGTTTGCAGCCTCTCGTGGACCAGCTCTCCCTGCCATGAATGAAGAGTTGCCCAGGACACTCGAACAAGCAAATGGTCTGCAGAACAAATGTTTTTGTGGGAAAAAAAACAACCACCACGGACGCCAAGTCAAGTGGCTGGAGAAGAGTGATGTTGTTAAAGTGTATGATTCATTAAGTCTTGTCTGAGTGTCAGATGTTCAGCATTCAATGCTATTGCCTCCAATTTAAATCATTTTTAAAGAAGTGGCAGA
Organism: Neomonachus schauinslandi; assembly: GCF_002201575.2. Taxonomy (NCBI): domain Eukaryota; kingdom Metazoa; phylum Chordata; class Mammalia; order Carnivora; family Phocidae; genus Neomonachus; species Neomonachus schauinslandi. Next base: position 51,377,853 of record NC_058417.1, read on the forward strand.
AAAGGTGCTGAAAGGCACCTCACTCTGTTCCCGCACTTGAAAAACACTGTCTACTTGTGCGCTGTGGTAAAACTTTGCATTTTGGCTAGACACCCTGTGTGGAGCTGCAGCTTGAGCTTTTTTTTTTTTTGAGTTTGTACAGTCACCCGAAGGCAGCAAGAGAAAACATAGTATTTCCACAAGCCAGAGTCCCTCCTGATGGCATCAGTAAAATAAAAAGAAGGTGCTAGGTGGTCAGAAGGAAGAAGCCCCATTACAACACAGCCTCCAAGTCTCCCCAAAGTGATTGCCTCCCCCGAATTGCTGAGGGTGTGGGCTTTTCTGTCAAGAGTCCATGTCTTCTAGAATTCTCTTCAGGACCCCTGAAAGTCTGGAGCTGTTAACCGTGGTTGATCATCACCAATTACGAGTAAGGCTAATGTTGCTATCACACCCGGGATTCCTGTCAGTACCCAGCGACCTCACGGAGACCATAAACATGCTGGTTCCTTGACACCCCCGAATGTCCCAGAGGGACATTGCTACCACTCTCTGCTCACACAAAAGGGGATGGTCCCTACCACATGGGTGAACCTTGAGGACGTGATGTTAAGTGAAATAAGCCAATCATAAAGGGACACATCACTATGATTCCATTCATATGAGGTAGCTAGAGTAGTGAAATTCATAGAGACAGGAAATAGATGGTGGTTGCCAGGGAGGTGGAGAGAGTTAAGATGGTAACTTACGTTATGTGTATATTGCCACAATTTAAAAGGATGACGTGGGCAAGAAGGTGGTTAGAAAAGCCTCAGTTAAGACTCCATAGTTATGGGCGCCTGGGTGGGTCAGATGGTTAAGCATCTGCCTTCGGCTCAGGTCATGATCCCAGGGTCCTGGGATCAAGCCCCGCATCGGGCTCCTGGCTCAGCAGGGAACCTGCTTCTCCTTCTCCCTCTGCCTCTCTCCCTGCTCATGCTCTCTCTCTCTCTCTGTGTCTCAAATGAATAAATAAAATCTTTTTAAAAAAAAAAAAAAGACTCCATAGTTATTTCCCAGGTAGAGGTGAATTAACATCCATGAATGAAATCTGGTCTTCGAGGACATTGATCTGGGATCTGGGCTTCCATATTTTCAAACGTTTTTGACAGGGATGTCATAAATTTTATTAGAAGCACAATTCTCACTGATAGAAACTTGCCTGGTTCGTCAGGCTGTTGCCGACCCAGGCCTTCTGCAGTAAACTAGATGTTTGACTCAGCTGAAGAGTTAAAGTGGTTGTGTTTCCTATGATTCCAAGAGAGCACAGCTGGTCATTGGAATTCCACAGAGCTGGAATTTGGTTGGAAAGTAGACAGATACAGGGCAGATGAAGACTGCTCAGGCCATTTGAAATATAACCACACTAAGAAATAATAATGACACGTAATTTGTTTAGCAATGTATAGCTTTCCAAATGTTTTCACAAATATAGACCACATAGTCCTCACAACTAAGCCATGGTGAACTGTTACCCTGGAGGGCCTGCCACATGCCAGTTGCCATCTTCATCTTTCACGTTATTTCATCTTCAGCCAAGATTCAGACATTTAGAGAAGCCAAGAGGCACCTGGGTGGCTCAGTTGATTAGGCCTCTGACTTAGGCTCAGGTCATGATCTCGGTCAGGGTCCTGGGATGGGGCCCCGTGTCGGGCTCTCTGCTCAGTGAGGAGTCTGCTTGTCCCTCTCCTGCTGCCCTCCCTCCCCTCCCATTCGCATGTGTGCAAGCACTCTCTCTCTCTCTCTCTCTTTCTCATGAATAAATAAAATCTTTAAAAAAAAAGAGAGCGCGAGAGAGGTCAAGACCACCTGGCTGGTAAATGGAAGAGACATGATTCTAAGACAGGATTGTTTGTGGTAAGGGTATTTTTTTTAGCCCCGAACTCTGTATTTTGACCTTTTTCCTAATATAAGAATCAAAGAGGAAAGGAAAGAAGGATAGAATCCCAGGAGTCTCTAGGAGATAGATGAGATGCAGGCCTTCAGAGAAGCTGGAAGAACATCTCATTGATACCTGGCTCTGCAAGGCTTTTGGAAATATCTTTTCGGTAAAAAAATCATAACCATAATCAAGACCCTTGAATAAAGCAGTCATGGTATCAAATAATAAAACTTTCTTCTTTATCCCATTGACTCATTTTTTTTAACAGCACCACATGTATGTTGTGAAAGCAGAAAGAAATACAAACGACAACAATAAAAAAAGTTAGTAAAAAAAAAAAAGGAAAAAAAAACACTTAGTACTAGTTATTCTTACCATTAGATTGCCAATCCCTGAGATGACCAATTCTTTAGGTCAACTGTTGTGTGCCATCATCTGAAACTTCTTAACCTACCTCCCCTCCTCTCCTTCCTACCCTGAATGCAGATGTCCACCTAAACTTATCTTTCCAAAGTGACTACAGACACATATCCCCAAGTCACAGGCCCACTAACCTGGAAGGAGCCCTAAGACAGACCCCTGCAGGCCTCTCCTTAATCTTTTCCAGACAAATGAGATATGATTTCAAAAAGATCTTCAGGAAATGCAAATCCCCTCCCTACTTTGGTGACCCGTTTTTGAAGCTTTACTCATATGATCAGAAAAACCTTCATTATCATTACTCTCAAGTTCATCCTGCTGCAATTTCACCTTCTTAAAAAAAAAAATCTGTCCAACTTCACGAAAACCTCTCAGGTATAAAAATGAGCTTATGCACTATAAGTAGATTGAGTGATGGTGGATAATTTACAAAATAATACCATATTCTACAAAAAGACATAGTATAAAGTGTCTTTTAATAATGTCTCATCCTAATACTTTAAAGATATGGTTCAGCATAGGAATATTTGTGATATAAAAAACTTTGCAGAGACAAATATATTGAGTGAGGTGAAAGACCATTGCACATATGAATTTATTTAGACAATGCTTTTCCGGGGTCAGTTTCATCCATCTGTTCCTATCACATGCCTGCATAAGCAAATACAATTTCCTAGATATATCCACCTTGATTGGACTTTGCTGGTCTGTGTGCATTTGCATCTGTCCATGAATGAGTCCATTTCAAGCACATATACGTATCTGTGCATGGGTAGAAAGATAAGCTTAGCAATTGTGTGATTTGTTTCTGCTTAGGCAGTAAGTTACTAATCTCCTGATTGGAACCAGATTTGTATGAATTAGGAGTTGAAATTGGAACAGTCACTGCTGTGTGCAGGATGTAAAGTGAATAAAATGAATGGGGTATTAACCTTCAACCACTGAATATTAATCAGCTTTTCATAAGAAAGAAAACACAGAGCTTGCCACACTAAATATTTTCAGCGCTTATTGACAGGATATGATTTCTTTTCTCCCTTAGCCCTGTTCCTTCCAGTCAAGGACCTGAACACCGGACAATAGTCAGCTTGACCCAGACTGATGTATGATTTGAAAAACCCCAAGTACTGTGGGTAAGTCAGACTCTGCGCATGTGTGTCTTCCAGTCACTCCTGCAAACGTGGGCCAAACTAAGCCCAAAGGGAATTCACAGAAGGACCATGGACAGGAAACCCTGATGACCACAAAATGAACATGTAAATGGAATACATTTCCCATTGTCCTGGAAAGGACTTGCAATTGTGGGATGACTCTAGAAATTTGGATGAGATCTACATCTACGCCAAGGGGGATTGAAAAAGAGAAAGAGGCATGTATGTAAGCATGGAATCTGGGTAAAAACAAAACTTGCAATGGTCTTGTGTGTGTGTGTGTGTGTGTGTGTGTTTAATGCGGTATTCCAATTGATTTTATTTGAGAAAGTGAGGTCTTGTATTTATGTCTATGTCATGATAACAGAGCATATTTATATCAATTTCCACATTTATCCATATCTATCAATTTATCTATCTATCTATCTCCATAGCAATACTTATGGACAAATAGAAATGTTATGTGCAGTATATTTACACAATGTCACCAAAGAAGGCAATGGATTCTTATTTCCTGAAGATATTTTGAAATAGCATGTATTTTATTTAAACATTACATATCTATATCTGTGAAACTACATATATAGTACTACAAAGAGTATATTTCATGGGACTAGGCTTATGTGGAAATCAGGCAAAATTTTAAAAACTAAGGAGGGTTTAAGGGGCGGGGATAGATTTATTCCATATCCAGCTCAGGCAAATCTCTTCAAAATTTTCTTAAAGATTTTTGAACATATTCAAATATTTTTTTCATTTATTTGCAAAGCTATACTCCAAATGATGGTGGTGTATATTTCTATGGTATTGCATTAGTTGCAAATCAGTAGGTACCTCTCAATCACAAACATCTCAGCATAGTGTTAAGTAAATGATTTTCTCCTTTGGTGAGTTATTTTATTTTATTTTACTTTATTATTTTATTTTATTTTTCCCAATAGGTGACCCTTTCTTTGTCTATACCACCTGGTTTCACTGCCCTCATATGCTCCCTGCCAATATTTTTTTTTTTCATCTTTTTTTTTATTCTTATGTTAATCCCCATACATTACATCATTAGTTTTAGATGAAGTGTTCCATGATTCATTGTTTGTGCATAACACCCAGTGCTCCATGCAGAACGTGCCCTCCTCAATACCCACCACCAGGCTAACCCATCCTCCCACCCCCCTCCCCTCTAGAACCCTGTTTGTTTTTCAGAGTCCATCGTCTCTCATGGTTCGTCTACCCCTCCGATTTCCCCCGCTTCATTCTTGCCAATAATTTTTAACCCTTGATCCCAAACACTGAAGTAATCTCCCATGTAACATCCCATTTAGCATTAAAAAAAAAAAAATTCATCCTACTCCTTTGAACTGTCAGTGACACTGGAAACCCATCCATTAGCCTAATTTCATAAAGGTGCTGATGACTAGTAATAGCTCAATAGGTTTCTTGTAGGACAATTCTTTAGAATTCTAAAGATGGTTCCTCCCCCCCTCATGGTTTCCAGCCCTTGGTTATTCAAACACTCAATCTAGGTACTGTTGTGTTCATTTGCAGGGTTATTAAAGTTACTGATCAGCTGACCTGTAGGGGGAATAGCCTGGTTATCCAGGTGGGCCCAATGTAGTCACCTGTATTGGGTTCAGCTTGACCCGGACTGATGTATGATTTGAAAAACCCCAAGTACTGTGGGTAGGTCAGACTCTGCGCATGTGAGCCCTTAAAAGAAGAGGAAGGCAGACCAACAAACAGAAGAGATGCAGCAGAAGTAAGCACAAGAACGGAGGCCAAAGCGGAGGTCAAACCTTGAATTTTGACTTGACTTGCTGTTGCCGGCTTTGTAGAAGGAGGAAGGAAGCCAGGAGCTGCATGCTGCTGGCCTCCCCCTGCTGACAGCCAGCAAGGAAGCAGGAGCCTCAGTCCCACAACCCTGAGGAACCGAATTCAGCAACAACTGCACGCACTTGAAAGGGACTCTTCCCCAGAGCCTCGGATGAGGAGTGCAGCCCTGCCAACACCTTGATTTGAGCCTCGTGGGACTCATGTTGGACATGTAACCTACAGAAACCATGAGGTATGAATTTATGTTGTTTAAAACCACAAAGTTTGGGGCGCCTGGGTGGCTCAGTCGGTTAAGCGACTGCCTTCAGCTCAGGTCATGATCCCAAGGTCCTGGGATCGAGCCCCACATCGGGCTCCCTGCTCGGCCGGAAGCCTGCTTCTCCCTTTCCCACTTGTGTTCCCTCTCTCACTGTCTCTCTCTCTCTCTGTCAATTAAATAAATAAATAAATTTTAAAAAATAAAATAAAACCACAAAGTTTATGGTAACTTCTGATGGCAGCGATAGAACCCCAATACAGGCAACCACCAAAGACTCCCGAGGGAAAACTTTATTTAACCCAAATTAATAAATCTCAAGAGTGCCCCAGAATGGCCTGGAAAGAAAAAAATTGCCATAGTTAGCGCATCCCCAAGTCTCATCTCTATACTACCGTGTTGACAATTGCCTTTAAGAAATCATAGCTCCTCACCTCAATGTGCTGGATACAGTGTGGTTAACTCTTTTATAAGAAAACGTTGACCAAAAGAACTATGCATGGGTGACATAGAAACAGTACCTGAAATTAACAGAAAACCCTTAATAATGAGGCCACAAGAGAGTATGTTGTGATAGTACATGTAAAGGGAATATAGTGATTTACCTGAGTTTTTTGTAGCCCTGGCCATGTCATCAAAAGACAATGTTGGTTGTGTGACTCACTGATAACTCAGAACCAAAACCAACCAAACAAACAAACAAAAAACAAAAGAAAAAAAAGAGAGAAAAAAATAGATACCCAGATACTTGGTACAAGGAGCATTTGGGTTTAGATCATCTAAATTGATGTTTCCATAATTCTCTATTGCATTTTCCCCAAGATCTCCTGGCCACTTCTCAACATTAAATAGCCCTGGTACTAACAAGCCTGAGTCTGCCTGAGCAGATAATATCAATTTATAATACTGAAAGGCAAACTGAAAAGCCCTAGGAAGAAAATGGAATGACTCAGTATGCATATTGAGAATGGAATCCAGAAACTCAAGGCACAAATGCCCAATTACTTGAAAGGAGCCTCATTTGGAGGATGTTAGAGTCCTTGCCCCCTCCCCACCCCCTCTGAATTCCATTGACATTGCTAGCATCTTCTCTTCCATCTACTGGGTTTCTCCCTTTCTGTCAACCTCAACCAACAGCCAAACATCTCAAACCCAAAATCTTGAGGCAAATATCTGTTGCTGTCCGCTGGGTTTCAGGATCAGACCACAGACTCATCCCTCTTCCCAGTCACCCCACTGAAACATTCAGAGCTGGAAGAAGATTCCGGTGGTTTCTGCTGAAGCTGTTCATGAACTTCCTGGCAAAAGGCTACCCAGCACATGGAGGGAACCCTACAAAGAGGTGGAATGGTTTATATAACATCTTAGCTGAGATCATAAAGATGTGGAATGCCCCTCCCTTCACCTTTTGGAATGAGATCCATAAAGAAGCAAAATGATCTGGAAAGCATCCTGCAAACACAATGGATGTGAAATGTCCACCTGAGGCATTTCTGTAAAGATTTAAGCTTTAGCCTAGGATTTTCATCTCAGTCTATGAGACCCTTAAATCTCTAGCTGAGCTTAAGAAAATTCTTTCAACTGATGAAGAGAAAAGGGATAGTTTCATTCGAGGTCCCTACAGGGAAGAGAGAGAATGCACTGGACAAAGAGTTGAAGTGACATCAGACACAGCTCCAACTTACCCCCTACACTATCCTATTCTATCATCATCCACTCTCCATCAGTTAGAAGGACCCGCTAATGGAGGAGAAAGAAAAGGAAGGGATTCTTGATGTTTATTTTTGGCCAGAGAAAGCCAAATAAGCCTCCTGGGATGCCAGCATTTATTCACCTCTGATCCTCTCTTTGATTTGACAGCCTTTGGAAGCCAAAAGTAAGGACGAATCTCCCAAACAATGGCATTGGCAAGCCCAGACTTCTAGTCCTCACTCCCCACAATACTGCATATGACAATGATCTCCAATGCATTGCTACAATTCTTCCGGTCTCAAAGACTCATAGCTACATGAGTTGGTATGACTGGATATAAAAGTGTAGTCTTTTGTCCCCTAGACTACCTCCTTGTGTTGTAGCTTTTAGAGCAATATTTTTTTCCAGTGGCTCTACAAGAGTACGGAAAGTTGCCAGCTTCAAAAGATATGGATTTCCTCAAATTGGGAAGTCTTCCTCCAAGTCCAGAATGATCATAGAGTGAGCATGTTCTATCCTTGGGAGTACAGGGCTTAGAAAGGGGAGGAGGGAGTGAAGGTCATGACACCTCTCCTACTGCTATACAATCCCATTCCAGAAGGAGAGACCGAGGATGATTAAAATACTGTTTTTGCAGCTGTCACGCAAATGCTATTTAGAATTCGTATTCTGTATCCCAGGATTTAATGCAAATTGTCCACATAACGGAGGGTCAAAATGATAATTTAGATGCAATTAGCCAGATGTGTTGGAATGATATTTCTCCCACAACCCCCCAAAATTATCTGAATAATTTACACACACATAATCACCTTACTCCAGCGGGAAAATAGTATGCCCTTGTTGATATCCCCCAAATACCTAGAATTTCCAATGGTGTTACATCGAGAAAGTGCCAAGTCCAGGGAAGCAAAAAAGATAACTCTGTGAGGCCAAGCTGTCTCTCTTTTTAATGCAGACAGAATTAATTTGTTTTCATTAACTCCTTATCAAATTACCTGACTTTGATTCCCAGCACAAAATGTATTTTAAAAAGGGGGGTGGTGGTAGTGATGGTGGTAGATTGTCAGGAAATAGCAAGTTCTTTTTCTACTGAGATAAAAATCATTTGGCAAGCCAGGGTGAAATACTTCTGGTTTCCAGTAGAAAGAGAGGGAGAAAAAGAAAAAGAAAAAAAAAAATAGAAGATGCTAATGAACCACAAAAGAAAAAGAAGGAAGTACTTTCTTTTTTAAATAAGACCTCACTTTTGAAAACAGCTCAGTTTGCAACCAATTTTTGAAGAAATGTGAAAGCGATTCCTTTGGGAGCTATGTCAGAGCTCAACCAGGCTATAGAAGGAGTGCGATTAAGTGAGCAATTCAGATGACTTTAATGAAAGGGCCCAGGATCATCAGAACTGACCTTTCAGACACAGCCTTTTATCTCCAAAAAGGATGAAGCTGGTAAGAGCCAGTGATACAGGGCAAAGGGAAGGAGCCTTGGAACCCAGGTGCCCAACTGCACTGTGAGGATAACTGTGTTGTGGGGAGGGGGACGACAGCAGGCTGCTCCTTGGGAAAGCAGTCTGTTTTTATAATTATGCATTTGAAAGAAGGGGGGATACCCCACAGGCTAGTGAGGGAGAATAGGACTTGCAGATGACTCCTAGGGTTCACTTGCCCTCTTAACTGTAAGGAGCCTTCAGAACCCCTTGGCCTCTCAAGTGGGCACCCTCCTCCCATGCTCCAGGATCCAGATGCTAATATGAGAAGAAATGTTCTTCAGGAAGGTCTGGGAAGGAGGTAAGAAGGGAAGCTTGGAGCCAAGGTGATCCCTGCAGAGGATCAGCCACGTTCACACCAAGAACAGCAAGACCCCTTAGTTCCCTTCTGAAATGAAGACAACTCAGACATCAAGGTTGCTTACAAACCTGCCCAAAAAAACAGCTTAGAGGCTGTTGGTGAAAGAGGTCATCAGCCCAGCTTCTACTCCAGGGAGAAAACAGGTCCTCATCAGTTGGGACTGAGGCAGGAGACAGAAAGCAAGGACTAGGAGTCACAGCGTCTGGAGGAGAAGAGGGGACTATGGAATCTTACTGTTTGCATTTATCCAAATCCAAGGAGGGGCTACCAGCCTTTTCTCCCAAAAGGGAGGGATTAAGACATTTGAGGTCCCCAAACACTGGAAAGATTATTGTTCTCCCCATCTCACCATCTGTCTGGCTATCTTTCTATCTGTTCTCTGTCTGTCATCTATCTATCTATCTATCTACCTACCTATCATGTATCTATCAGCAAAATTGTGATTGTCAGGATATTCCCCAGTATGCTGGGTTTTTTCCTTCCATGCACATTACCAATCTTTACCTCCTTGAAATCAGATATGCCATGAGATTTGCTTTGGCCAATGGAATGTCAGCATAGGAGACATTAGAGAGATTTTCAGGCAGAAGACTGACTTTAACAGCCAATGCACAATTGCCCATGTTGTCTCCCCTCTGCCACTGAGGTCACGACTGTTCTAGTTACCAGTCTGCTTCCCGGAGTGAAGACAAAGTGGTGCAGAACCACCCCACCTCAATGCTCACAGCCCCTGCTGGCTGACCCACAGTGAATGTGTAATACAAATAAAAAATATGCCTTTATTATTTTCAGCCATGGGGATTTTGACATTGTTTTTTGTTGAGGTTACAAAAAATATAAAATAATAAGAAAGAAGTCTGCAAGATTTCTTCCCCAAATGACTACTTTGATAACTTGGCACTTCCATGAAATAATCAAATTCTTTCAAGAATTTCTCTCCTTTTTTATGCTTATGCTATTGTAGTGGTGTGTTAAGCATGCAACTCATCTGTCTATTGAGCAATCAAAAACCTTCCCACTTAGAAACTCTGTCCTGTAGTAAGCATAGCAGACCTCACGGACTTTTGTTTTAAGATTTATTTATTTATTTATTTATTTATTTATTATTTATTTAAATTCATTTAGCCAAAAACAATTCATTCGTTTTTGATGTAGTGTTCAATGATTCTATGGAATAGGAGAAGATATTTGCAAATGACATAACAGATAAAGGGCTGGTATCCAAGATCTATAAAGAACTTATCAAACTCAACACCCAAAAAATAAATAATCCAGTCAAGAAATGAGCAGAAGACATGAATAGAGACTTCTCCAAAGAAGACATACAAATGACCAACAGACACATGAAAAAATGCTCCACATCGCTAATCATCTGGGAAATTCAAATCAAAACAACAATGAAATACCACCTCACACCAGTCAGAATGGCTAAAATTAACAAGATAGGGAACAGCAAATGTTGGTGAGGATGTGGAGAAAAGATTTATTTATTTGAAAGAGAGATCGGGGAGAGGGGCAAGGGGGGTGGAGAGAATTCCTAGCAGACTCCCTGCTGAGTGTGGAGCCTGACATGGGGCTCGACGTCACGACCCTGAGATCATGACCTGAGCCAAAATCAAGAGTTGGTCATTTAACTGACTGAGCACCCAGACGCCCCTCACTGACTTTTATTATTTTTTTTTAAAGATTTTATTTATTTATTTGAGAGAGAGAGAGAAAGAATGAGAGACAGCACGAGAGGGAAGAGGGCAGAGGGGGGGGAAGCAGACCCCCCCGCTGAGCAGGGAGCCCGATGTGGGACTCGATCCTGGGACTCCAGGATCATGACCTGAGCCGAAGGCAGTCGCTTAACCAACTGAGCCACCCAGGCGCCCCCCTCACTGACTTTTAAATACTACACTGAGATTCCTCTACAGTCATTTGCCAGTCACATGTCCTTGGAAAATTTACTCAAACTCTCTAAATCTCAGCTTCCTTAGCTATAAAATTAGGATTGTAATTCCTATCTCTCCGATTTATTGGGCCACAGGGGGAAAAGTATACAACATATAGTGACACCCCCATTCTTCACCAGCAGAAATGTTACTTGACCCTTCTGAGGAAGTATTTCCCTTCCATATAATGGGGCTGACAATACCTACCTCCCACCTGGTAAGGAAATCGGCCAACATAGAGATCTTAAACAGGGCTATACAGGGCTATTCATAGCTGTTCATATAATCATTGTGACCATCACTATATTAATAAATCACATGGGATTCAATATGTGTTCAATAAATCTTAGCTGCTTCCCTTGTCCCTAGCTCTTTCCTTACCCTTCGTGTTTAGGAGTGGGGTCATTCAGAATAGCATTATACATAGCTAATCAGGAGGGTGGCCAACAACCTAAGAAGAGAAAATAACTCAAAGAAAGAGTCTCTGCTTTGGACCCATTTACAACGAGACATGTCTGGATCCTTAAGATGCCAGGTTTTTTCCATTCTGCAAACACATGGCTTCCATTAGTTGACTGATACTGACACAGCAGAGGCTTCCAAAGTCCTCTGGGCCTCTGATGAGTGAAAGGTTTGCATGCCCAACAAGGAAAAGGCAGCCTTTGCAAGCGTGAAAATGCTGCCAGGGGCGGGGCGGTGGATGTGTTGAGTTTAGGTAGGAGACCAAATCTGGCTCTGTTTTTAATGACCATCCTGTCCACACCTGAAAATAAACTAGCCACACCTGGTGAGATTCCTAACGCTCTGGAGCTCCGATGTTGATGTCAGTATGCATACAGGGCCTCCATTAATCAGTGTGAGTGTTGTGTGGTGCGTGTTCACCAGGGGCTGCAGAATAGTGAATAATTTGCAGTGTGCACACACCGCCTCTGCTGAGCTTTCTCATCCAAAGCAAACCCAAGCTCCAGTGTTATGCTCCTTTTAGTTTGTGTTCTAAGGACACTGTTGTTTGGTTGGCTTCTTAGGAACAGTCCTGAATTCTAATTAGTTGGAGCCCGCATAATGGTAACTCAATCCTTTGCCTAATGTCATCATCTGTTTCCCGTCTTCAAAGATGCATGGTCCATTGTTGTATTGCACAAGAGTGATACTGGGGACCTCATTTCATGTTTTGTGTCTCACAGCAATAAGTGCTACTTAAAAGGGGGGAAAGTCAGGGGCATCGTTGATCTGAGAAATTTGGGGTAATTCTCTGCTCTAAATTTTATCCCGAGGGGATGATTCCAAGGAAATAAGTCTTTGTATCCTCTATTACAGAGGGGACCTTGATTACACTTAGTCAGGACAGTCCTGTTATCTCTCAAAATGTTTGCAATTTCAGGTTGTGCAGCAAGGGTGAGCAAATACAAGTGTAAGGAAGGAACAGTGAAGGTATATTTGCCTAAAACTTTAAGCTGATCATGTGTTTTCATATGTATCAAATCACTGGAGTCTTTCAACAGCCCTGTGAACTAGATGAGCAGTTACTCTTAACCCATTTTTTGTAGGCAAGCCGGGACAACTGGTCATCCTACACAAGGCAAGTACTTTCTTCATCCCATTTTGCAGATGAAAGTACTGAAGCATGAGTTCCAAGATCACACAGCTAGCCAGGCTAATGGAGATTTTTTTTTTTTTCTAGAGAGAGAGAAAGCACGTGTGTGTGTGTATACGCATGTGCTATTGGGGGGTAGCTGTGGAGGGGCAGAGGGAGAGAGAGAGAGAGAGAATCTCCATGCTCACTCAGTGTGGAGCCCGATGCAGGGCTCTATCTCATGACCCTGAGATCAAGAGTTGGGTGCTTAACCAACTGAGCCACCCAGGTGCATCTGGGCTTGTTGGGGACTCTTGATTTCAGCTTAGGTCATGATACCAGGGTCCTGGGACTGAGCCCCACATTGGGGCTCCACATTCAGCAGGGAGTCTGCTTGAGATTTTCTCTCTCCCTCTGCCCCTCTCCCCACTCTCACGCTCACTCTCATGCTCTCTCTTTCGCTCTCTAAAAATAAATAAATAAATCTTTTTTTTTTTTAAGTGTTTACCCTTCTGCTAGGCTGTGTTTCTCTGTTGTTGATACTGTTCTTCTTTTTCTGTTCCATTGTTGTTATACTTCCCAATGATTTGGGGCAAAATCTAAAATTTTAATTAATAGACTTCGTTTTTAACCAGTGTCATTCTATCTTTGAGGAAAAAGGACAATGACATTAACATTAGCAACTCTAAGAGAATCAAGACTTGATTCATAAGAGATGAGTTCTATTATATTGTTTTTGTATTTTCCACTCAAAAGAGATCTTGGCTAGCAGTAACTTTCTGTGAATTATAATTTCAAAGGCCACTAGTGACTCTCAAAAGACATTATCTTAGCTCCTACATACTTTCCAAATGTGTTTCAAAGACACATCACCTACGATATGATGCTCTCTCTATGAAACAGACTCAGAGTGGGATCCATCTGTTGTGTGAACCAAAGGAGTCATCACCTCAAATTATAAGAAGGCGCAGGAAGAAAGTTTCCTCATGGAAAAGGATTTTCCAATTTCCCAAACAATTGTCCATAAATGGATTTACTTAAGCAAAAGCTTAAGTACATTTCAAAAGAGACCAGTGATCAGGACAAGATGAGCGCTACCACAAATTTAAGGGCTACTTGGGGACACTCTAAAATCCCAAGGCAAAATTGACTTTCTTGATTTGATAGAGGAATAGAGCCAGTTGGGAGCTTTGGCTGATTCTGTTTTTTTTTTTTTTTTTAAAGATTTTATTTATTTATTTGAGAGAGCGAGAATGAGAGAGAGTACATGAGAGGGGGGAGGGTCAGAGGGAGAAGCAGGCTCCTCGCCGAGCAGGGAGCCCGATGCGGGACTCGATCCCGGGACTCCAGGATCATGACCTGAGCCGAAGGCAGTCGCTTAACCAACTGAGCCACCCAGGCGCCCCTGATTCTGTTTTTTATGAGTCATTTCATCTGTGGACATGCCTTACAAATTAAAACCTAAAAAAAAAAGAAAATCTCTAGGTGTGAGATGATTAAAGTTTCAAATCTGGTCATTTGAAAATCACAAAATGTTGAATGAAAGCCATGCTGTTTTGAGGATTTTATTTTTCTTTTTAAAATCCTACCGGTTGCTGAACTTATAAAGAATTATTGATTCAAATAAAAAGTGAGGGCTTTTTGAGAGAGTCATTCTCTTTGATATCAGATGTATTTTAGTATATAGTTTTCCACTCTGGCTTATGTGGATGTCTAGGCTTGCTTCCATCGACTCATTTAATCTCTGATTTCATAAAAAAGCATGTTTCCTGTTTATCTCTGTCCAAACTGAGTGCAATCTGTGCTTCCTAGCTCTCCCAAGAATCCCAGTTTTCCAAAACTCATATCAGAATGCCTGTGAGGAATGGTAAGTCCATACTTATCTTGACAGGTTGGGAGCTGCATATCCACAGGGAGAAAAGGAGAAAACCAAGTTACTACTCCCAAAGACACCCACTTACCAAACTCTGGTTTAAAAAAAAAAAAAAAAGATCAACACTTTAATTTACTGCAAGCGAGTGAAGGGGGGAAGAAAAGTTAATGCAAATAAGTGCTGAGCTACAAGTTTAAAAATGAATAGAAGAAATTCTCTCCAAACATTTAATTTGATTTTCATACGTAAGCTAGTTGCTGAATTGAAGAAATGTTAGCATTCACCACAAGCTCGTTTGAAATCAACCAAAACCAGACACTTGAACCAAATTCACTTATTACATCCATTTCTCGGAGCTGAGAAAATTGATTGTGCTTCAGGGAAGCTTTGATTAACAACCATTTGACCACAGAGGCCAAACGTTTTAATATCACATACTCACCAACCCAACATACAGATGAGAACATTGAGGGCCATCTTTTGTGACTATTAGTAGTCCTCCTTTTTCGATGGTTTAGTCTAGAATTTATGAAGCTATCGTCCAATGCGTTTGTACCCATCATTGTACCAGAGAGATATTCAACGTCCAATACATAAATATACAAACAAATAAATGATTTTTATGGCCACAAACATTTGTTTCCCAAAAACATTTGCCAAATTCCGCTTGTTAGCTTTTTTATATATATTTAGAATATGTTCTTTCTCAAATCCTTAGCCCTCTGAAAATCAAGGCTTGAGAGAAATTAATAATCCTATACCCTCGCCACACATGCATACACATGCACAGAGCAATAACTTTTGCAAACGAGTACACTGGTGAAGAAAAAGGAGAAAGTACAGTCTACCACATATCATGAAATAGCTCGCTTAGGTTCACTGTACATGGGGAACAAAGTCTTAAAAAATAACCCAAATGCAATATTTTTGGTTAATCATTTGTTTTTATTTCCAATTCTTCATCAGTTAGGTAACGTTGGTCTTTTAAAAAAGAATGTATTTGTGGGGCACCTGGATGGCTCAGTCAGTTAAGTGTCCAACTCTTGGTTTCAGCTCAGGTCATGATCTCAGGGTGGTGAGATGGAGCCCCACCTCGGGCTCCGCACTGGGTGTGGAGCCTGCTTAAGATTCTCCCCACCCTCCCCACTCAAGGGCACTTGTACTCTCTCTAAAAACAGAAAAGAATTTATTTGTAAATAGAAGTAATGAATTAGCAATTGAATTCAGGTCTGGTCATCTTACCTGAGCCATGAAAACATAAACGCCATGGAGCCCTGCAAAGCTGTCTACTTCCCCCCTGGCAGTTCTCTTGTTTCCTCCTGAGATTGTCTAATTATACTGTAATGCTGGAGTATTCTTCATTTGTAGATGAATTAGTTGGTGCCTAAGTAGTTCTTTGAACATAAAAGGCAACATGTAAATCTAAGTATAACTATTCATCCCCAAGCTAATGATCATTTAATTAGTGTTTTCTGCTGGCTTTTAATGGTCCATAAAGAAGAGGGTAATTTGGGGAAGGGCCTTCTAACATTGCTGTAAGAGAAATTTAGGATTGTAGCTCTAACTAGAATGAAAAGCAATGTTCAGTGTTCAAATAAAGCTTTTAAAATTGGAAGTAAACTGGAAATCGACTTCCTCCTCCCTTGGCAACTAAGAGCCGTGAAGGAACTGAAAATGAAGCATATCATTTGGTTCATTTGCATATTTCCAGAATTCAGAATCATAGTTTGATTTGGGCCAATCTGAGGTTTTGTGGCAAAACCAAAGACCTACCTTGAGGTGAAGTTTATAGAGCAGAAAAGAGTTTAACTCTGGAGTGTTTGTACATTATGAAGTTTCTTCTGCCCTTTTAGTAAAATGAGATACTGGTTTCCTAAGTAGGAGATCATGTCCAAGTTGAAAGTCATCAGATGAAGCTATGTGTTTTTGCAAAATATCCACATTAGAACTTCTTACATGGTTTTCTAATTATTTCTCTCTATATTTCCCCTACTAGATTATACACCCAAAGCCAGGTACCTTGGCTTTTTTACCTTTCTATTTCCTGCCTTATCCATCCAATAGTCAGCATTCCTTAAGTGAGTGAATCAGTGAACAAATAATAACGAAAAATATACATATACAGCAGAGAGCAAATATGCCTCTGGGTATAAAAGCTATTCCTATGAACTTAAAATAAAATTCGATGTCACAGAAATTGTGAACAGCTCTATTACTTGTTCTCATTCCAGATTCCCTGTTCTGATGCTGGGTCATTAACATAAACATCACAAGGAGACTATCCAGACAATATTATCAATTAACCTGGCATTGCAAGCAGCTGTCTTGGTCTATCTGATTGATATCTGCATCAAGGGACTTCTTTATCTTTTTTTATCTCTTTTAGAGAGGGAGGGTGGGGAGGGGTGGGGGGAGAAAGCAGACTCCCCTCTGAGCATGGAGCCCAGTGCGGGGCTCAATCCCATGACCCTGAGATCATGACCTGAGCCAAAACCAAGAGTCGGATGCTCAACTGGCTGAGCCACCCAGATGCCCCTCAAGTGACTTCTTTAAAAGCCATAGTTTTCTCAGTTATGAAATGGAGCAGTTGTGACAGTTAAATGGAAGGATCACAAATCTAACAGAAAGTAATTATTCAGTAAGGGTCAGCTCTACTAACATCAGATGATTTGTCTTTTTACAGAAACTTTGATTCAAAATTAAATAAATCAAAAACCTTGCTGAACATATGTGGCCTTTTACTCCACAGACAAGAACTTCCCTTGCCAACCTATAAATCAAGCAGCACAAACACAATATTGGAGATCATGGTACTGATATTTTTTTTTTTTAAGATTTTATTTATTTATTTGACAGAGAGAGACACAGCGAGAGAGGGAACACAAGCAGGGGGAGTGGGAGAGGGAGAAGCAGGCTTCCCGCTGAGCAGGGAGCCTGATGCGGGGCTCGATCCCAGGACTCCGGGATCATGACCTGAGCCGAAGGCAGATGCTTAACGACTGAGCCACCCAGGCGCCCCCATGGTACTGATATTTTGTCATAGTGAGTGGCACACCCCTACACCGAAGCTTTGGGGAATGCTGTAAAATAAAATATTCAAAAGAGTTTAAAGATTCAAAGGCAGTTATATAGATACACAAGTTATATTAGCTTTTTCTCGGAAGAAGAAAAATTAAAAGAACACAAAAAATGTAATGGCGCAATAAACTATCGTGTAGTTGGAGGGACTATGATAATAATGCTATTTAAAATTTTACTTAGGGCGCCTGAGTGGCTCAGTTGGTTAAGCGACTGCCTTCGGCTCAGGTCATGATCCTGGAGTCCCGGGATCGAGTCCCGCATCGGGCTCCCTGCTCGGCGGGGAGTCTGCTTCTCCCTCTGACCCTCCCCCCCTCATGCTCTCTCTATCTCATTCTCTCTCTCAAATAAATAAATAAAATCTTTAAAAAATAAAAATAAAAAAATAAAATTTTACTTAAAAGAGAGACCTTGAAATAATAAGTGAGAGATGACTGTCCTCACGTGCCCAGAAGTCTACTCTGCTTTTCGGAAGGATGTTTCTCATGTTCCTTTTGGAACTCCTGGAAGAATTTCTACATCCGATTTCCTCAAAACTATCCACATCTCCATCAGACAATACAAAAGTGTCAGGCATTCCTTACCCACGAGGCTGGAAGTACAGCAACGTGCATTTGATCAGGTTATGAAACACACGTCCCAAGAGGTTCTATTAGGAAGGTCCTTGCAAAGGATGAGCACAGAGAATCTATATTGGCCTTGGAGCCACAGGTAAGACATGGCATTCCCAAAACACATCTGCCCTGCACTCATTTGACAAGGGTTTTGCCTGGCTTAGGCTCTATCCTCCCTTATTTCTTGACTAGCTCCAATACCACCAACTCCTACAGCATATGCGTGATCTTGGTCCCTGCACCTGAGATCACATAAGAGAATCAAAGGAAATATATCTTGATGTGAATAAAACATCAGTTTTTAGAGGGCCTGAATCTGTTTAAAACAAGGCAGGAGAAACACAGATACTGTTGATACCAAGAAAAAAAGCCTGCACTTAATAATATATTTTATAAACCTCAAGAGAAGTGCTGTCTCACGTTTTTCCTTGGTTTCTTTTCTGAATATGAATGCTTTCTGTATTTCCTAGAAACTGTGAAGATTAAAAAAAAAATCCAAAAACAGAACAAAATTTTTATCACTGAGGATTTCTTTTATTCTTGAGTTTTTTCCCCTTTTTTTAGAAAAATGGAAAAATGAGGGGTGCCTGGGTGGCTCAGTCATTAAGCGTCTGCCTTCAGCTTAGGTCATGGTCCCAGGGTCCTGGGATCAAGCCCCGCATTGGGCTCCCTGCTGGGCGGGAAGCCTGCTTCTCCCTCTCCCACTCCCCCTGCTTGTGTTCCCTCTCTCGCTGTGTCTCTCTCTGTCAAATAAATAAAATCTTAAAAAAAAAAAAGAAAAATGGAAAAATAAAAACAATATCCAACAGACAAATAAACCTATACAAGAGATGCTGGATTCTACAACATTTAGCACTTTGTAGATCTGTTGGTAAAACAAGATAAAATACATGAGTGCCCGTTTACGGAAGTTACAGGCATTATGAAATGTACTGTTTGCTTTTAGCACAGAAAGCCAAGGGAAATAGGGTGAAAACCTAACCAGATCATACTCAAATAATTAAAGTACAAATGTATTTCACGAAGACTCTGATTCCAGACGGCCGCCCTCACTGTCCTCCTCCCCCTTTTTATGGGACTCTCTGAAACCATTTCACTTGGGGGAGAAAGGAGATTTTAGTAGAGTGAGGAAAAATGCCAAACATCCATGGCAACTTAGAATTTTTCCACTTTCTTTACATGTTCAATTGAGACGTTCATAAAATTATAAATGAAAGGACACATTATGAGCACTTTCTTTGAAAGGAAAAAAAAGGGTCTTGCCTGGAAGTAAAATCTTGGAGTCTGTATCCTTCTTCTGTGCAGAACACTTGGGAGCTTTCTCTGCCAACAGCAGGACCCCTAAAAGAGTTGGCCTTTGCCTTCAGAATTCAAAAAGGTAAAAGCAGTTGTTACCCTGGTTGTGGGTGAGGTATGGAGCCCCAGGAGGGGGCTGTAAAGCACAGGGCCCTGGGCTGGTGTCCCTCAGGGACTGAGGTCAGTGTGTTTGGGTACCTTCCTTCTACCTCCCTCCACCCTCTCCTCTTCCCTCCCCCACCACCAGGGATTCATTCTTGTTTACATTGGGGAGACTGCAACTTCTGTTTCTTAACGTTTAAAAGAAGTTTAAAAGCTTATAAAAAGGCTCTTAAGATTTCTTGGACACCAAATGCCTCTTTACAGAACAATATTTTGATGAGTTAAGTGTAAATGAATCAGAAACCTACATATTAAATTTCCCTTGACATACACATCAGTTTAAAAAATTAATGGAAAAAGCGCCCAGGGCTCAGAATGTTTGGGGTTTCCTCAAACCCAAAATGCTTGAACATGAAGAGTGGAAATCCATTTGAACCAGTCAGGTTTGCTGATTCTCCACACCCCGCCCCCCAGAGCCCTCGTAATAATGGAGGGAGCAGCATGTCTGGGGGTGGGGGCGGCTGGGGACATGTCACATTCCTGGTCATCACACTTTGGTTGGGGCAGAAGCCAAAAGCTGGGCTGATGCTGTAGAGGTATCAAGCCACCGTTCATGAAGGCTGACACTAAAAGCTGTCTTAAAGAAAAAAAAAAAGACAAGCAAAATTAAATAAACAATCACAGGAGATCATATATCACTGATGCAGATATTTAGATTTGAAACAGCCCTAGAAAACCTAACGTGCTCTAATTTGTCCTTCAAAGATTAACCCGGTTCTGGGTCCCATAAATGCGGATCTCATGACTTCTGATGGCACAGGGATCAAAACTTGAGAACCATTATGGTTTTGCCATTCGGGCTTTTTGTTTATTTGCAGCTTTTGATGTGGATTGTCGGTCCAAGGAAACACCCACAAGGAAAGAAATAACCCAAACTCCTGAAGCCAGGCTCAATGCCTACAATCGTCATTCTTCTGACTTTTCAAATGAATTTTTTCATTTTGCTGGTTTTGCTTTGTGAGCGAACAGCCACACGAGGTAACAGTTAACAGGGAGTCCAAGCCCAGTGAGGAGGATTTTCATGCTGTCCCCAGGTGTCATGGTGGCAGTCTCATCGCTTGGCAGTGTGCGTCAAGGATATTGCAAATAGAAGCGCTTGCTAAGTTATGAGAGAGACATGGCATGTGTCCAGAACTTCACAAGCACCATGGGGCTGCCGAGTCACCAGGAGGCTTGTCTGGGGCAACTTCAGCCCCAGCACTAAGCGTAGGGCCCGGCGAGGGGGGAATCATGGCTTTGAGCTCACGCCTGGCCCTTTCTCAGGGGAACTCTCCCACCTCAAAAATCCCCTGGGAACAGTGAAGAGCTGTCTGCACCTAAGCTCTCTCGACTATTATTTTCAAAATTCACATCCTCCATCCCCCTGAGGAGCCTTGGCCATCCCAAGTGGCTCCACAGAAGCCTGTCATGACCTCTAGCTCGGGAAGAATGGAAATGCAAGGGGGAGTTTCTTCCGATAGGTGTGAGCCTCGCTCATCCTTTCTCAAACAAGTTCTCTCAAAAGCTCAGCAAGGCCTTGGGGGTCAGGGGGCGGGATTTAGAGAAATAGACCTTTGAAAGACAGTGTTCAGCCTTAGTCCACTCAACGTCTGTGCTGGGCAATGTTTGTTCAGTGAGTGATGGGACAGAGGATAGTTCTTCCCCAGGAAAGCTGCATCCATAAGGGAAATCTGTGATAGTTACAATAGTAACAGCTTCAGGGGACGCGGCAGACATGGAAAGAGTAGAAAAATACGGAGGCTCTAGGTTGCCGGATCACAGTCTTATTTCCTCTGCCATGAGATCTGAGGTCTGGAGAAAGTGTTCTCAGCAGGGAATGGGACAGAGGTGAGAAACGACCGATTCCAGCACATTCTCTCACCTACCCTTCCGGGCTGTCTCACCACAAAGTGATTCCTTTTCACCCTAAACAATTGAGGGCAAATCACACACACACCCCCCATCGGCTTCTCTTCCTCCACCTGACAGCTCAGGATCAAGCTGTGTTCTGCCCTCTAAGGTCTGCTCAGGTGGATGAAGGGGCTGGACATAAGAAGGACGCAGTCTGATGTTACCAGGTGTCCCTTGATTATGTGCAAGTGTGGAAGCCTGTAGTTATGCCCCCCTCCCCCACAAACGTTCTGGAGCTGGCTCTGAGCATTCCCCGCCCCCGCCCCCCACCGCCCCACCCCGCCCCAGGGGAAATCCATTTTCATGCCAGTCAAGACCACTCCAGTCCCTTAGGGGAAATTCCATGTGGGTAGAAAACAAGCAGAATAAAACAAAAGAGGGGCACCTGGGTGGCTCAGTCGGTGAAGCGTCTGCCTTTGGCTCAGGTCAAGATCCCCGGGTCCTGGGATCAAGTCCTGCATCCGGCTCCCAGCTCAGCGGGGATCTGCTTCTCCCTCTCCCTCCGCCCCTCCCCCTGCTCTCTCTCTTTCTCTCTCTCAAGTAAATAAAAAATTTAAAAAAAAAAAGTTACACTTGAAGGCCTGCAGATAACCTGCTGCCCTCTCGGCAGCTCAGCCAGCGCTGTGCTAATTGAACCAGATAGATTGTGACTGCATTTTTCCTCGCACATTCAAAAGGCCACAGAGATGAGGTGTAGAAGTTCAGCTGGTGTTTGACTGACATCTTTTGGGACTTGGACCCACCCCCACCCGCAGTCCAGGACCTGATGGGAGGTTGCACAGACTGGATCTCCTTTTCCTTTGATATGGAGTCTGGGCCTACGCTCCGCTCTCGGGGCTAAAGCAAACAGCCCGCCCTGATTTGCCTCCTGCCCGTGCTGTGGCTAATCTACAACACACCATCGCCACAGTGTTGCCGCGGTTCCGAGCTCGTGTCACGGGGGCAAATGGTAGGGGTTCTTTCTTCTTCAGGTTTGATACATCCTTCCTTCCGCTGCTCCTTGCAAATCAACCACCAGGAAAAGGAGGGAAGCAGGCAGGAGGGACAGCAGGAGACTTCCAGAAATCTCTTTCCTCCCTTGCCTTCACAGGTCGCCCGGTGCTGACCCTGGAGACTTCCACTGCCCCCAGCGAAGGACTTGGTGACTGGCCCGGAGGCCCCCCCTCCCCAGGCACCACCCCCGGGGCTCACTTCCTGCTCTTCCTGCTCCCAGCCTCTAGCCCCCCAGCCTCC
The DNA here is from genome assembly GCF_002201575.2 of Neomonachus schauinslandi. NCBI lineage: Eukaryota > Metazoa > Chordata > Mammalia > Carnivora > Phocidae > Neomonachus > Neomonachus schauinslandi. The sequence goes on from NC_058417.1 coordinate 51,400,596, forward strand.
CGTGGCTTCACAGCCAAATTCCTCATCGCAGGAAGAACAAGATGGAGCTGAGTTTTAGTGAGCTTTCAACGCTTCAGGCTCCATCCCCCACCGCCCCCAAACGCACAGATTCAAGCAGTTGCTTTCCTTGGGATCATTTGTGAACTGAGAAGCATGAAGGTGGCTTCAAAGATAGCACGTGGCATACACTTCATTCTGCTAATAAAAATATTTGGGGGTGCTGGGGGGGGAAGTGCTCTTTATATTTTTAAACTGGCTTAAAAAAAATTTCTTTTAATGTGCAGTCTCTCTAGTTTCCCCTGGAGTCAAACTGTGTAAACCCTAAACTTGGAGCTTCTGCAGTTTATTAATACAGCAGGAGGGGAGACTCCCCCCCCCATACACACACACACTCACCCTTTCCGCCAGCTCTCAGTTACGCAAGTTGCTTCCCCTTTGCCAACCTCTGCAGATGCGAAGCAAGGGCTCAAGTCTCAGTGACGCACACGCCCCTACCTGCAGCCTGTGGCTGGGTGAGACCCCAAGCAAAGGCACTGCTACTTAGAAAACGTTTCTATTTTGTTCCTTTTTGCTTCTTTTATTGGAAGAATCGTGATGGCTGGAAGGCAGGCGCACTGGCAGCGGGGTCTTTTATGAGAGGACTTAAGGTGCCCATGATTTTCATGGAAGCGGCCCCCTCACTGCCAATTAATTTCCCTCTGTTTCAGGGTCACAGATCATACCCCTAATCCTGGCCAGTTGTCTCACCAAGGGGGAACGACGCATAGAGGCCCAGCAGAACCACTGCTTCTGTTGGAGAAAAACAACTCCAAGAGCATGTCCCACAAAAAGCAGACCATGGTTAGAGGCGGGCGTAATTGCAGCCACTAAATTAGCAGGGATCTCTCAGCCAGGGGCTAATCTAAGCCAGACCTCACGTAATGTCAGGCCATGAGCACATCACAATTGCAATTAAAAAGAAAAGAGAAAAATCACCCTTGCTTCCCAAATGTTTATTTTTAACATGGCAGGTCCTTAGTAATAATATGAGATACTAAGGCATCTGGCATAAGCAAGAAAAGTAATTTGGGTTAACAATCTTTGAAAGGCTAAAGGATTTTAAATGCATCTCCAGGGCCACGCCCTTTGCATGCTTCCTTTCTTTCTCTCTCTCTCTGGCAGCCACATCTGTCCCATCTCGTTTGCTACCTCTTGGTTCTACCCAGGATCTTCCATCAAGCATGGTCCTACCGTGTCTCCTGCTTCATCTGGACCTCCTGTTGCCTTCCTTTACTCGGTTAACCTAGCCTTCCAAGTCCCCTTGACAGGCCATAGACCTTGGACCCTCCGACTTGGATCTCTCATTCTCTTCTCTGTTTAGGTTCCCCTAATGTCCATCAGGTCCTGCGCCTCTAGACTAGGCCCTAACACAGAGCCTTTAGCGCTCACATCCACATAAAGGCAAGAATCAAGTCGGGGGAAATCTGAAACAAATGTACTTTCTCAGCGGGACGGTTATGAGGGAATTTTTTTCTCCTGTGATAAACATGTACTGGTTTTGCATTCAAAAATACACTTTTTTTAGTTCAATTTCAAGGTCCAATATACCAACATACCAGACTGCTTCTCTCGACTTTTGAAACTCTTTTCACATCCCACAACCCTGGATTCACTAGTGCAATTTGTCTTTGAATTTGCCACTTAGGTTTTTAAAATCAAAGTGGGTATCAGAGACTCGTTGTGTTTCTACAGGTCAAATCATATTACAATGTTGCCAAGAGTTCATTTGTATGGGTGAATGGGAGGCCTATTTTTCACAGTTTTCTTTTTGTTAGGGACTTCTGTCTTGATAAAACTTAGGCCTTTTCTTGGCTGGGGCCTAGTAACCCCTCTGGCCTTTTTACAATGAATTTTTAAAAACTTGGCCAAGCACTGGGCTCTACTGGGATTTCACCTTTTTAAATTTTGGAATAAGTAGGCTATCAGCAGGACCATGGACAACTTTTGATCATACACAGAAACTCATTGTAATAGGATTTTTTTCTGTGTTAATTTCATGATTTAATAAAGACGTTGGGCACATAAATAAGACTCTCACAGACCAAGCATTTTTTAACAATGAGAGGATTAAGATCAGCCTATCGGAGATATTAGTAAAAGTGTCATTTCTAGCTTTAGTAAAATTCTTCCAGCTGTTTAGAGGTAAATTCATTACTCTTAACTAAAAACCCTCCTGAAATAGATGTGGTGAAAAATGTTCTGCCCCTGTTATGAGACTTTCCAAACAAGCCTAAAATTGCTCAGAAACAAAAGGCAAGAGGAAAAAGAAAGGACCGTGTCTCCAGATAATGAGGTCCTGCCTTTGTGTTTTATCTGCAGAACAGCACAGTTGGAAGAGTCTGGATCCCATTTCATTTGAGCCGAACATAAATGTAGTGCCTGGAATTCTCCCAAATGAATAAATTCTTTGCCGATAATTTTTAAGTGAAGAAAGATCAACAGGATAGGGGTATGAGGAAGGATTATAGGCTACAGGGTGTTTGTGTGTGTGTGTGTGTGTGTGTGTGTGTGTTTGCATTGAGCAGGACAATTGGGACAGTTCTGGACATGATTATTTCTTTCTTTTCTTTCTTTTTCTTTTCTTTTCCTTTCCTTTCCTTTTTCTTCCTTCCTTCCTTCCTTCGTTTCTTTCTTTCTTTCTTTCTTCCTTTCTTCTTTCTTTCCTTTTTTTTTTTTTTTTTTTGATGTGCTATGCTGAATTCTGTCTCTCTTTGTTGGAAAACTCCAATAGATTTATTTCCTCTAAAAGACCCCTGCTGACTATTCGCTGCTGTTAATTCCTGCTCAGTCTCGCTCTCCCATCCTGAGGACAGCAACTTGACAAACCTCCCTTCCTTACATCAGCTTCTGATCTTCCTTCTCTGTTTCTATAGGTTGGTTTCTCTCCCCTGGATGGTGGCCAAAATGACGCCAATTTATGGCGGGTAAGGATACACCACAGGCCATTTCTCTCTTTAATTTTCCTCCATTTGGTGAGATCTTGCTGAGCACAGTCTGCAGCTTCTGTACTGAGAAAGGGGCAAAAAGCCATAGGATCATCGCATTCACTCTTAGGACCAAGGTCACCAAAGGAAGAACTGAATAATTTGTTTGCATAAATCTCTCCACCGATCCTTGAAAAGTCCTGCAATGAACACAATTCTCTTTCGGTCTTAATGTTCTCGTGAAACTTCTTTGTTTGAAAAATGAAGGAAAAAGAAACAGCCGTTGAGTCTCCTCCTTCTCTGACCAGTGGAAGAAAGGTAGAGAAAAAGAAAAAAAAAATTAACAAAGAGAGGACACACGTCCCTCCTCCTTCCTTCCCCTCTCCCCATCCACAGGCAAAATCTAATAAAGATGATTAAATTACATGTCTTTCCTTCCATTGAAATCCACTGCACACTATTCAAATATTAGAACTCAGGAAATAAGGCAGGACAAGGTCCCTCATGAAACTTTAGAAGGCAGCGCAGGGGTCTGAACTGGAGGTCTGCCTGGCTGGGCGGCTCTAATTAAGAAATCACCCCGCTGAGCAGAACTTAATCTAAATAAAATATAAAAAGGAATTCAGTGAAAACCATTACCTCCTCCCCACACACCTCACGTCCAGAGCCTCCATGCCTCAGTCTGAGGGACTCTCCCTGCCAGGACTGGAGAGTTCTCTGTTGTTCTGTGTGCTCCCTGCACCGTCACATAGAAAGACCCTCCCTCTTGAAGAGGGAGCTGGGTCTTGTGCCTGCCTCTTGCTGTTTGGCCAGACTTTCTCAGGGCCACAGGCAGGTTTAGTCACTGTTGTTTTGGTTTGGAGGGGAAGAGGAGATGGGGTTTGATCAAGGATTGATTAAAGAGTTGGACATCTGGCCAACTTCTCCAGGGTTACTATAGTCAACTGCCAACCCACAGCCTCTCCGTAGGCGGCTGAGTTCCTCCTGCCTATCCATCAGCTGCTTTCGATGGAGTGGCCACTCGAGAGCAAAGGCTAAGTCTGTTTAACGTGGTTTGGGTCAGTCTTTTAAGCTGACCCTGAGTCAGCCTCAGACCTCTGCTCCATCCAGGTCCTGCATTATCCCTCCAACGGTGAGTGACACGTGGTTAGCCTTATTTCCATCTGCACCCCACAGAAACCTATTTTGTATTCTCACTCTTGACCCCTCAAAGTGGATTATTCTTTCTTACGCATCGGTGGCTTTGCATGGTCTGTCATGTCTGCCCCAATAGTGATTCCTGAACAGTTGAAAGCCTGTTGTAAGAAGCAGACCCTCTCCCTAGTGGGGAAGAAATGCACATAAATGCAGATAAACACAGGTTTGGCAAACAATTTCAGGGGTACCTTACCCCCCCCCCAAGGAGTCCATGGTCACCAATTTAAGGATCCTTGAAAGAGACTGTCCCCTCTCTCTTTTCTCTTCTGACAGACACTCAAAGATTCTCTCCTTTGACCAAACTTGAGTCAGACTCTTCTGACTCCTTTTTTCTGACCAGGCCCCAAACCTTGAGTTCTGTCCTTGGATCATTCCATCTAGTTTCAGCAGGAATCCTGCTGGATCAGTTTTGCAGAAATCTCCCACCCTTGATATCTGATCAAATTCCTCATCCTACACCCTGGATATCTTATCACCCTGGCCAGCTTTCAGCAAAAATCCTGTCATGTTGGTTTAGCCAGAATCCCCCCAATCTTGATATTTCCTCCTAGTAATTTTCCACCAAGGGACCCCACCTTGCTCCTTGGCTACAAACCTCCACTAACCCTTGTTGTATTCAGAGTTGGGTCCACTTTCTCTCTCTTGCTACAAAATCCTCATTGCAGCAGTCTCTCCTGAGTAAAGTCTTCCTCAACTATCTCTAACAAACGCCATGAGTAATTTTCTCTTTAACACCTCCTATTTCAGGAAAACCCTCTCTTATCCTCAAGGAGACCTTCACGAAGCCATTCATCACCAACCCTGAAGCAATTATGAACAGAATTCATGCCTGTGTGCTCCTGATGACCCCGGTATGTACATCTAGAATATCACATATCACAACACAGTAATTATTTGTTTGCGTGTCCATCTTTCTCCGGACCAGAGGGGACAGACTTCCTCTTCAAGGGCTAGACAGTAAATATTTTAGGCTTTGTGAATCATGTGGTCTCAACTCTGCAAAAGCAGCCATAAACAGTGTGTCAATAAATGGGCATGGTTGTGTCCCAATAAAGCTTTATAGGCACTGCAATTTGAATTTCATACCATTTTCATGTGTCACAAAATATTATTCTTCTGTTGTTTGTTCTTTCAAACATTAAAAAATGTATAGCCCTTTTTATCTCAGGAGCTATACACAAACAGATGAGGGAGAGGCAGATTTGACCCACAGGACATAGTTTGCTGAAACTTTGTGTAGACTGAGGACTGAGGAGAGGCCCTCAAAAGTAAATCTTATTCACTTCTCGGTCCCATTATCTAGTCCCTCCAAGGTAATTCATCTTTGAGTTTCATTATCTAGCATTAACTGATATATAAATAAGTGAATAAGTAAACCACTAAATGAGCAAGTGACTAGGAAAATTTCCCTGAGGCATACTGAACAGAACAACCGTAAATGGGGCTTTCGAGACCCTGGTGGTTCTGTTTCTTCATGATTAGGGACATAACGCCTTAAGTGGCTAGCTACCAAGGCTCCAGTCACAAATTTTGCAGGTCTAGGATTATTCCACAAATCGCTGGGTAGATGCCAAAACCTAGTGCAGCCCAGCATAGTCAGAAAATACCTCCTTTTATTTTTTTTAAATTAATTTTCTTTTTTCTTTAGAGAGAAAGAGTGTGTCCATGAGCAGGGGGAGGGGCAGAGTCTCAGCAGACTCCCTGCTGAGTGTGGAGACCAACATGGGGCCTGATCTTATGAACCTGAGATCATGACCTGAGCCGAAATCAAGAGTCGGACACTTAACCAACTGAGCCACCCAGGTGCCCTGGAATATACCTCCTTCTAGAGATAAGGTTCCTTCCACCACTCCCTGCTTTGACAGGATCACAGCTTCTTTGAGCCTCTCTTTAACAATCTCTTAACCTTTATGTGGTAGGCAACTTCGGACATAGCTCCCAGTGATTGCCCCACTGGTATTCAGGTCCTTGTGTAATCCTCTCTTTTTGAGTGTGGTCTAGATCTAATGACTCACTTTTAATCAACTGAATACACAAAAGGGATGGGCTGTCATTTCTAAAATGAGTTTATATAAGATGGTAACTTTGGTTTTGTCTACTGCCTTCTCAACTTGGATACTTTGATGGCAAGCTGCCATGTTGGAGTGGCTTGTGTAGCAAGGAACTAAGGGCGGCCTTTAGCCCACAGCTGGTGAGAAATTGAGACCCTTAAGGAACCATCAAGGAGCTGAATCTTTCCAACAACCTATGGGTGAGCTAAGAAATGAATCTTCCTGTAGTTGAGGCTTCAGATAGGACCACAGACCCTAAACAAACACTTTTCATTCTTTATAAGAAAACCTGAAGCAAAGGATCCAGCTAAGCCATGCACATACTCCTGACTTACAGAAATTGTGCAGTGATAAATGTGTATTATCTCAAGCCACTAGGTTTTGGGGTAATTTGTTATGCAGTACTAGATAACTCATACATCTACCTATATGACAATTGGGTATATTATTTATTCATTTTTTTCCACCAAAATGCCAAGTTCCCCCAACGCAGGGGTCAGTTACATCATACTGATCTTGGTCCATAATACAAGTTTATCAAATGTTTGTTAAATTGACTTATATTTTGGGTTCCATTGAATTCAGTCAACTTAAACAACAATGGTAATATTGAAATGTGTATCAGTGATGGGACAAAGCAGACAGCTGGTTATGGCAGAAAGCTTTTGAAAATCATGAGAGAAAAAATTATTTGGATTTGTACCCTATTGTTACCAGTTTACAGTTTAAAGACTTTCAGAGGGTTTTCATTCATTTTCAGAAAAGTCTTCAGGGGCGGCTGGGTGGCTTAGTCCGTTAAGCATCTGCCTTCAGCGCAGGTCATGATCCCAGGGTCCTGGGACTGAGCCCCGAGTCAGGCTCCCTGCTCAGCGGGGAGCCTGCTTCTTTCTCTCCCCGCTGCTTGCGCTCTCTTGCTATCTCTCTCTCTCAAATAAATAAATAAAATCTTTTAAAAAAAAGTCTTCAAAGTGGGTGCCTCCTAACTGCACAAAAGAGGATCTTTGCCCTCATTGACCTGACCATACAATCTGCCCGTTGGATAGTCAGTCTAATTATTTAGGCAACTCTTCTCCATTCCATTGTTCTGCATTTTACAAGGGCTGTGAGAAATACTATAAAGAGAGGAAAAGATGGAACTAGAGAGAACTGAGAAAAAGTTGGAAAAATGGAAAGGAAGAAAGAAAATGGAGGAGAAGTGGTCAGAACACCCAAGCCAGAGGCAAAGAACTGATTCAAAAGAAAACGTCAGATTTCTCTGCCTCTGGTCATAAATATTTTGACAAGGAGCTTGGCATTTATCAAAAAGGAAAAAAAAAAGAAAGAAAAGCAGAAGTTGTCTTCCAAAGGACCCAACACTCTTGGAATTCCATGACCTAATCCCGTGTAAGGTTGTAATAGCGAGACAGCCTCTCTTGTCTCAGTGTTGTGGCACTGGGGCCTCTGTTTCCTCAATAACACACGCCATGCCACTATCAGAGGTTAGGAGTAGAGCCCCAGGGATGTCGGGGGACAGTCTGGATACCATGCTTGAAAATGTATTTTTAAATCACTGCAGATTCTCATTCTCTATCTTACTGGTTGCTTATCATAGCAGTTAAGTCAACTTTTCATGACTTTTGTAGACATTATATAATATGTTCTTCCCCCTGCTCTGGTCACCAGCTGTCAGCCTGTCTCATCCCAGAATCGGATAGGGGTTGGGTCAGCTGGAGCTGGAAAACTTTCATGCTGGTGCATGAGGGAGCCAATTCCCAGCAACTGAACAAACCTACATTTTCTGCAGTTATCACAGGACCAAACAGACCTCAGAAAAGAAACCTGAAAATGTTCAAAGGCCAAAACAATTTGAACTCCTTTAAGCCCAAATGTTCTTGTCCGTAAAGCAGAGACATGTAGAGTATATGTCTCATAGGGTTATTTTGAAGGTTAAATATGTGTAAAAACCTCAGTCTGCTGCAAGGTTACTGAGTGGGATAATTTTGAGTGGGATAATTTATTGTTGTGGGGGTCCGTCCTCCACATTGTAGACTGTTCAGTAGCATCCTAGCCTCTACTAGCTAGATGCCAGTGGCCCCCACCGCATGCCACTGCCCCTCCATCATGACCACCAAAAATGTCCCCAGACATTTCCAAATGTCCTGGATGGGGGAGGGTGCAAATCACCCCTGGTTGAGAACTGCTGTGCTAGTACTTGGCATAGAGTATTTGTTCTAGAAATATTAGGTACTATTTTTATTATCATTAAAATTAATTCCAACAACAGCATCAGCTAGTGAGGTTAACAGCTCTTCTCTCTCATTGAATCCTTGAGATAGTTGCTGTTTTTCTTCTCCCTTCAAAAGAAAGGGCTGAGAAGAGGCAAAGCCATTAAGTTGGTAGCAATCCAATAGGAAACCTACTATCTCCTATGAAATCTCTTTTCCTGGAAGGAAAAAGCGCCGCCATCTTGTCCTGCTCCAACTAGGTAGATTCCTTAGCCTCCCAGTTTGTGAGACACTACAGATCCTTCCACAGGCATAAATATTCCAGCTGTAGGCACTGCTGGTACAGTTGATTCTTGAAGCAGCTCTTGGAGGTTTCTGAAAGTACCATAAGAAAGGAAGGCAAGAGATGTTCAAGGAGAACTGTCCAACAGAAGTTACTCCCTTTGCTGTTTTTTGTGGCTTTGTGCTTGTTTGGGTTCACAAGTGTGTTTTTTTGTTTTCTGGGGTTTTTTTTGCCCAAATTATTCTTGCAAATTCTAACAGTTTGCTTTAGGTGTTTTGATACCACGCTGTTTTGAAGGTACAAATGTTTTTCATGGCATGTCTTGTGTTAAGTGTACAAACTGAGAGGTGAATGTTGGCGACTGAATAGAGTGCAGTATTCCTCAAAGTTTTAAACAAATAGATGTTAATAGCACAGGAAAGTTGCAAAAAGACTTCTGGGGGTCTGGGAGTGGCCAGCTGAAAATATGAAAATTTGTTCCATCTTCTGTTTTTATTTTTAGAATTCATGCATCCTTTACTTTCTATGCTAAATTTTCTTTTTCTTTTGTTTCAAGCTTAAAATTTGTAGATAGACTCTCAGCATTGGGCCCTTTTTTTCCGGCAGCTTTTCCTATTCCCCTTTATAAAGCACGCACGATGCACGGCAAAGCAAAGATCATGACCGTGGAATCAGATGGAACTATCCCAAAATTTGTTTTAATAATAGTAATAAAAAAGTCCTCAACCTCGCAAGGATCTGAATAGATCCTATGTAGATTCCTTCTTCATTATTCTTCCCTTTCCTTACCACACAGCTTTGCTCTCTCTTGTCTCGTTAGATGAATCTTTACCCCCGCCTTCCCACCACCCACCACCACCGTGCTGACTTCCTCCTTCCTCTCGACAGTCTGCCCAAACCTTTTCTCTTCTTGGACCCCCTGCCTCTCTGTGCCCTACAACTTCTTCAAAAACTGTCTTGAATCCACACCACCTGTGAAGGTTTCTCGGTTGAATTACACTCAGGACGGCCACCCATCTTGCACATTCAACATGCCTCGACGGCTGAAGACCTCAACACAGAGAAATGCTTCTTGAAAATATTCATTTCACTGTCAACTTTTCTTCCCTCTTATTTTAAATTTTTATAATATGTATTTATTTATTTGAGAGAGAGAGAGAAAACAGGAGCATGGGGAGAGGCAGTGGGAGAGGAGGAGGGAGAAGTGGACTCCCCACTGAGCCCAGGGAGCCCGATATGGGGCTCAATCTGAAGACCCTGGGACCATGACCTGAGCCGAAGGCCAGATGCTTAACCGACTGAGCCACCCAGGTGCCCCAATTTTTATATTTTTAAATCTAAGAATGACTAGGAAAAGAGTGATATCTGTCTGAATCTAAGGAGCGTGCTTGCATTTTCCAAATAACATACTTCCTAGTAAATAATAGATTCCATATTCATGTTTTACAACACAAATATAAACAAGAGCTGCTTACAGCCTCTCCTGGAACCCTAATGATAAGCAACTTGAGGACAAGAAAGGTATCCATCTTCTACTTATGGTTGAACTCAGAGGTTTGGACATTGAAGACCTTCAAAAAATTTATGTTGAATGAACCTAAGAATAAATGTGTGGTTATAGTTTTCTAGTTCATTTCTATGAGGTTTAGTTGATCTGCATACTTTAGCAAAAGCACATGTTTATGATTCTTTGTCAGTAACGTGTTTGTACGACCTGTGTGTTGACCCTCAGTTGTTGCCTAGTCCTAGGCACGGTCACTGAGTTTTCCTTATTCACACTTGACCTCATCCACGTTCTTCAGAGCACCAAGCAGAGGGCTTTGCCCGTAGCCGGTAATTTAGAGATGTTATGGAATGAATGTCATTTGCTTTGCTGCATCATACAAAGAACCAATGCAAAAAAGTTTGGGGGAAAAGTAATCAGTCAAAGTATATGAGTCATCTTGCCCCCCAAAATGTATAAGGTTGGATGAAATGTTCATAGAGGGAGGGAAAACCATCTGATGAGGAGCGGTGGGTAAGTCTGGCAGGGCAAATACTGCTGCCTGCTTGCACTTCCCAGGGTGCTGGGTTGATGTCTTCTGGAGTCAGAACTGGAACGCAACATCTTTTCCAGGTATTTGTGCTTCAGGCAGAGGGAAGGTCGGCCTATTATGAGAGACTGTGTTCTCTGGGTTGTCAAGCACTGAATGGAAAATCATAACTTGTGTTAATAACGAGGGTGGCCACAGACCAATGCCTCTGGACCTTTTCACTTATAGATGTTATCTGGATTTTTGAAATGAAGACAAGCCGGCAGTCACCAAAATTGGAAGTGATAACAACAACTGAGGGCAGAGTGTGCTGGTTGATAGAAGAAATAATGGGAACGGGGATAGTAGTGGGGACCTAGTAATCCATAGAACCTGAAATGATGACTCTGCCTAGACTTAGTCAGATGCCAGGGGCTTTGAGCACTTTCCCACCGCTCACTTCCAACTAGGAAGTTAGAAAGCAGCATGTAGGGCTTATACGCTGGGCATTACCTTTATAAGGGACAACAGGTCACCTGGAGCGTTGTTTCATGGACTCCTTGGACCCTATCTTAATAGCTGCAAGTGACTGTCCTGTGATGTCTTCAAGTCCATTGTGAGTCGGCTGGAAACCACATTTAATAGTCTCCCTCTTTTGACCAGTTAAATGCACACGTGATCCGCTCCTTGACAGAACTCATCCAGGTATGACAAGAATACAATAGTTTTGGGGTGAGGCATTTGTTACATCCTTTGATTAAAGAGTCATGAGACTCTATCACCTGCATCTAAATAAAACTCAGTTACAAATATGTGATAAATGACTGGAAAATCTTCAAATGGATCTTTCAATCCAGGCATGACCAATTTTTCCAGGAAGAGTGACACTGCAATTAGATGGAAAACAAAGCTCAAGAGAAAAATCCTCCCATTAGTGAGACTCAGTGTAACAGGAGATACAGTAGAGGAGGTAGTCCAGGCTGACCTTGTCTGTGGCCGAGTCAAGATACTCAACCTGGCATCCGTAAAGCAGGTCCAATGGCACCTACCACAAGGTGTTGTTGTAAAGGTCAAATGACATAATGTATGCTAAATGACTCATCAAGTGCCTGGTATACAGTAAGCATATAACAAATAACTTGACCCATGGGAAGACCCAATATTCAATCACACTCCCAACTTCAGGCCAACATTTGGACTCAATTTCCACTATGGGCTCTGAGAGAAAACTGCTAACCAAGTGGGCCAAACCTGCTGAAAGCCAATGGAACTTTCCTGCAAAGCCAACCTACCGCTCACGGAAGGTGATGAACTAAGTCTTCACCATGAGAGTCTAAGCCAGGCAGGGCACGCTCCCCATAGGACTTTTAACCAACTGTGATTTGCCTGCTGCATTTTTCCACTACCCAAGTTGTTTCCTTCCCTTATAATAACTGTCCACTTGGTAGCTTGTGGCCAGTGGGCTAAGAAATAGAAGGCGGTTGGTGTCAGCCTCTTGAGCTGCCAAGTGGAGATATTTTTCTCAGGTTTCTGGGTGGGTTTTTAAGCCAACAGCCTTGAAAGGGCAGCAGAGCCAGCATGCCACAGGCATCCGGGACACAAGGCCTACACAGTATTTTTGAAAAGTCAGTATCGCTCTCTGACGATAAAGGGGCATTCACTGTGGGCAAAGCCACTCCACAGGAGTGGGTGGAGTTGGGGCTACCAGGCAGGCCTCGGACTGAGTTAGCAGCCAATTTTCTTTTTCCACCATCTCTAGAGTTGAGTAGGTGCCAATACAGCTCCAAGCGTTTGGAGACACCCATGGACACCGATAGTGAGCCCCCCGATCTCCCGCAACTCCAGGCTTTTCCATGGAACTTAACAGTAGCTACCAGGGGCGTCATCACAGAGCATTAATTTTTTCCCTTGCCTGGTTTCCCACATTCTGTGACCACCTCAGAGCGTGCCAGGGAAAATACTGAGAGCCTAGGTAAACGAAGGGGAACCCAACATTCACCAGTCTGGCCTTAAAATAGCCAGCGGAACGCCCCCATCCCAGGGAGGACACAGGCCCCGACTGTTCACTAGTGTGCTCAGAGCACCCGCCCACCCCACCCCAACAGCTCACCCCGATTCCTGTGAAAGCCTATCTCAGAGAAAAGTTGAAGAAGTAGCCAGATTACTTGGCTGTCTCGTTCCCTTTGGGCCCCATGACTCGGGCGAATACTAATGAGCACACAGTGACCTGATGCAAACCAGTGCACCCACTAGGCAGGGTGGAGACCTGGGTGGAACAGACGTCTGGGGTGGTGGAGGGTTGGGCAGAGCAACCAGGGAGAGCCAAGAGGAAGAGTGCTCCTGGAGGAAGAGTGGAGGCCTCGGGAGCTACAGGACACACCCCAGGGCTGGGCACACGGGCAGAAAGGAAAATGTCTCCACAGTGACTGGGGCCAGCCTGGGACGGAGCTCTACTACAACGGAGCTGGACCGCCAGACTGTGTATTCTGGATGGAGCGCATGCCGTGGGGAGGGGCCCGCCAAGAAGGGACGTAGACGAAGAGAAGGAAGAAGGGGAGAAAGATACTGAGGCGTGACGATAAGGGAGTGTGTACAGCACACACGGCCTGAGCATTCCAGTGTTTTCCAGGTGCTCCGAGCAGTTGCCAGCTTTAACAGAATGCCCGGTTAAATTTGAGTTTTAGATAAATAACAAATAATTTTTAGTATAAATACGTTCCATGGAATGTTTGAGACATAATTATACAAAAAAATATTGGGTGTTTATTTGGAATTCAAGTGTAACCGGGCGTTCCATATTTTATTGGCAAGCCTAGCGCCACCTCGACTAGAATGAAAACCACCAAGGGCAGAGATCGTTTCTGCCATATCCTCCCTGCAAAACCTGACGCGGTCCATTCCATGGGCTACTTTGCTATGTAATGTACTACAGAAAGGCACACTCTGCCGTGGCACTTTCTGCCAATCTGACTGTCCTGACTTCACCTATTATTAGCCATGTGATCTTGGGCAAGCATCTTCATCACTGTTTCCTCTATGTTCTCATTTGTTAAATGGGAAAAATGGTAGTTGTCTGCCTTAGAGGGTTGTTACAAGGAAATAATATAGGTAAAATCTTTACTGTGTGCTGGGCTCATAGAAAGGACTCCATAGACGTTAGCTATTATTATTGGATATTCAATAAATAAGGGAATGTGATAGAGAAAAAAAAAAATCTCATGGGTGTTAGAGACCCACCTGAGCTGAGCATTGGGCTTCTTCAACCAGCTTTGTGGGGCTTGAGAGAGAGTTTACCTTTCTGGGTTCCTTTTCCTGAGGGTTCCAAGAGTCCTTCAAATTCTAAAACCCCATAATTTAAATAGATTGAATGGTTGGGAACCACATGAAATAATAACCATGTCAATAGAAATGTGTAAGGGACTTAGAGAGTAGAAGCATGATGGGGGATGTTTCACTGGTCACATAAAAAAGTCTGTCCCCAAATGCAAGACTGGCCTTCCCAAGGCTCTTCTCCTCCTGGAGGAGGTAGGAAGGCTGGGTTTCAGAGCCTGAGGCAAAAGACAACCTGTGTGAGAACAGAATATTCTTCCCTCAACTCAGATATACACCAAAAGGATCCTACTTTGAGGCCAAGTGGGAGAGCCTTCCCAGTCGGCAGCCAACCCAGTTGCAATAAATAAATTCATGTTAGCCCAGTGCCAACATATCAGAGAAACCATGGTACCCCCCATCCACAATGTCTTTTGAGGCCCAGTTAATTTTCAGTGATTTGCAACATTTCCAGATAATTTCAAATCTTACTAGTGACTTTTATAGCTATTTCTCACCACCTCTGGAAAATCATCTCTTAGCCACAAAGAAACGATTTGTCCCTGCCACGTAATTCTGACGAGAGGGTGGTCACCAAGAGACCAGTGATAGGCAGATACCCTCCCAGTAATGGTTTCCTTCCACAGGGCTCTTTCCTGTAGCAGGGGATGGAGGAGAAGAGGATCCATTGACAGCACTACCAACAACATGGACTCACAGCACGTTGGGTTCAAGAGCCTTGGGAGAATGATGAAATAAAGAGAAAATACAATCTCCTGCCCCAGACTATTCACAATACACCTGCGAGGTAAAATCTTTGTTCAATATAACAATGACTTCAGAATCTGAGCATGGCAACATATAAGGCTGAGTGGAGTGCATTTGTGCTGATATGACCAAGAATAAGCCAAATAGGCCTAACCAAGATGTGAGCTTTCAGTGGATATATGGATAGCTGGGGAAGAAGCTAAGAGTCTTGAAAGAATATAGAGTGGTCTAGGCAAAGATGGGAGCGTTTCCAGAGCATGCTGGGAAATGGCCATGAATGGGAGCCTACTTAAGGAATGAGGCTGGAGACAGATGAAGTCTTCAGCATGTGGGCAGGGCTCTAGACTCATTAAATTAGCTCACAGGCCATGTTGCACCTAGATAATTGGATTACCTATAGTTTTTCCTATTGTCCTGTGATTGAAGGAGATCTGCAGAAGCATTGAATGGTCCACCAGTTTAAAAACATTTCCTCCACCAATGCGAAATTCCATCCACTGAATCATCTTGATGAGACATGGCTGGGGGCATATAAATTCATCCACTGTCTGTGGATAGCAGTATGGCAATAGCCTGAGAAATAACAAATCACATTCTCTTCAAGCAGCAACTCAACTTTTGGGAATTTATCCTGAAGATACACTTGAATGTGTACCAGATTTTTGTTACAGCATTGTTTATAAGACCAAAACATTTGAAGTAACCTAAATGCCCATCACAAGGGGACTAGTTAAATCAGTTATGTTATCCATACATCCACAGAATAAATGCAAATTCATAACAAATATGGAATTTATCTAAATACCAATAATGGAGCCATCTCTAAAATACATTGTTTAAAAAAAAGAAAGGTGGGCGCCTGGGTGGCTCAGTTGGTTGAGCGACTGCCTTCAGCTCAGGTCATGATCCTGGAGTCCCTGGATCGAGTCCCGCATCGGGCTCCCTGCTCGGCAGGGAGCCTGCTTCTCCCTCTGACCCTCCCCCCTCTCATGTGCTCTCTCTCTCTCATTCTCTCTGTCTCAAATAAATAAATAAAATCTTTTAAAAAAAGAAAAAAGAAAAAAAAGAAAGGCAAGGCACAGTGAAGCTTGTAAAGTAGGCAGCCATATTTGTTAAAAATTAAAGGGGCTCAAGGAGGTAGAACATAATTCCCCCCCACTGAGTGTGGGATGCATTTGGTGACTTTCTTTCAAAGAATGCACTATGGAGAGAGGAGAAGCAACTTTACAGTGGAGAAAACTGGCAAACACTACCTTACTCAGGAGATCAAGAGTCACATCACCAGCAATAAGTCACATGAATGCCATGTACCCATGATACAATGATGAAAATGCACCTCACCTCTTAGGTCATCCTCCCCAAAACCCATAACCCCTGGCTAAACATGACAAAAAATACCAGTCTGACTCAAATTGAGGAACATCCTCCAAAATACTTGAGTAGCCCTCCCCCAAAAAACCATCAAGATCATCCAAACAAGGGAAGTCTGAGAAACTGTCACAAACTAGAGGAGGCCAAGAAGGCTCAACAACTGAATTTAAGGTAGTGTCCTGGATGAGATCCTGGAGGAGGCAAGAGACATTGGAATGAAACTAGTAAAATCTGATAAACTCTGAAATGCAGTTAATGGTAATGTCCTTACTGTGACAAATGTACGTAATAACATAAGATGCTAACAAAAGCAGGAGGGGCGCCTGGGTGGCTCATTCAGTTAAGTGCCTGACTTTGGCTCAGGTCATGATCTCAGGGTCCTGGGATGGAGCTCCACTTTGGGGAGCCTGCTTCTCCCTCTCCCCGTACCTGCCATTCCCCCTGCTTGTGCTCTCTCTCGCTCTGTAAATAAATAAATAAAATCTTAAAAAAAAAAAAAAAGATAATAGGGCGCCTGGGTGGCTCAGTCATTGGGTGTCTGCCTTCTGCTCAGGTCATGATCCCGGGGTCCTGGGATCGAGTTCCGCATCGGGCTCCCTGCTCGGCAGGAAGCCTGCTTCTCCCTCTCCCACTCCCCCTGCTTGTGTTCCTGCTCTCGCTATCTCTCTCTCTGTCAAATAAATAAATAAATAATCTTAAAAAAAAGATAATAGAAAAGATAATAAAATCTTTAAAAAAGATAATAAAAAATAATTAAGAAGATAATAAAATAAAATTTTATAAGATAATAAAACAAAAAATAACATCTTTACTAAAAAAGATAATAAAATTTCAATCCAAGTTAAGTTTGTTTCAAAAGATGCTTTAGTTGTGAAATTCACTTTTTGAATAATGCATTAAACCAGTAGCCCCCAAATAATTTATTGGCGTGCATTATTTCTTATAGTAGTAAGTTGCATGGCCCCAAAGTGCAAGGCTCCAAGGAGAATGGCCCTGAGGACACAGGAGTTTTGAGGGAAAAGAGAATGTTGGGTAGTGGTCTGAGTACATGGTATTGCCTAAGAAGATCCTGGACACCCAAGTGACAAAATGAAGGCACGTGTCCCCAGGGAGATGTGGGAAAAAGAGAGATGAGATGTCCAGAGGGAGTGACTCTGTGCCACAAAGACTAAGTTTGCTGACATAAAATATATATGAGATTAGCTCTCCTTCTGCTTCCCAACCCACTATGTCCTACATCCTCCCAGGTCTGGAATGAGCCTTTCTCTGCCTTTTGACTCTTAATCAAGAAAAATATTCTAGATGGCTGGCATGTGAGGGACACTCTGAACCCTTCGAGAGCTGACTCTGAAGTCATTCTTTCTGTCCCACTCATCGTTCTTCTGTTTCAGCCACTACTTGGCAAAACCCAGAGGTGACAGTGAAGTGAATTCAAATTTGACCCCATGAGAGAAACTGGGCTCTTTAGGTCAAGCCTAAAGCCCGAGGGAAAGGGCACAGGATGACAGGTCACTGAGCCAGCTGGGGGCAAGGCGCCAGGAGGACACCCACCAAGAAAGGCAGGGAAACAGTTAACTCAAGGTGACACATTAAGCCAGCAACTCAGGGGCTGCAGTTTGGCTGATCGCGAAGTCAAACAGAACTGTCGGAAACTGGGAAGGCGCTGTCACTTTTACTGTATTTTTCCACATGTATTTTTTTTTTTTTTAATTTGGAAATGTTCGTGGGGAGCTGGAAGACTCAGGCTGGAGAACTCCCGGGGTCTGAGAGGGAAGAAACTGTGTCTGTGCTTGGATCTCAATCCAGTTCAGACTGGCAGCTCCCAAGGGCATCAGCTGCTAGTGGCAATTAGGTGGCCTCCGTGGCCAGACCCCCATCCTCTGCGCCCACCCCCCTGTCCTGTGGAAACATGCTCACCTCCTCTTCTTTTCACTGCCCTCTGGTGCCAGTGTGCAATCTCCTGCCAAGTTACACGAACAACGTGCTCCCTCCACCAGCCACACCAGCCTCCTTGTTACCAAGCCCAGCAGCTGCTTAACAGGGAGCAGATGGAGAGAGGTGAGCAGCACCCCCAAAGTGGGCACTAGGGGAACCTGGGGCTGAGAGGCAGAGTGGAATTAAAATGCTCTGCACTTACCCCCAGTTGATATGTTGGCAAGGACCCTGCTTTCACAAAGTCTCACATGTGAGCAACAAGCTCGTGGAAATTCACTAAAAGGAAATGGTAGGCTCAGGATGTTTAATGCGATTGTGTGCTCCATTTTGAGGAGAGCGTAGGACATTAGCACACATGGTGACGGAGGTACTGTGAGGTTTACCTACCCTCTGGATCTTACAACCCTTGAGATTCTCGTTCTGACCTTCTAGGCGTAGGTATTTACCAAGTACTTCTTTCTAAGTGGTAGGGAGAATTCTCCCCACAACTGAGCATGTAAATAACATTTTCTACATTGGAGGACAGGTCCTCATCACAGACTGATTCTGTGGATGAGTTTCATTCCTCATGGAGCTAACAACATGACTTTAACATTACAGATGAACGTGTTTGCCGCCCTCCACGCCCTTACACCCACACACATGCACACACACACAGTTCATTCTGTAGGGACGTCTCCACTTAGCATCTCTACTCTGAGTTTGAGTTAAATACCATCCATTCTAAAGAAAATAGAACAGTTTGGGCGCCTGGGTGGCTCAGTCGTTAAGTGTCTGCCTTCGGCTCAGGTCATGATCCCAGGGTCCTGGGATCGAGTCTCACATCAGGCTCCCTGCTCGGCAAGAAGCCTGCTTCTCCCTCTCCCATTCCCCCTGCTTGTGTTCCTGCTCTCGCTGTCTCTCTCTCTGTCAAATAAGTAAATAAAATCTTTAAAAAAAAAAAAAAGAAAACAGAACAGTTTCACTTAGTGAACTTTAGACGAGAGAAAAATGGACAGGAGGCAGTGTATACATGAGCAGGAATGCACATGCACACACCCCTCCTTGCTTCTTTCCCCATCAGCAAGAATTGCACCTTGCTTCTGAGCACCCCCACCAAGGGGCACTGGATCTGATAATCCCCAAACAGCTACTGTTCCATTGGCTCAGCTGGAGAAAAGTTTCCCTGTAATGTGGCCAAAGTAGTCGTGCTCGGGTCTCAGGTTCCTTCATGACGGCTGGGGGCTAATGCCGTGGGTCATCCATTGCAGACCTGACCTGCCCAGTGGAAGTTCCCTGACCTATCTCATGGAATTGTGCAGAAACACAAGTCCCCCATTGTTCTCTGACTTGCGGATTGAGGGAAGGGGGGAATATGCGCACACACACAAAACCTCCCTCCAAAAGATTAGTGCAATTATTAGCCAACAGTAATGGCTATAAGCCAATCTGTTCTCAAATCCTCCCAAGCACCAAGTCGCCTCAGAGCCTCTTAAAGCCCCAAACACAAGACTGTGTGTTCTCCATCATTTTGCCATGTTGTTCTTGAAGGCTGCTGGGCCGTTGCTTAATGCTGCCCTTACCCACAAGGCTAATAAGCAGAGAAAGAAACAGTGAATAACACACATGTCTGAGCCCTGGGTCCCTATGCCCCCATAAGTCTGTGAAGGCAGATGTCCAGGGCCAGACATCACTGGCGACTGCTTCACCCAACGTCGTGCGGTCGAAATGCTGCGATTGTGACTTGTGGTTAGTGTTCATTGTAGAACTCTCCGGAATGATGTGCTCTCTTCCCCTTTCATCTTATGTGAATAACAATCTTTGATCCCTGAGCTACAACCTGCTGACCTCTCTAGTCTCCCACCTGGAGTAATGAGTATATATTAGGAAAGGAAATTGAATTCCGTGTGAGGACCCGGTGTACACGTACTCATGCTGCATACATATTTTAAACCATCATCTCTGAGAAAGCAAACTCTTTTGTTAGCCTATATTGACATATATATGATATATTTCATAAAAAAATCCATAATATATCTTGATTAACATGGATAATGATGAGAGAAACACAAAGAAGAAAATTTGAAGGACAAAAAGGTTGGTGATATATTTACCTAACACCAAAGCAATGCAGTGATTGCATTTAAGTTACAGATACATTAAATGAGACTCTAAGAAAAGAATATGTCGGCTGAGTTCAAAGACAACTGGTCCAATGACTCTGGATCTTCTACTCAAGACAGTACCTATGTACGTAAATAAATATAGAGGGGAACATTCGTTGCCTGCAGCTCAGACACTATCCAATCACTCCTTTATTCTTCAAAAGGTTACTGAACTCCTACTATGTTCCCAGCATGGGTGAAGGCCAGACGTTTGGTAGGTTTCTCCTAGAGCAACCATATTCAAAGCCCCATTACTTCCCGAGAAACCAGTGCTATTTGGAAAACGCAGGCGCAGAAAAAAAGTCTCAACACTGAGCAAACGAAGGGGAAATTTTCTATGTGATGACACATCGGGAAAGCTTTCAAGCCCCTATTGTTCATTACTGAGCAGACCAAGACATGTTAAACTTTGCGCATGTCTACGAAGTACACAGATGAGGTATTACATATGACCCCGTTCCTACGAATTAATACCGTGTCTTCGCAGTAGAATGCTCTCCGAAAAAACTCTGTTGAAAGAGCTAGAGCCTGAGTCTAAATTACCAAGTCACAATGACTCAGTATTCTCCCGTATGATTATTTCATAGTTCTGTACACACACCTAAATAGAACCAGCACTACACCACTGTTTATATACAACTTCCATAGTGTATGTTTTTACGCACACACACACACACACACACACACACACACACACACACAGTCTTTCTCATCTGGGAAGTTTTAGGTTTTACTTAAATTCCAGAAAGTCTCCCTTTGTAATAATTGGAAGATAACCCCTGATAAATCATTTTCAAATCTGACTCTCAAAATGGAGGTTAAAAATAAAAATAAAATAGTAATAAGGGTGCCTGGGTGGCTTGGTGGGTTAGGCATCCGCCTTCAGCTTGGGTCGTGATCCCAGGGACCTGGGATCGAGCCCAACATCAGGGTCCCTGCTCGGTGGGGAGCCTGTTTCTCCTTCTCCCTCTGTGCTTGCTTGCTTGTGCTTGCTCTCTCTCTCTCTCTCTCTCTCTCTCTGTGTGTCAAATAAATAAATAAGAAAGCTAAAAAAATAAAAATAAAAAATAGATAGTAATATATAATATAAAAAATAATAATAAAATGAAATAAAAAGTAAAATAATAATAATAATAAATGGGTCATTTGGGAAACACCTAAAATCCTGAGACTAACCGTATTGTATAAACTTAAGAGAATCTAAACTTCTAGAACGCATATACTGAACCACTCTTTGGCATTACTCACTAATGAAAAGATCGACGTGAATACATAGGTGCTAGAATGATTTTCTCTTTAGGATGCGTAGTCTAAGTCCCTGATGTAATCACACTGTCTGTATGCAGTATAAGCATTCTTGGGGCTTCGTAAAGCACGTCTGTGGAGGACGCATATCACATTCAGTTGTGCTTATCCGCACACAAACACATACACAAACCCACTTCAATCTCATATTTCTGTCTCTGCAAAATTGGTATAATTGCATTCAGGTCGATTATGAAGTTGTATTCCCAGTAATGGTGCTTGTAATCCAGGAAAAGAAGAGCAAACAGCAGTGCAAAGAATAGCGAGACTCTGATGAAGCGCAGAGCCCCCAAACCCTGGGGTCCCCCCCTTTCATCTTTAGTTACTTGTCAAATCAGAAGCCCAGCCTATGGGAGCCCAGCTCACCAGCACCTGCATGTGGATGAACTCTCTGGGCACCAACTCACGGGGGGAAACCAGATCCACAGTTGGTGCCCACTGTTCACTCTCCTAAACTTCTTGCCTTTGAAACCAGGCAGGGTCAAGACTACCCTGTGCACTTATGGTGAATCTTGCAAATGGAAAGCACAGGGGAATCATAGAGAAGGTGAAGGCAGAAGGTGAAGGGGCCCGGCCAGGAACAAGAAGTCTAATCGAAAGAAAGCTTGCCTGTTGGGAGAAGAATCATTCATGCTTCTCTCCCTCCACCCATTGCTGACTATCCTCCCAAATCAGATGAGCCCACCCAGCTCCTTCTTAGACACGGATACAATCCCTGCAGAGTTCGGCCTGCCTCTCACATGCAGGTGGCCAGAAAGGATTCTGCTGGGAGATTGCCCCATGAGTACATAAACCATGATGACACAAAGAGAAAAACAAGTAAGAGTCACAACAGAATCCCTGTCAACGTTGGGGGGTGGGGAGTCAGATTCAACTGCACAACCGCTTTTTAACTCAGGTAGCTACTCACCCGGATCTGGCATGAGGAGTGACAAAGAAAGTCAGGTCAAAATCCAAAATCCAAATGAGCAAGTCCAAGGGTCTCTACCCTGCCATCTTTTCCTCTGTCCCTCTGTCCCTCAGTCGTCAGGTGTGGGTTAGCTGCCCAGGGACGTGGCCCCGATGAATTCAGCAAGGTTCCAGAAAGGGGAGAAGGGGGTCTAGCCTCATCCCACCACTATCCCTCAGGCCCGGCCCAGCTTTTGGAGCCAAAGCTCCAGTGGTGGTGTGCTCCCAACATTGAATGAGCCCACAGAATACGTCAATCTGATCTTTTATAGTGCTTTGTTTATTACCTGTGTGCCCTTATTTCATAAGGGAACCGAGAAAGAGAGAGAGCGAACAGGCATGATGAAGATGACTATTAGCAGCAATCCAAAGACAGCTTTTCTTAAGCTTCATTCATACCAGCAAATGTGACCAAACAACCTAGCAATTGTTCTCTCAAATGTCACCTTTCCGTACGGGCCACTGTGCCGATAAAACTCGGCTCTCTCTCGTTTTTGCTCCCCGCTGCCCCTCCTAAAAAAAAAAAAAAAAATTGCTGTGTTATCCTCCAAATATCTCTAGAGAAATCGAACCAACAAGGAAACCTTTTCTTCTTCCCTCAACCACTCCCCCAACTCGTTTTTTCTTTCTTCTTCATGCAGCTTGAACAATTTGGCTCTGTTCTGGGTGCATTCCTGTGGCCCATTCTCTTTCAGTCCCCTGTGCAGGGCTGAGGACGGTGGACCAGGAGAACACAGGCCCACATTCAGACCCAGGACGGCACTTGGTGGGGGGGGATGGCGGGGGGGGGGGGGACTGGTGAACCAAACGTACCTATGATCATTGCACCACCAACCTAATACCTGGGTGGAGAGACAAAGGCTCTTTAGAAAAAGCCCAGGCTGCTGGGTAACCCATCCCCCGACCTGCTAGGAGTTCAAAAGATAACAGAAGCTGGAAATAAGGCAGTAACACGATTAAAGTTTTCCAATTCATTCCAGGAGCTATTACAAACGATGACAGAGAATTCACTGCTAGCCCTTCTGATGAGCAACCTCTGCCCCTTTATGGAGAGAGGCTTTTTCTCTTCGCGTGCATGTTTGTGTGTGTGTGTGTGCAATTGCGTGCATTTACACACACAGGCATCCAGTCCTGGACAACAGGATCAATATTCTCCGAGCCTTGCCACCCTGCATGAGCAGAGGTATAGCCACGACTCGGAAAGTCCCTGACTGGAGGGGCACCTACAAAATGAGGAAGCCCTTTCGACATGAACCTTATTTTGTTCTTAACAAAGGGTAAGTGGGCATTTTCAAGTTTTTATTCCTGTATTTATTCCTGCTCGGGATCCCAGAATTTGCACTTGCCCATGGAAGAGCATGGAGGCCTTAGGAGTAAGTTCTGACGATGCAGGGGTGGGGGGGGCGGTGCAGAAGGGGGATGGTTTGCAGTCACTGAGCTCTAAACAAATCACAGGTGTTTAGAGGCCCTCTCTTCTAAATGGGGTGGGTGCCAGGCCACTTAGCTGCAGACTTGGAGATAGCCCCTCGGGGCCCCGAGCTCCACAGTCCCAAGCCAAGGTTCTTCATTAAGAGGAAGAATGTTTAGCCAGAAAACTGAAGAGCAATGGCAGACAGAAAGAGCCAGGCCTAGAAGGTAACCGGGAAATAAAGACGGGGCCACTCTGCACTTGAACCAAACAGGATTTGTCTGTCTCGTCATTAAAACCCCAACCCTCACTTAGAAAACCGAAGCCTGCTTCTCCCTCTCCCACTCTGCCTGCTTGTGTTCCCTCTCTCATCGTGTCTCTCTCTGTCAAATAAAGAAATACAATCTTTTAAAGATAAATAAATAAATAAAACCCCAACCCTCACTTAGAAAACTCTCTAAATCACGGCTTTCCCTATTTGGTTTTCAAAGAGACTGTAAGCTCCGTGAGAATCGCAACCATATCACTACATCCCAGCATCGAACACACCTAGACACTGAATAACTCTTTTTGAATGTTGAAACATTCCAGATTCACAAGGAATTAAAAAAAAAAAACAAATATACAGCGGGGTGCTGGAGCCGGCTCATGCCCACTCACAGGGGCTGACTGTTAGATTTACAAGCATTTTGTGAGCCAGTTCTTAGACACAGCCACTATTAAAAGTGAAATTCTATAAACTTCAATGAAATAAATTATATTAAAAACGAAGGTCAATGAGCTATCACTTCCTTACTATTTAACCGAGTTTTACTATTATCTCTGGTCTTGCGGTTATTTATGTCTATTGCATCTACACGGCAGAAAGACCGGGTAATGCTGACCACTGTCCATCTCTCCCCTACTCTATGTTCGGGGGTGTCACATTTGTAGCTTAATATTGGTCATGGGGGGAACATTAACACCATGGAAATCTAAAAATGCTACAAATCAGGATCTGATTTATGGTTTTGTAATTGTCCAGACTTGAGAGTGGCTCAGTTGTTTAAACATCTGCCTTCAACTCAGGTCATGACCCCGGGGTCCTGGGATCGAGCCCCACATCAGGCTAAATAAAATAAAAAATAAAATCTTAAAAAAAAAAAAAGAATCAATTAACTATATGGAATTTACAGTAAAGGGTTTTGCATATTTTATAATTATTTGCAAATTGTGTGCTACACATTCTTTATGTCAATGAAATTCCTAATCTACTTGTGCACATATAAACATGAACACATTTTCTTCAGAGAGCTGGTTGTTAAACATTTACCAACACACCACAGTCTAACTGCACGTAAGGAAAGGGGATAATTTTCATGGTTTATAGGATGACCATTACCTAGAATTATGTGTATACATGCATATGTGTACATGCAACATGCCCATGTGTGTGCATGTATATGTGTTTAGTTTATTGCTTGGCTTTGGCTTAATAGACATGGATCACAAAACACTGAAAGAAAGCTATTGGTAGAAAGACAACACAGTATGAGCTATTATCTGCCCTACTCTTTCATCAGGGCCTCCAAGAACAAGGCCCATCGAAGGACAGGCAAAGGAGGCAAGAGTCCACCCTTAAAATTTTCATACATCTGGATAGAATTTTACAGTTTCCAAAGGGACTTTTGCACAAACTGTATCATGAGAGCCTCGTGGGGGCTTTGTGTTAAAGGCAAGACAGAGCATTCCCATTTTACAGATGAACATGTTGAGGCTCCCAAAGCATATGTACTTCGCCAAAGTACCCACACAACGAGGGTGGGTACCAACATAAAAGTAGAACACAGATCTGACTCCTAGCCCAGTGTTTCTCAAGAGAGGATCAAAATACCCGCTTTGAAGCAGTGCTTCTGGAAAGTTCCATCCTTCTTAGACCTGAGTGTAAGCAAGGAGGCAATGCCGTGGAAAGAGAGGACATTTGGGAATCTGGAGGTCCTGTTGTCAAGCTCAATCATGCTTACTAGTTGTATCTCCTTGGGCACGGAACCTATAATGTCAGAGCCCCAGTTTGGGTCTGGCCGCCGGCCCACCTGCAGCCGCCGCCCCAGGTCAGCATCCACCCGGCCAGAGAATCAAACCCAATGGACAAATAGCTGCAGCAGAGTCCAGGCCCACAAGCTCCACTGATTTGTGTGCTGGCTTTCGTACTTTTTTTTTAGAATAGCCAAACCCTTTTAATTTTTTCAAGCAAAATCCTATACAAGATAGCAAAATATAGTTCAGCTCAAAAGGCAAGTTTCTATGGTTGAATAGGAAGATTGAGGGGCGGGTAGCCAGCTATCCTTACAATTCCTGTCTGCTCCTGGGGACCCTTACAGCACCACCAAAGACCTAGTCTCCTTGAAGCTTCTAAAAAAAAAAAAAAAAAAATCCACATTAGCATTTAATGTTAATGAAGGCAGTATGTGTGTCTGTGTGTCTGTGTGTGTCTGTCTGTCTGTGTGCCTGGGTGTGTATACCAGGGAGCAGAGGGCCCCATGTTCTATATTGTGGGTCTCCTCCTTAAGCTTGGCTAAATACCCTGGAATTTTCTGCCACAGGCCACAAAAAGGCAAAAGGAAAGAGAGGAGCTCCTCAATGACCTGGATGGACAACAATAAAGCTTCAATCCTACATCCTCCCCTAGAAAAGTAAGCAGGCAAACCCATAAACGTTCTATAACATCCCTTTGAGATAGTTACCTTCATCATCATGACTTTGTAGATGGAGAAATTCATGCTGACAGAAGTTAAGTAACATTCTCAAGCTTTTTACTACTTATAAATGGTGAAGCGGAGACTGGGGCTGGCTTCCTGGGTGGGCAACCAGTGCAAACATCCAGGGAGATGCTAAGGGCCCATGCTTGGGCTATAATGTTCTGCAGGCACTTGTTCTAAAATTCTTAATAATTTTAATCTCTGAATTTGGGTTCTGTAAATAAAGTCAGATGGAGCACGTGTAGGGGCTCGGAGACTCTGCTCACCTGTGGTCCTGCCTCCCACTGCCTCCCAGCCTTCCCAGGATGGGTTCTTGTCCACCTGCTTCCCATCCTTGGTGCTTCGTGTTCGGTCATCAGCTTTCACAACTGTGGCACAGGAACACATGGGGACAGGGTCAAGTGCATGCCCTGGGGGGGGGGGCTCACACACCCCCAATCCAGATTCTGAGCATGTTCTAGAAGGGAGGTTGTGGTCTCATTGATGCCCCATGTAGCTGGACTTGGCTCAGACTCAAACCCAGGTACCTCAAGTCAAGAGATGGAATATGGATCCTTGTGTGGGATGCCTCCTCTTCTACCCATGAGGGTCAGCACCTTGTTATTATTCCCTGAGCCATTCGGTCAGCTTCTTGCTCCAACATTGACAGACTCCACCTTTGCCAGCACCCAAGTCACAAGAAGAGGGAATATGTGCAGCTAGGAACCGTAAGCCCCAGGTGTGTCCTGCGTCCATCCCTTCTCCCACAGGTATAGATGCCCACAGACATTCTCTTCAGGTGCCACCAACCATAATCCCGGCAGCACTAATGAGCATAAAGTTTCCCCAGAGGATAAAGGGCAAGGTAGCCTGGGCTGACGAAGTAGCCTGCAAGGGTGGAAGGTAGTCCAGTGGGAGACAACGCGTAGGCAAGGAGCCAACGGCCGTTCCTGGACATGTCCCCCTGGGACCCGGCTTCTTAGAATCATGAGGGACAGTTCTGTTTTTTTCTTGGGATGACCAGTGTATGAATTCCCAAAAGGGCAGGAATTCTGCCCATCTTGCGTGCTGCGAGTTCAGGTCAGTGCCGCAGAGACAGCAATGCTTACTACGTATTTAGGGCACTGATACTGTGGGACGGGTCTACTCCAGATGCCAATGTCCTATTGCTTAACTCCGTCACTGGCATTTGTACCTACTTCAGCCCTAGATTTTTTGAGTGTGGAGTGAGGAGGAACACCCTCATCCTCTCTCTGGTCCCCTCCTTTCTTCCCCTTACATCCATCCCTGCAGCAACCAAGAGCGAACAGACCAGGACCCCTTGGCTCCTTAACAAAGCCAAACAGGTGTGAGAGATTAGCTCCCTGGACGAAGCCTCTGTCCAACAAAACGATGTCAAATTCCCCCCTAATAAAGTCCAGAGCCGTAAGCAATTCTCCTTGTTATTAAGCGAGAAAGAAAACCCAGCCCGACTCCTTCCCAATTACCTCGGAGGACCCTCCGATGAGCCGAATTTAAACTAGAGACCTGCCATGATGTGGCTTCCAGGGCAGACAGGGCCTGCCTTCCCCAACGAATGGAAACTCACTGGCCCAGGTTCCCAGCCATCTTGGCACGAGGGCGCAGACAGCCCCCAACCCCCACCCCACTATCCATGGGCTGTCTCTGCCTCTGATTCAAACCATCTTTGCGACTTCCTGCCAGATCCCTTACTTTGATTTTCCATATGGAGGCTTGATCTCCTTTGCCAGGTTAGTGTTTATAGGGATGGGCTTTTTGACAGTTTCACGGTCAGCAAGAGAGGGGATGGGATCCCTCTCCTGGACGTGAATCACTTTCTTGTCATCCAAAAAGGGAAGAAAGACCAACATCCTGAAGCAATAACAACACAGTTGAAACCCCAAAGGGATCTAGCAATGAGGATGTCTTGTCTCTCCCTCCACCCCCTCCTCAAAGTGATAGGTCTTGGGGTAGGAAACAGAAAGACTCCAAGGTGCTTCCAAAAATGGCCCCTAGCTCTGTTACTTTGTGTTTACACGAGGGGTTAGAGCAACTCAGACCACTCAAGTCATCTGATCCGCTCCCCCACCCTGTCTCAGACAGCGGTTGGAAGAAATCTCGTCCAATCTTGAACATCTTACCTGAATAGGGGATGTTCAGACGGTCTTCATAATAAGCTCTCAGGAAAGATTGCAATTGCCAGGCACTGTCCTAAGGTTGTAAAGCATTACTTCTCAGAACTCTATAAATTTTATAAGTGAGGTTCCAGTATTTAAAAAGTTACTTGTCCAAAACACACAACTAGCCACCAGAAGAACTAGCATTTGAACCCAGAGTCCAAAGCCAAACCCGTGGTAGACTTTTTAATGCTGTCTGCCAAATATGTCCCCCCTTTCCCACTCAGCTCCCCCTTCTGGGGACATGGTAGGATTACATTTCCTGGGAGCCTCAGGACCAGCCCAGGGCCAAGGAGTTGTGAACGAAGGTCATGTTTATCACTTCCAGGCTGGGGGGCCAATGTGTGTCTCCCCAGAAGGCACTGTTCCCTCTGCTGTGCTTGCTGGCAATGTTCCGGAAAATTCTGTGTCAGCCTGGGTCCCAGAATATGGATACAATGACAAGGGAGCAACACTCTCAGCTTCTGGTGATAGAGATGTAGTATGAGTAAACAATAAACTCTAATTGTTTTAATCCATTTAGATTTGGGGTTTTTACAGAAAAGTGAAGAAGGTGGTTTGTTTTGGAGGGAGCAGAGGGACAGGGCATGTGAAGAACTTCTGGGGTGCAGTCTGAGCCCCATTTCCTAACTTGAGTGCCTATGACAAGGGTGTTAGCCTTATAATAATGTGATAAATACTGTTTCTCAGGGGTTGCTGTATCTGTGTTTTATTTTACACTAAAGAGTTAAAAAATACCTGGGGGCTGTTTGTTACCTCCCATACCACACTAACTGAGAGAGTGCAGCCAGTGCTGATCGATACACCATCATGGCCCCTGTCGTGAAGTGCCTTCTGGACTCAGAGGTCAAGAAAGTTCTATCTTCTGAGTTGAAAACTGAAACCTTTGTTTTTTTCGCGTAAGTCTAAGTCTTGTCATGAAAAGGGCAAAGTAGAAAGATGAAGGGAAACATGAAATGCATCACCCGGGGCTGAAAGTCTTCCAAGGTTCCTCATCCAGAATTTCTTTAGGAACTGCCAAGAGGCACAACATGACTGTGAATTTGAGAATCTAAATAGTGGACATCCCTTGAACCTCCTCTCTCTGCCTCTCTCTACTCTAGCAACCTCAACACAGCCTCTTGTGGTCACTTTAGTCTCTAGTGTGTGGTATATACACACAGAGGGAGGCCAGTGGGGTAGCTTCAGGGATATTTAGGCAGGAGGACACATCGGAGGGAGAAGGTCCTAATGGTCTTCGATTTGTCCCTGTTGGCAAATGCCTAAGAGGTGTTCAGAGGAAATCTCACTTAGAGATCAGCCAGTGTACAAAGGGCAAAAGCAAATTGCAATGCCTTTCCTCTGCCATGACCCTGGCTCAAGCAATGCAGGCTGGCTCTTGCAACATCTGGGAGCTTGGAGATCCAAACTACGCAACTCCCCATCCCCCACCCCCAACCCGTGTTAGCCATAGAGAAGCAAGATGCTTCCCCTTGGAAGGCCATTGTGGTGTTTTATAATCCATTCTCCTTCCATACATTGCCCCCCGCTCCCCAAATAAAGCCATCACTGCATGGGGAAGTGACAAGGGTTACCAGTGGGGTTGGGGAGAAGACTGTTTTTTATTTGTTTTTGTTTTGCTTATTTAGTTACTGATCTACTAACGTGTGAAAGCTTACTGCAGGTTTGACTGTATTTTAGAACTCTCACCCTCTTGAAAGGCAATTCCCAAACCAAACCCCAGATTCTTACCACCCACCTTCAGGCCAACTGCTGAGCATTCAGTCCAAATTCAGCCCTTCGAGGGCCCTCTGTCAGCGCTCAGAAGCTCTTGACCAACAACTGTTTCCCAAGCTTGGCGCTTGCTGATCTAACCTCATTAAGCCAACGCAAGAAGTCTATGTGATTGATTTATCCCATATAATAAAACCAGGCAATTACTCACTGGGACAACCTGGCACATGATCTGGTCCCTTCTGTAAGAGGCAGCAAACCAACAACATAAGAAACCACCCTGCTATTTGGGGGAGATAAATTGCTAATCTGTGGTTGTCGTGCTGCAAATGAATTTTCATTAAATGTCTGTGGCAAAGCTAAACTTCAAGGACCTGTAATTATAAACAATTGATTTTTTATTGTCACCTGCTGAAAGCCGAAGCATAAAACATTATCACTTTAACACCACGGTCCAGCTGGGTGTGAGCCCTCCTGCTGTAAATACAGGAGGCAGCCGATAGATGCACGAGGTAAGGCGGTGATGCCCTCCTCCCCCACACCCGGAAACTTGCCCGAAAGAAGCCCACGCCAGGGATGAATCATTTACAAAGGGATCAAAATGGACCACTTTTTCCAGGCACAGGAATCTGCACTTTCTCCTTCATGGCATTTCTCTCTTTTCAACCTTATTTGCAGGAGATTATACAACCTACTGGTAAAGGGTGCAGAGCCGGGAGGCAAAATTCTTACGTTTGCCTTCTGGTGCCTCTTACTCTTAGTTGTGTGACCTTGAGCAGCTGTGCCTCAGTTTCCTCCCGACTAGGGGGAGGTCAATGAGTATCTACCTGCCTCACAGTGTTTTTTGAGAACGAAGTGCGCTAATTCATGTCAATCTGCCCAGAAAAAACATCCAGCACATGCCACGTGTTATACAACATGAATGGAAGTACGGGTGGCTGTTGTCCTTGCCTTCGAGGCTGTAAGTCACTTGTTAGTGGAAAACTTGCTTTAGGCATCTTTTTAGATATTTTGACCAAACTCATTAAAGGCAAATTCTGGAATATTTCCGTCATTACATCCCATGGGCCCAGTGGTGTGCCTGGTGCATAGTAGGTATTTATTGAAATGCTTATAATGCCTTGTACATTATAGATATCAGAAATTCTTACAGAGGGTGCCTGAGTGGCTCAGTTGGCTAAGTGTCTGCCTTCAGCTCAGGTCATGATCCCGGGGTCCTGGGATCGATTCCCGCATCGGGCTCCTTGCTCAGTGGGGAGCCTTCTTCTCCCTCTCCCTCTGCCTGCCGCTCTGCCTACTTGTACTCTCTCTATCTCTCTGTCAAATAAATAAATAAAATCTTTAAAAAAAAAAGAAATTCTTACAGAATGAACAAGTGAATTTTCAACAATTATTTTTATCCACTTTTCCTTTAAGTGATCATGGGTCCTATTTCATAGATCAGGCTGATGAACAGACGGAGACTTAGGGAGGGGAGGGGTGCTCCCCCACGCAAGAGAGGAGGTAAGGACAGAATATGGAATTGACAGGGGAAGGAGCATCTCGTTCATTGGAAAAGATACTATATTCTCCCCTGGTGGGCAATCTTTGGGTGTATGATTTTCTCTCTGGGGACCACATTTAAGAGGGTCCCCAACAAACCTCTGTGTTTGAAGAGGTGATGAGGATGTTGAAGTTTCCAGAAAGCATGTGGTATGCGGTAAATCAATTGCGTGCCAGGGAAGGGAAGAATCCTAGGGAAGCATAACTGTGTTCTGGGCGCTCCAGAACTCGGGAGAAGGTTCTCCGTCACTCTCCAGATACGGTGGTCGCTAAGTTTTGTGACCCTGCCTCTAAATATTTATTGAATTCCGTGCTGCCTCAGCCCCAAACTCCTGGCTCCCCTGTTCAGTCAGGAGTTATACTGCTGATGCCCATACATTGCTCACTTTAATGGCTCCTCTTCTCAGCAGCAAAAAGTTCAAAACCCTTGGCTGGGCATCCAAGGTCCACATCGATCTCACTCCAGGCCAGCTCTCCAGAATCATCCATCCCATAACACACCTGTCACAGAAAGCAGCAGGTATGGATGGATGATTCTAGTTTGGAAAGGGATGATTGTCTTTTCCTTATGACTCAATACACTCTTCTTCCACTTTCTCAGCTTAGAAGTGTGACCCCACCCCTACCTCTCGAGGTTCAGTTCTGAGATCACATCATCAGTAGAACCTCCTTCCACCTGCCCTAGCAGGATTAAAAGCACTTCTACCTTTGCTTCCAAGAACTTTGAGCATCATACTCTGTGACCATTTTCATTGCTCCATTCTGAACCCCTTCAAGGCAAATCCTGGAATTTACCCAACTTCTTATCCCACGGGCTGAGTAGCATGCCTGACACCTAGTAGGTATGGAGCAAATATGGAGTGAATGGAAATTAGAGGTCGTTTCCCATTTAGTACGAGAAAGATGTTTTCATTATGAGAATGAGCCCACGTGGAGCATGCCAGGCAAGCACAGAAGCCTGGGATTCCCAGGCAGGGATGTCGTAGAAAACATTTCCACATTAAGCAGAAGGTTGAACCAGAGAAACTTTAAGAACAGTTATCAGTCTGGACTTGAGACTCAGGGATACCATGACACTTGCCACTTCAACACCAGACCTTCAGTCAGTTCACTGGAAAGAAAAAAGAGACACACAGAAGTCTTGGTCCTGGGACGTGCAACCTCACGGCAGCATTTCTCTAAGAAATGGAGGGTTTTGACCATATATGAAAGTTTTAAACTCTAGAGCAAAAGAGAAGAATAGTCTAATACTTTAACAGTGTAGAATGTCTAAGACTTTTCTCCTAAAAGATCCAAAGCAATGAACTTGCTTCCTAGGTATAAAAAAATGACTTGATACCTTATGTTCTCATCACTGAAAGAGGTAGGGGGTGCAAAACATGGCCTTCTAGATGTGTCAGCGTTGTGATAAGTCATGTTTAAACTTTACCCAAAGTGAAATGAAGTGTCAACAGAAACTGCTGCCCAAACTCTCTGATCAGGTCAAGCAAACAACCAATCGAAAAAAATCGATCAAATGTGAAAGATGGCCCAACGGGTGGGAATGCTTAACTCTGTGATTCCCATAGGAGCCCGGTCTACTTAGCATGATTCCTGCCAACTTCTGCTGCTCCTTGTAGCCATAAAAGAGCCAGAAGCATATCAGAAGGTGTTGTTTTGTGAGCTGGCTTGGCCACAAACAGGCTCCGAACTTGGCAGCATTGGCCGACGGTGCAGGAAGGGTGCTAGGAATGATGGAGTCCCCTCAGCCCCAGGGCCAGGGCTTTGGGATGAGAGGTGACCAAAACTCCAAAGAGGAATGGAAAATTTGCCCTTGATCTGGAAAATGGTAAATGCTCAAGGAGGTTGGCCCTTGTAGGTGGGAGAGAGGAGCAAACTTTTTTAAGCTGGTGCGACAGAATGACAGTAGTGTGCTTCCGTGTGGTCCATGCAGTTGGAAACAGACTGCATGTCCCCAGGGGTAAGGAATTGGCAGGAACCAGACAGTGGCTCAAGCCCCCAGCCAGGTAAGCTAGGGTTTAGGACAGGGTTTCCACTGCAAGGAAGAAGTGAAGTATAAGTCAGGAATTCGGGGAGCAAAGGTTCAATTTTATGGACCAAATAAGTAAGGTGGAGTAAAACGGGTTTGGTGGACAGGAATGTGTTTGTGTCTCACCACCCACAACGAACCTAATTCTGGACCCCTAGAGTCGATGGAACTCCTAATGTATCTCCAGTCCTGCCAAGCTTGGTTCAGGAACCAGCTGGGCTGATCCTCTGGTGGTTTCAACTGGATAAAGCTAGAAGTGGGCAAGGATTTGACATGGCAACCTGTTCACACGCCTTCCCAGTCTTTGGTAATTGACTCCAGAGCACACCCTGCTCCCCATCCTCTTGTATTTTAGCATAACCTGAGACTAGAGCAGAGTATAACGAAGTTGCACAAACCAACCAGGAACTGGATTCAAATAACAGCACTCAATGTGGAAGAAAAATTGGTATAAACTCTCTGCAAAGTAACCTAGCGATCCATATTGAGATCTTTAAAAATGTGTAATACTTTCACTAAACAGCTACAATTCTAGGATCTTATTCTTTGGGGGAAAATGCATTAAAGATAGAGAAACAGAAAAGTAGACGGTGGGGGGAGACCATTGGGAAGAATAGTATTTTGAATGTTTACCACTATTATATTAGAAATTTTACATGGATAATCTCATTTCATCCTCATGAAGTCTACAGATTGGGACAACAATGCTCATTGCAGCCTTGTTTGTAAGAGTGAAAAATTGAAGCCAGCCTTCTTGTGTAACTGCTAAGAGTAACGTTATGTTGTGCCCCTATAATGCTTTACCACCAGACCCTTAAAAATCATTTATAAAGAATTCTGCACTAATAGGAGATAACACTCAGAGTATAATACGAATCAAAGTATAGAAAATCATCTATGTAATAGAATTACCAAAATACTGGGACACCTGGGTGGCTCAGTCGGTTAGGTGTCTGCCTTCAGCTCAGGTCATGATCTCAGGGTCCTGGGATTGAGCCCCACGTCGGGCTCCCTGCCCAGCAGAGAGTCTGCTTCTCCCTCTCCCTCTGACCCTCCTCCCTGCTTGTGCTCTCTCTCTCTGTCTCAAATGAATAAATAAAATCTTTAAAAAAAAAGAATTACCAAAATACTTCTATATTTTACTTGTTTGTATGTATGCATGTATGTGATATAGTTAAATGCTAATGCATCCACATGTATATCAAAAAGTTCACAGTGTTATAAATGGGTGATGGGATCATGACTGATATTTATTTTCTCTTTTACACTTTCTAATGCTTTCCAAAATTTTTACAATGAGTGTAGTATCTTTAATAATCGGTCAAAATATTTAATGGAAGCAGCGTGTTTACCATGTGCTTTTAATGCTAATATATGAGCACACATTACTGCTTGGCTAAAATACCAACATCAAAGGAATTACAGAGGCCATATTTGTCTAATAATGACAAATTACAGACAATTGAAAAATACCTAAGCTGTGTCAATAACTACTCTGCTGCTATCAGCCTTGGAATATACTTGGTATGTTCCTGTGACAAGCAACATCACAAAGAGTGTGACCCCAACATCACCAAATATATATTCAGTGTTTTCCTAGCCTGAAAATAACAGTGACCTGCTAACATTCTTTGATATTGAGAATACTTTGGGACTGGCTTTAAAAAATGATTAAAACCACGTATGTGTTACTCCAATATTTAAAAAAAAAAATCTCAATGGTAAGTTATAGTTTGCAGTATGTTTTGTTAATTGACGACAGTCCTAACATCATAATCTTAAGATACAGAGTGTCATAAACATTTTAATAAGAACATATGGTAGGAAAATTTGGTAGAGCCAAGCCTTTGAAGGGCGGTTTTCTTTCTCTAAAACAGAGTCATAAAAGGTGTGGGGAAGCCTGAGGAGATGAAAACAGACTGTGGTTCATCACTGAGAACCCGAGGCTCAGCCTTTTCCTTAAGGAATTAGAAGGAAGCAGGGGAGGTGGGTAGGCTCTTGAGCTTCATTCGACTTTTCTTTCCCTGATCAGGAAGGTGCCACCTTCCTTCCTTCTGTTAAATTCAGGAGCCAGAGGAGCAGCTCACCCATACCTCATCAGTGGTCTGGGACTCTACGTCAGAGGGGCCTGGAGAAGTGCTCCTGAGGCATACCTAGATGCAAATCATGTTTAATGTCAGGGGACTTAACTGGTTTGCAGTTTCGCAGCTATAAATCATGAATATTCTGAGACAATTCAGATGGGTTACTTTTTCATTCTATTCAAGAGTTTAGAGTTAGGCAAATATAGTGATGTTATCTAGAGGATTCCATCCTGCTAAGTACTCAGGTGTGTTTCCAAGGAAGATATATATTATAATATATAATATGTATACTATGTTGTTCAGAATAGTATCACCAATAAAATAGCTATTGAGTAAATGATCGCCTACACACAACAATTTGAAGACAGATGAGAGAAACCCATTGTAAAAAATGTTTTCTTCCTGCAAATAAGATCACATCTAGTGCTCCACCGTTGGAAAAGTGGACTAAGCATTATGTTTTCCTCAATAACTCCATTTAAAAATGTTAGTAGGGTTGCTAATGATGGCGCAATGAGTTGCTGACATTGGCCATGAAATAACCAATTAGATTGTGTTTTCCCATGGATGTGGGTATCCAAAGTAGCCAGAATATTGCTCAGGGAAGAGGGGGAAGAATCCAGAAGAAAAGAAGGCACCAACAGGAGTGTGAATGATGGAGGGGAGTGTAGATTATGGACAGCAATGTTGAAAATTGCGTAATTCATAGTTTCATCTTGGATGACCCTGGTTTTGGAGCTTCCAAGCAGAGGGATGGATGAAGTGGTCATTAGGGCCCCTTCGGTTCTAGGGTTCCCTCATCCAGTTATCATATCCTTGGGGAGCCTCTCAGTGGCCTCCTTCCCTCTTTCCACGCTTGTGAATGGAGATAGGATTCACCAGAAAATGGGGAACAGCCATCTTTTGAAGACAATATTGATAAAGGAGGTGTTTCTTTTTACTCTACAGCCAGCCAGGCTTGTTGGCCGTAAGCGGAACCAAATATAAATATTGAATTTGAATCTTCCCACTAAACCACAGGAAAGTTTTAGCCCAACCCCCACTACCATCCTACTGCTCTGGAACCTGGAAGCACTAAATCAGGATATCTCAGTCACTACTTCTCATGGGATTTCACAGAATTTCTCACAGGATTTCTCAAGCACTATTCACATTTGAGACCAAATAATTCCTTGTTGTGTGGGGCTTTCCTGTGCATTGTAGATTGTTTAGTAGGAACCCTGGCCTCTATTCACTAGGTGAGTGGTAACACTCATCCCCCTAGTCTGACAATCAAAAATGTCTATGGACACTGCAAATGTCCACTGGAAGTAAGATCACCTCCAGATAAGAATCACTGCCCTAAATAGACAGAAATCTTCATCTTCAAGGAACAGAGGCTATATAACTGCAATCCTATCCTAGTTAAACCTATACATCAAAGTCCCTCATTGATTTTAAACCCAGAGCTGACAGAAATGGAGGTCCTTTCTTGGTTGATGCAGAAGCTTAAATAATAAAAAGACATTTCCCATGACTGGGAGAGGCCTTTAAAGAAGACTATTGGCCATATGTTCAAGAGCCATTTGGTTCTCTGCACCTGTGATCCTAACTAGGAGATCGGGATAACATTTGTAACCAAGGCATCATATCTGTGCCTCGCTGTCTGATTAAATGGGCAGTTATCTTCTTCACAGGGGACATCTTAGCCTACCCATGGCGGAGTAACCAAAAACATCTCCATGATTCTCCATGGTGTGTTGCCACTGTGATCCCTGGCTGGGTTTGAGGAGATATAAAAGACGGTGCAAGGACTCTCTGTCTCATCCTGGTACCACCTTGTAGACAGCTCATCTAACGTTAGAAGCTGCCTATGTCTATCCTGCAGACTCAGTGAGGTACCTTGGCATTAGAGACCATAAATGTCAAAGCTGGAAGGAACACACATGACCACCAACCAACCCCTCATTTGACAGCAAGTTGAGGAGGCTCATGAGCTACTTAATGGCAGAGCCCAGGGCAGAGGACAATAGGATATTCACAGCTAAAAATGGATTGATCAGGGTCACAGCAATAAGAAAAAAATAGTGTCAAGATATAAAGAAGCCCCAAAGCAATGACAGCCAATCCTGCTTGTGTGGTTCTAAGTTCTCTGAGGTCTAACAATAACACTCTCAAAAATATTTTTGAAGTATTTTAATTTGAAAAAAAAGAAACATAGTCCATAGATCCTCTTTTGAAACTTGAAGTATTTATAATGGCAAGGCTTCTGTCCCTCTAAGAGCACTAGACAGACTGGAGGAACAAGTAAAGGCCACAGTTGACTCTTGTCAAGCCAATCAGTTCTCCCCACATCCAGATCCTTACCCCTCCCCATACCATCCCCTGCTGTCATTTATCAGGACTGGCCTGGTCCTGTGGAATTCCACTCATTCTTTACCAGGGCTTTGACCTCCTCCAACCAAACAAGCAAGGTACTTTCTGGGAGAGTGCTAATACGAGGGCATGGGGGGTGAAGAGGCGGAAACAATCGATGCTCTAGGACTTTCCCACACTTAGGGGAATCAATTTTATCGGTGTTTAGACACTGGGTGTCAAGGCTGGTCAGATGGAAGCCAAAGGTTGTGTGGGGGAGGGAGGCTGAGAGGAAGCTGCTATTACAGCTTAAATCAGGACAGCTTCCTGGAAGTGACTGACTGCAGTGGCCCACTCATTCAGAGGGACCTGCTCATCACACCCTGCATATCCAGATGCTGTGGATCCTTCCTCTCTAAAATGTGAAGAACCCCAAAAGGCCTTGGAAACAAAGGTCCCAATATGACCTCTCTATCTTAGAAAGCATGGATTGGTTCTAGAGAAAGGCAGACACCAAGGGCATTGGGTTCTGACTTCATAAGTAAATCAAGACTCTTTATGTGGCCTCCTTCTCTCAACTCTCCAAGAGCTGATTATCCCAATGATATATTGTCCAAATCATCTGCATTTCCTTTTCCTTTGGTTGCTCTCTGGGATAACGATGATTATTGCTCTCATCAGAGGTGAGCAGAAGGTGAAACCCAAACCGGTCAGGCTGCTAGCTGGTAGCATGTTTGAGCAGAGAAAGAGGTTGAAGCTGCTGTGTTAGTGGAGACCCTAAGCTTCTCATGCTATCCCTCCCACTTTCTCACATGCATCAGACTGTCCTACACCTCTGGGCCTCTGTTCATGTTGCTTCTTCTTTCCCCCTTGTTACCCACTGAGTGTCCATTCTTACATCAAGACTCAGGTTCTATCTTCTCCCCGAAGCTGTCCCTGATGTGCCCTCATTAAGTTACCTTCCCCTCAACTCTGTTCACACTCTGCCGGAAAAAAAATGACTATACCACTCTATTGGACACACTCGTTAATATTTGAACTCCCCTAAAGGCATATTCATCTTTACCCGATTCATCTAGCACAGTGGGCAGCATCTACTAGACATTCCATAATTATTTGATGAGCACATGAATCTGTAGATTTATATTATCAAGGTTCTCTCTTTTCCTTATAATTCCAGAAACTTGAGCCAGAAGCAGGTGTAGATGCCTTACAGACCAATACACTTGTTGCTCATGAAAATGATACTGGTGTGGTCCTTCCGATATTCTGTTAGTTTCCTCTCTGCCAAACCCCAGACTGCAGCTGAGCCCAGTAAGCCCGGTTCTGACTGCCGTGGAGTTTCTAGTAGCTGCATGGCTGGACAAGGGGCACTGGCACTGCCTCCCACAGCTCGGCATGCCACAATCTCACTCTTCCCCCACCAGCCCCACTCTCTCTGCCCCAAGCCACGGGACTGTGCAAACAGGAGAGAGGGCCCGGGAACTCTGAGGTCCCAGTGACTCACATGCCGGCTCTAGGCCATACCTCCATGACCAGGAGACTTCCCATTAAATCAGCCTCTTCCTGATACCAAATGTCCCTACTGGTGACTGATGTATCCTCTGGTAATCTGAAAGTATCCCACATACCTGTGTGAGGTTGTAAGCTATTGTCCCCTAGCTCTAAAACCTATCCTCTGCTTCTGATGCCAAAGGAACTCTGCAAATGATATTCCGTCTTTGCTAACTGCTTCTTAATAGGTCCTGTCAGTAGGGACACTGGAGAGAGACTGAGAGCAGGAGAATGAACAATATATTCCCTTCACCCTTTTTACTAGCTATTCCTGCCAAGGACACCTCACACCAGCCGCTGATGCAGGCTCCACCTCCCAGAGCCAATCTCAAAGAACTTTTTTTTTTTTTTTAAGATTTTATTTGTTTGAGAGAGAGAGAGTGAGAGAGAGAGAGCATGAGCAGGGGGAGGGGCAGAGGAAGAAGCAGACTCCCTGCTGAGCAAAGAGCCCAATGCAGGACTGGATCCCAGGACCCTGAGATCATGACCCTCGCCGAAGGCAAGATGCATAACTGACTGAGCCACCCAGGCGTCCCTCAAAGAGCTTCTTCAGAGGTACAAGCCTCAGCAGGGCAACATTACTCCTTTCTCAGAGGTCTGAAGTGTCACTCCACAGGCCTTTCCTCCAAGCCCCTGAGCTGCTATCAGCAGCCATACAGAACCTCCTCCTCAGGTGATTGGGCCCCAGTTCCTCTGGGCCCTCCCTCTGACCTCTTAGGCTCCATAACCCTAGTCTCCGCCTGTATTCCCCTAAATTAAATTCCCTCTGTTGAAATTCCTAATGTGGCTTCTGTTTTCCCACCCTATTCTTAACAAATGTAATATCCAAAGATTCTTTCTGCCTGCTGCCTAGGGAGAAATCTGAGACTCAACCCAACATATTCTTAAACACAAAATGGCAACAGAGTCTAATAGAGAAAATAATTTCACTGTGGGTTGGATACGGATTCCCTCAATAACCCTAAACAAGTCACATAACCTTTTTTTTGGCCTCTAGTCTTCAGACCATAAATGGGAGCTCAGTCCTAAAAATGCAGCAGAATGTCTATGTGAAAGACCTTCAAGGTCTATCTTAGAAAGACACCATCATCTGCTCAAAATTACTTTTAATATCAATGGGCTATAAAGACACTAGTTTTGATCTCAATAGTCTCTGCAAGACAGCTCCTCCCACCTATGTCAACCACACAGGAAACATTCCAGATTGGCTGCTTTGTGAAAAACTCACACCTTGACAGGAAGCAGTTGAAATCTCCAATTTCCTTTATTGATAAGAGCACAATCATCCGTTTTCAAAATAAGATTTATTCTAGATGTTGCAATGCCAGGTCGACCTTTCTCCCTGTTGAGAGATGTTAAGTGTTAGGGGTGTCATTATTGAGGAAAGGTTACGAAAAAGAGGGGAGGGGAGAAATAGGGTGAGGATAGAAAGAATGTGTTTCTTTCATATTTGGAGTCATGCCAAGGTGTTATATTCCTATGAAGAATGGCTAGATCTGGAAGAAACTTGAGGGATTAGTGGAAATGGGGGTGAGGGAAAGAGGCGGCACCATCAGTTGCCTCAAATTGGCCCCAAACAGTTTTCCTCATTGTTCTGCCAATCGGTTTTGCAATAAATTGGAGGAAATTTGGCGAGATATTCAACCAGGGCATGGACAGTGTATTGGGACCAAAATAAACAACTGTGAAGAACTTGGCAGTTTCTCATTGGATGTTTCAGAAGTGAGTTATGAGACACTGAGTTGTGAGTTACTTCTTAGAGGTTTACATAATGAAAATTAAAATAAGGCCAATGATGACAAGTTTTGCTCTTAACGCTGAAAGCCAAATGCTAAATAGGAAATTCATTTATGAAACACAAAGAATTAGAGAAAAAAATAGAATCAGATCAAATATTTAGGATGACTTAAATATAGTCAACACACTGAACTCTTAAGAATTTAGTCCAGAAACTCCACATATATAAATTATCCAGGCCTTCTGTACCTGGGGGCTTATTTTTTTGTTTTCTGGAAAGATATATCCCTGAGACCCAGCCATTGCTATATTTTCTTGAATGAGTATCTATGAATGGAGGTTCATAACAATTGTGTGTGCCATGAACCCTTTTGGAAATTTGTTAAAGCCTATAGACTTGTGTGTTTATTTTTTAAATTTTATTTATTATTTATTCTAGAGAGAGAGAGCGAGAGGGAGAGAGAGCATGAGTGGGGGGAGGGGCAGAGGGGGACGGGGAGAGAGAATCTCAAGCAGACTCCCTGCTGAACGCGGAGCCCCACGTGGGGCTCCACGTGGGGCTTGATCTCACAATCCTGAGATCATGACCTGTGCCAAAATCAAGAGTTGGACTTTCAATTGACAGAGCTACCCGGGCGCCCCTAGACTTGTATGTTTAAATGCATAACTTGAAATACATAGGATTATAAAAAATAAATTATGTGGAATTATGGCTATCCAAGTCCTCAGAAAACAAAATTGTCATATGTGACATATATGCTTCTTTATTAACACACCCAATAACAAGACCTGACAGGGATGAGAAGAGATAAAAGTTACTTGATCCTTAAAGGACAAGTTGACCTGGCCAGCTTTAGAGTGCCAATAACCTTCATTTGGGGGAAGCAGCCAACCCCAGATGAGTTCTCATGGAAGGAGCCAACAGGGCAAATACTTTGACCTCACTCACCCCCCTTCTTCCAGCTTCCTGCCAGAGCTCTGTGCTGGGAGAATCTAACCAGAAGCTGAAGGGCAAGGGGGCCCACTGATGTCCTTCTAAGGACAAAGTGGACAAGGGTGAAGAGGGACCTGGAGAGACCACACAGAAGAAATCCAGCACGGTATTGAAGACTTTTCAAGCTCTGGTTCAAACTCCTCCTCACTCCTCTCCAACCCTCGCTCACAGGTAGCCTCCATTATGGACCTTCCAAAGTCCCAAACATACCAAGTTCTTTGAGTTGTCCATAATTCAACATAATCTAGACTAGTATGCCATTAGCCTCTTCCTCTAGTTGAGTTCGCATTTGGGTTCTTACCAAGTCTTCAGGATCAAGATCAAGTGTCCCCTCTTTTGGGAAACCTTCTCCAATATTCCAAGGCAACTTTTGTCCGTGCTACCTGTGTGTTTCCCCAGAACATTGCATCACTCCAACATTTCCCAAATTGCTTCACTAAGAACATGGATCCCAGAAGGTGCTGTTAGGTGGAACATGAAATACCAGTTCACAGGGGATCAGTGTTCCATGAAACATATTTTGGGAGATGATACTTTATTTCACTGCAGCAGTTACCAGATTTCTTTAGACTCTTGATAGAAAATTCCCAGAAGGAGGGGACAGATTTATCTGAAGAATAATCCAGACAGCAGTGGAAATGAGAGGAAAAAGAGGAAGAGTTTGTGCCTTTGTTGGGCACAAGGTATATTAATCCTATATGCTACATAAATACACACGGAACAAGATTCTCCCTCTAAATCATAATCCTGTCCTCAGACGGTACACACTGAGGACCACATCTATTTGAACAACAAGAAGAAAAATGCCAGTCAACAGGCAACTTTAATCAGAGCAGGAAGCTTAGGCCAACTGGTTTCTTAAAAAAGTTCCAGACCAAATGGGACAGAAAGGGGAACCAGAGAAATGAGGACAAAACCTGGTGGTCCTAGTAGCTATTCTAGGGGACTATTTTAGTTTTCTAAGAATTACATTTGGAAATACATCCATTTCGTGTTCATACGCTTTTGTGTTTTCTTGTGATAAAAATCTATTTTCTAAAAAAACTGATGTTTTTAAAAGCTTTTGACTGTTCTAGTCTAAAGAAGGATATTTAAAAACCTCTCTTCACACTCCCCAACTCCCACAAAGAAAAGGGAGCAGCATCACCATGGGATAAGTGTGACCGCCTCACAGTGTCACCAAGAGGGAGATGGAGTGAAAGTGGTGGAAAGTTGGAGGTCCTTGACTTTGTATCTTCCCTACTAGACTTGTATCAAAACCTTTTTATTTCTTGTCCCTAGTCAGTGGAGAGGGGTTGTTTGTGATGGTTCCTAACTCCGTGGTGTTCTCAGAACACCAACCAGAGATACCCAACCCCAAAACAGCAGTAGTGTCTGAACCATCTTAGTCCCTCGTGGACACTATTTTTCATACACTTCTTTGTCCTTAAGAAATTACTTGATG
This sequence comes from Neomonachus schauinslandi, assembly GCF_002201575.2. Taxonomy (NCBI): domain Eukaryota; kingdom Metazoa; phylum Chordata; class Mammalia; order Carnivora; family Phocidae; genus Neomonachus; species Neomonachus schauinslandi. The sequence continues at coordinate 51,444,819 of NC_058417.1, forward strand.
GCTATTGAACTAGAAATGTTCATGATAACCTGTGGATGTTTTCTTTAGCTCCTTTGGTGGATGTTATGGATACTGTGCCTTTGTGTCAGGGGAAAGTTTTAAATCAGAGGTGATTTTCAGGAAGTGTGTCCCTAAAGCAACCTGGAAGCATGACTTTCAGACCTGTCACACCCAGTTAGGATCTCCATCAGTGGCCAGTCTGGTGTTGGCAAGGCCCTAAGAGTGACCCGTGTGACCCCTTTGCTAAACTACAAAAGTAAATTAATTTCTTCCAAATGCCATTCCTTACATTTGGCTATTAGGACCTGAGCAGGACAGATGCCTGGGTTAATTGAAATGAAAGCCATATTTCTTGTGACCAACTCAGAGTTTCAAGTGAAGCAGACTCAGCAGAAGCTTAACCTCCTTTCCACTCAAGCTCATAAAGAGACAATGGCTCTTCAGAGGGCTGAGCAAGCATGCACATCCTTGTTTATAAGAGGAGACAAACCAGAGGTAATGTGCAGTAATGAAAATCCTCTGGGGGCACTGAGAACTTAGATCATTCGGTTACTATGAGCAGGTCCTAACTTCTCTGCATCTTGAATTTTCTACCTGTAAAGCACACTTAGCAAAGGTGACTTCTGAGCTTGGAAATGATGTGGCTAGAAGAGAAGCCCAACAAGGCTGAGCACTGCTCTCCCCTTAGAGATTATCTACCCCACTGGTCCTGGGACCCCTTGCTTACCTTCCCTACCTGTTAATGCATCACCAGCTTATCACACTTCCAATACTTGGCAACTCCAATATATCAGCCTCAAGAATGGAATGTGTGTGTGTGTATGTGTGTGTACGTGTGCACGTGTGTGTGTTGGGGGAGTGTCAAATTGTCGTATTCTTCTTACATGATGACTACTAGTTACAAAAAAGTACAATTGACTTTTTGTCCACCACATTATCTTTCACTCAGGACCAAAAAAGATATAAAGACTAAACCTCATTTGCCTTTATTTTTCTTCTTAATTAATGTTGCAAAGTACACCAATGGAAGTAACAAAAGTGCTTTAAACAGGAGGGACACATCAAGAAGTCATGAGGTAGGTGGATCCAGGAAGGGTTAATTCAGAAGCTCAATAGTTGGCTTCTCTCAGAGTCTCGTGGCTTTCCCTGATGGTTGCAAGCTTCAAAAATTACTTCCTATAAGGCAACGTTCAAGACAAAAAGGAAGAGCCTGTTTTGATGAATCCTTTTTGTGCAATATTTCCCCAAAGCCTCTAGCATATTCCCATCATCCTTCATATGCTAAGATTAGACTGCCCAGTACAAGCTTATCACTGGAAAGGGGAAGTTTAAGAGTCTCATGATTGGCTTAGATTAACCAAGGACCCTCCCTTAGCATCCTCCTTGCCCACCTTCCCCGACACATTGCTTCTCCAAACCTTAACCAAATCAGGGTTCTGTTAGGGAGACATGGCAACAATTTCATTACCTTGTTTCATTGTTTTTTCATTGTTCATTTATCTGTCTGAACACAAATTATATAAACCTTCTTAACTGAATGGCAGACTACACAGTTACCTGTAATTGGAACAGAAATCTACTGTCTGTATGACAGGTGTGTGGAAGTTTTTTATTATAATTTAATATGAGTTTACAGCAAATTATCCACTGATTTCTAACTTCCTTTTTTGTTTGTTTGACTCTATCTGGGGTATTAAAATCCTAATGTTACCAAGCTTATTTTTACCTCAAGGATCACTTTTTTGGTAGCCATGAGAATGAATTGGCAACCAAAGATTTAAGCAGGTACCATCAAGTGTCTAAAGGCCCAGTTACCATTGATATCTGGCAAAGAAATCAAGAATTGCTGAAATGAAATGAATAGAACTAAGCTTAGGTTATAATGTAGCAGAATGGCCTGTATATGTGTGTGCATGTCTATTTGAGCAAGGGTGTCTATGAGGGTGTGTTTTATTAGCTGACAACACATGTTTGCAATATGACTTGTCGATATGGTTCTTGACTTAAATACCTGCTGCCCAGTGTAAATGCACTAAGCACAGCCCTCAGCAGTACCCCTGAACTCAAGAGTGGTTTAGATATCTTCACAGGGACCAGCCACTATGTGTAGTCAGCCTTGTGGAGCCTGACTCTGATGCTGGAATCAAAACCAACTTTACAGAAAAGGGGGAAACACATATATTTAGAGGAAACAACTCTGGAAAAAGTTGTTTCTTCTAGGAAGAAACCTAGAAGAAACCATGAAACCTAGTTTCATGGCAGCAGAAAACACACTGTGGAGTGGGTGGATGCCAGTTTTTATGCTCTTTTGTCCCTTTGTAGAAGCCCCCCATCAGTGTCTGTCACTCCCTAGTCCTCAGTGATTGTGTCTTGACTCCCAGAGAGCCAGACTTCTTTTCCAAATTTCCAAAGTAATTATATGCAATTAGTATCTCAACCGTCCTCCCACCCATCCCATCCAAGCGTACCTGTCCTGTGTCTTGTTCTACGGTGACTCCACTTGAGGTGATGCCTGTTAGCCCTTAAGATGAAATGAAATGTCAGTGGATGCTCATGGTCAGTGGCAACTTTGGGATGACGTTTTTGCAATGGGGCAGCTGCTGCCAAGTCATTCCCGAAAGGGACAACCATATGGGAAGATGGGGGGCGCCTCTCAGCATGGGAGGCAGGGAACTCTATTTGGAATAGGGGAGATCCTTCCCAGATTGGACCAGGACGATGGCCTCTGGCTCAATGTCAGCTTCCAGCCAATTCTGACCATGAGGACAGAGATTTGGTCACAGGGTAGTCCTGGGCTCATGTCTGTCCACTTTTAAAATAGCCAAGTGATCCAGCCTCAGAACCTAAAATGCAGAAGGATCAGAGTACAACCCAGACTCTGCAATTCACTCTTCCCCCACAGGCCAAACAAGAACTAATTTTGAACAAACCACCATGACCAAGCCTGGGGGAAAGGCCCAGAATGCTAGGCAATGGGGCCAGCAAAACTCCACACCCCACCCAAATTGTTTACTCCTCCCTGAGCCTTTCAGAGACGGGACGCCGGGCTGGGGTTTGGGATGCCATCCGTTCCACCCTGAAATTCCCTTTTCAGGTTAGGATTAGGAAATCCTTCCCCACACCGATCCCCACCGAGCCAGGAGCTCCTGCCTTCATCCTTTTTCTCTGTTTGTTTTCATTAAAGACTCAAGTCTAGATTCCTATAATAGATGAGCTGAAAAAAGATTCCAGCTAAAAATTATCCACAGACATGTGTAAGTCATGAGTTTCTATGCCAGTCAGATTTAGCCAGAGAAACAGAATCAATAGGGCATTAATATATATTTACATATATATATAATGTTTATTTTATATATTTAATATAGTTTACATATAAAGATAAATACACTTTTATAATACACATTATATATGTGTATGTATAATAATCATAAAATATATTTTTTACATGATACATATGTGTGTGTGTGTATATATCTCTGTGTGCGGATAATAAAGAAATTTATTTTCAGGAATTCGCTCATGTGATTATGGGGACTAGGAAATCCAAAATCCATAGGGCAGGCCAGCAAGCTAAAAACTCAGGTGTGGGGGTGCCTGAGTGGCTCAGCTGGCTAAGCGTCTGAGTCTTGGTCTCGGCTCAGGTCATGATCTCAGGGTCATGAGGTCAAGCCCCACGTCAGGCTCTGGGCTCAGGGGGCCTCTATTTGTCCCTGCCCCTCCTTCCACATGCTCTCTCTCTCTCTCAAATTAATTAATTAATTAATTAACTAATTAATTAATTAATTACATTTTTAAAAACCTCAGCTGTGGATTGATTCTGCAATCTAGAAGCAAATTTCTTCTTTTCTGGGAAACCTTAGCTTTTGCTCCTAAGTCTTTCAACTGATTGAACAAGGCCCACTTGCATTTTGGAGGTACTCTCCTTTACTTACAGAACCACTGGTTGTAAATGTTAACCACACCTGCAAAAATACCTTCTCAGCATGTTTAGAAAACTGTTTGATTAAATAGTCAGTGCTCTATCTTTGCCGAGTCAACATGAAAGTAACCATCACTGCTTTTGATGGCTTCCTTGGTATCTGAACCTCTATGAAGTTCTTGTATTAGCAGAAGCTTTGGGATTGTTCAAAACTCTTAGCTATGTAAAGGCCCAGACCTTGTGGGCCTGGGATGGGTGGGTGCCACCTCATGCCACGCCAGGCAGTGCGCCCCCCTCTCAACATGGGGGTCTCGGTGTCTAAAGTAAAGACGAAACAACTCTCAAGTTACATGCTTGTATGATGAGTTAGGCAACTTGCTCAGCAATTCCACAGCATCATTCGACTGATGTTATTTTGCTGAAATGAATCCTTTACAGATGAGGAAAATCCAAGGCTCAGATAGGTGTCTGAGTCACACAGTGCTTTCCGCAGAGGGTCAAATCTGAACTGGACCATTTTAAGTCCTGAGGCCAGTACCGTGTCCTGTAGGGCAATGTCTCTAAGACTGACTCTGGATGGGTTAGAAATTTCTTCTTCCTTCTTTCCCTTGTGCCTTTTCTTTCTTCCCTGTGTTCTTCCCACCAATCTTCCTGGAGCGTGACACACATCTACTCGGGGCACCGCAGTGAGCTGGGGAGTTTGCAGTTGGAAGAGGAAGGGGCGATATAAGGGAGGAGCAGGTAGAGCTGAGGTCCTGAGCTTTTTCACCTGACAACTCATCAAGGTAAAGCAGGAAAGTGTTGAGCTGCAGAGCTCATTTTTTGCCCAAATTTAATATTTGGCTCGGAACAGGGCTACAATATTACCTCTGGCCAAGGATGTCCTGGGGCATCTCCCAGCACTCTCAGTCACACTTACCCGGATCCCGTTGTGATGTAAACTTCATCTGAATGCCAGGCTGGAGGAGAAGAAAGAGGCTGCCCAAACCAGCCCCTGTCTTCAAGCCAAAGTGCTCATCCCAGGCTAGAGCTTCACCCATCGAGGTGGAGTCCGGGCCTCCCCTGACGTATTCGCCGGCCCCATCAACTGCACATAATAATGTCTCTGCAGGTTTTGTCCACGCCCAGCCTCAGGTGGGGCCTCGAAATCCACTGCACGAGCACTCCTGGGTCGTGCCACGTGCAGCATCATTGAAAACCCTACCAACGTTGCCCCCCAGAAAGGCTAACGGAAACAGCATCTGCAGCCACCGACCAGAAATGGTTGCATTTCACACAAGTCAGGCAGTTTTTTTCCTCCAAGTGAATCAACACAAATGAAAACTGGCTGATGCTCGGGTCCACCAGAGACTGAAGAACAAAACCGCGAAATGGAGCCGGCCCAATTCTAATTTAATTCAGAAGAACAAACAGAGGATCACTCAGCAGACCTCAAATCCCCAGTCTGAACATGATGCCCAGGGAGCCAACAGTTTTATGGACCATCTACCCCACCTCCTCCCTCTTGCCACAGCAAGTAGATTAAAATAGCTCAGAAAGCCTTGCTTGGTGAGTGACAGTCTCGTTCTGACATTGTTGTCCATGTTGACCTTGTACTTTCTTACTGAAAAGTCAAACGCTCTGTAGAAAGCATTTAGTTCACAAAATAACTACTGTACTTCTACGTGATGCTTGCATTTTGTGTCTCTCCTTCGTCACTCAAGATCCTACTCAAATGCCACTTTCTCAGAGAGATCGTTCCTGGCCACTTGCTCTAAAATGGCACCCTCCACTACCCAACACTTGCTACCCTCTAGATCTGCTTTATTTTTTTTTACTGGCATCATATCACATATTTGTTTACCTTTGATCTGCCTCCCCTGCTAGAATATAAGCTTTATGTGGGCACAGACATTGATTAATTTAATCATGGCTGTGATCCCAGCATCTAGGACAGTCTCCAGCACAGAGCAGGGGTTCAATAAATGTATGTTAAAGGAATGAATCAATAAACTGGTACAAGGATCAGTTGCCTAATAGGCCATGCTGACAACAAGGAGTCTTGGGGTTTGATATGTGACATTTCTCTTATTAGAGAGCTACTCTGAGAATTCTTGACGTTCAGCAATTCACAGCTTCAAGTCCCATGTGTTATGAGTAGGCGGGTATTAGGGAATATCTGGCTTGAAAGTCCAAATACATGGAAGTCCCCATTTCAATAGGAACCTGTTGTTGCTAATATTATGATTGTGAAAAATTAATGAAAACATGATTTCATTCAGTGCTTGGGTGAAGTAAAGAAGCACCGAGTGTGCGAGAAGTCGGGAGGCACTCACTCTCAGGCACCAACCGTGCACCTATATGACCCTGAGAGTGAGTGTTTCCTTACATTTTGCTCTCTAGGTATGTTGCTCACCTCGCCATAGTCCTGGCTCTGCAAGAAATGACAAGCAAAGAGACTACAGTGTAGAAACATTTATTTAATGCAGTTTGTCTCATGGTGTCATGATGTCTACTGAAAACACATCATTCTCAAGGGAAACGTGATGCAAGAGCAGAGCAAGATCCAATACAACAGTGGGATCAACATTCAGATTTTAGCTAATCTGAGGATTCCCAGAGATCTCTGGACAAAACTCGCATTGACAAGGGGACCAGTGGTTCTAAGAGCTGATCTTCAGTCTTCACTTGAGGTTCCTTGGGCTTCCACCTGGTATGTCTATAGGCTTAATTAAATACACGTTAGGCAAAGAGAGGTCTTTTAGATACACCTATAAAGACCAAATTTTATCCCTGGGACAAAATGCATTGGTAAATGGCACACCAGTGACATTATACTCCAAGGTTTTGGACAAGATGAGAATGGCATGAGCAAGGGGCTGCAGGAGATGCACCAAATCATCAGATGCCCTAATTGTTCACACACAACTAAGGAAAAATGGCTAAAATGGTTCATTCTTATATATTATGATATAGTTCCTGCCATGTTGTATGGATAAACCAGCCTGCCCTGCTCTCTTACCACACCTGATAGCCCCAGTCAAGGGATGATAAGTCAAAGAAAGCCACATACACACTGGATATGAAAAAAGCTAAATGTCTTTGGGCATGTTGTTCCTTAATTCTGCCCAATAAGGCTGTCCATGTAGGATGGCGGCATCTAAGCCCTGAAAGAAAATCCTTTCTTTCAGAAACTATGACTATTAGGCAAAGAGAAGGCTAGTCTCTGAAGCCCAGTTCTCCATGAGGGCTGATATACCTCACAGTCTGGGATCTACTAAGATCTAGGGAGACACTGTGATAGAGGACATAGCATTCCTTTCTCCCCCGAAACCCACATCAACCCTTGCAATGCATCCCCCATTACAGAAGAATACCCATGGGGGAGGGGGGGTTCCTTGAAGAACCTGACACAAAGTCTTATACATAATCTTTAATTTTTTTTTTTAAGGAGATAGACGTTTATTGAAGACACTACAAGGGATGACAAGCAGGACAGCAGAGGAGAGACTGTCTGCCTGATCTTCAAATGTTTTCATACATTTTAATAATGATACAACTACCCGACTAAAGGTGAAAAGTGTTAAAATACCAAGAACAAATGTGTCTGCCTGCCATCATGTCCATTCAACACAGATTACTGATTTTTAAGGAGTTAGTGAAGATACAAACAGTGGTATTCATGATGTTGGATTATTTCTCTACTGTGTTTGTTAGAGAACTGAAGCTCTGAGCTAAACAGGAAGTTTGTTGCCGTACAAAAGTGCACCTCAATAGGTTTGCTTAATCACAATATATTGCTCTCCTCCTAAGTTAACCACGGCTTCTGACATGGAGAAGATTCAGAACTTGAAGCCACTTCACCCTGGGAAAATAAAATGGAAGAGAAATATGTAATTATAACCAATTGTTTAGTGGCCAACCTTCAAATATGCCATCGGGGCTGTCAAACCATTTAACTAAATCAAAGACAACACAGCATGTTCTGCTATTTTTATTCCTTCTTCTTCCTTTGGTCAGAAGGTGGTGGTAGGTGATCATCCACTGGACTGTCCCTTCAAAAATAGATGTCAGCATTTCACATCCAGGTACCAGATGTCCTGGTTAAACAGCTGGCAGTGGAATTTGACTTCATGGAAAGGGTTTAAGGCATGATTTAGTCATTGACCTCCAGTGTTTGCTCTGACTTCTTACGGGGGAGTTCGAAGAGGAGCTGCGAAGTTTCCCAAGCTCCATTCAGGCGACAAAGGCCCACCCTGCAAACAACAGTCCTTCACCTTCTGAAGACCTGACACCTATGAAGTAACAAGGAAGGAATTTTCTGGCTCTGCTTCCTGGCACAGTCATTACCCAGGCTCCTCGATTCCAATTAGTTGGCTTCACAACTGAGCCTCAAGAAATTTGTTATTTAGTGATCTGAATAAATTGGACGATTGAATCAGAAAAAGTACGAAGCACTCCCAATGTTAAAACAAGTCCGGATCTATACATCCCCCCCACCACCCCTTCATGCCTCCCACATTGACCCATGGTTTCTGATGTGGACTGAACAAAGCTGGTGTCACTGACTTCAAGGAAAAGTGAAGTCAAGGAGAGAGGTTAGCAGACTGGACACATTTAAAGGCCAATGTGCCCAATTTTTAAAATCTTTATTCACCTGTCACTTAACTGGATATCGTGCTTTGGTGGTAGTAGAGACTACATTTAAGGATCTAAGTGCCAACAGGAGATGAAAAAGCACATTCGAGGGGCACTTGGGTGGCTCAGTCGTTAAGTGTCTGCCTTTGGCTCAGGTCATGATCCCAGGGTCTTGGGATCGAGCCCCGCATCGGGCTCCCTGCTCAGCGGGGAGTCTGCTTCTCCCTCTCCCACTCCCCCTGCTTGTGTTCCCTCTTTCGCTGTCTTTCTCTCTGTCAAATAAATAAATAAAATCTTAAAAGAAAAAGCACATTCTATTTGTCATTAAGTACAGAGATGCCATGGTTCTTTTCAACCTTTTCCTTTCCTGATGTGTAGGATGACTTACAGCTAAGGTGAAAAACCACTTATGACCTCACATCAGTTTCTGCGCCCAAGTGGCTTCAGCTAAACATTATTCAAAACTCAGCATAAAGGCGAATAGTGAATAGACTGAAAGCCTTGAAACCCAGCACCTGTCTTTTTAGTATCCCATAAAGAAAAATGGTGGGGAGTACACTCCTGGACTGAACACCAGGAAGGGAGCCCATGTTCTCAGTGGGTTAGGGCAGGGCTGTGGTTAGCTCAACTTTCTGACACCAAAGAGGAACATGTATAACTCTTCAGAGGCATCAGTGGAGTATTCGACCGATCATGAAAAAAAATTCAACTGCTCTCACAATCTGAGTGTGGGTGGGAGAAGGAATGAATCTAGGTCTACAGCATGAGAAGTGGTCAGTTGCAGTCACCATTCTATTCTAAAAATGCAAATTGGACCTCGTCTGTCTCCAGCTTCATAACCTTCATTTGCTTGTGGATAAACTCTGAAGTCCTAAACATTATATAAAGAGCCTTTTCTGATCTGGAACCAGCCTATTTTCCCAGCTTCATCTCACACCCTACCCCAGATACCCCCAGCCCTCTACAGTCCAACCATCACACTGACTTGTAGTCCCCAGAACCTGCCATATTTCTCGTGATACCTGATTTTTGCCTCTGCTGTTCCATCTGTCTGGAAATTATTTTCCCTACCTTTCCTTTCTCTGGCTATTACTAGACTAAAAAGCATATGATGGAAAACAAATAGTATAAGCCCACAGCTGAGTTTTTGCATTATATCATTTTGTTGGTCTGAAAGCTCTAAGGAAGAGGGTGCAATGCAACAAATTAAGCAATCCCATATGATAAAATGGTTTTTAACCAATAAATGTTAAATGTAGTTTATATATGCTTATACAAGTTTGTTAAAAAGATAACAGTTACTCAGATTTCAAGGTTCATCTCTCAAGAATGATCCATATTTAATTGGTGGATCATCCTTTTTGAAGTCAGATACACGTGGCTTTGAGAGTGAGCTCTACCATTTACTAACAGCATGACCTCGGGCAAATTGTCAACCTCTTTGTGGTTCAGTCTTCTCATCTGCAAAATGGGGGCTGCCCTAGCACCTGCCCAATAGAGTTGTTGTGAGGATCAATTTAGACAATAAGAATGAAGTGCTGAGTATTAGTTACCAGGGGGAATGGACAGCTCATATCTCCCCAAAGTTCATATGTTGAAACCTTATCCCCCGATGGGGTGGTATTAAGAGGTGGGGCCTTTGGGAGGTGACTGGGTTCTGAGGGTAGAGCCCTCATGAATGGATTAATGTCCTGACACAAGAGACCCCAGAGAGTTCACCTTCTGTTGTGTGAATTACCCGTGAAGAAGAAAGTCGTCTAGGAGGAAGGAAGTAGGATCTCGCCAGACACTGCATCTGTCGGTGTCTTGATCTTGGACTTCCCAGCCTCCAGAGCTATAAGAAATAAATTTCTGTTGTTTATAAGCCACACAGTGTATGATATTTTTGTTACAGTAGCTGAGCTAAGACACCTGGTGGGCAGTAATATTCAGTCAGCTCAGTAAAGGGCCACCGTCACCATCATCCTCTTCTTTATCACCATCATTCATCATATGTCATCATATGTCATCAAATGTCAAAAGAGCCCGACTGCATCTCTCCATGCTGGCTCCTGCTGTTTAAGACTTGATGGCACCATTTTGCAGCTACCTAAGCCTTTCTAGATCACACTGAAAAACATTCACCCACCAACTTCATCTTTGGAAATAGGAAACTACAGGACTCTGCTCACACGGTTTTGCCCAGGAGGGTGAAAGTCACTAAGACACTCTGGGGTGGGAGAGGGAGAAAGTCTAGCTAACAACAAAATTAAAGAGGGAGGCAGCTCCCTGTGGGAACCCCTGACGTCTAAAGAGTCTGTTACCCTTTCCTAAGACTATCCTCATTCCTGTGTTCAACCTGAGGGCACATATTACTCTTCTCATAATTTTAAATATGGGGAAGCTGACTCCCCCTAAAGACAAGCTGCCCAAGCTCACTGTTGAGCCTTGTCTTCAGATCACCCATCCCCAGCCCCACCGTTCACGCACCCTGAGCAGCAGTCCCTAACCTCAATATCCTCTCGCTTTCCAGAGGCGCCACTGGGGCTCCTTTACTCAGTTTTGTTTGCCCTTCTCCCGACAATGGCTGTCTGTAAGAGGCCCTCAGCGCCTGGAATTTGAAATTGTTTTTCTTCCCTCCCTTCCTGAGGAGCGGATTGTTCCTAAGCTCTGGGCTGCCCGGCCAGTGCAGGCCTGACTGGCTGGCACCTAGGGTTGCATGGAGGATATGGATTTGTTTTTGCAGGGTTGCTCATGAACGATGGAGTGCTGGTGTTGGCTTCCTTGTAGAAGGGGTGCATGGCAGTTAGGCATGGATTTGCAGGGAAGTAAACTTCAAGAATAAACAGAAAGTACACACACTCCACATCCTGTCAGCCAAGCCCCAGCCTCCTTAGTCCTGACAGGTGATCCATTCTGAGTTCCTTACAGAGACACCCACACCCAGCAGACTGTAAGTCCTTGAAGCATGGCAGGCAGGAAAAGGCACAAACGTGGACTCTCCACTCTCTAGCATGGTGGGCTTGAAAATTTGCTCAGCCTCTGTGCCCAGACTCCACGATTGAAAACTTGCCAACATTCTTTTGGTTCCTCCCATATACCAGAGTCTTCCCCCTCCTCAGGGCCTTTGAATATGCTCTTGTCTCTGCCCTCCTTCTCCTGATGGCACTCCTCTTCCTTCAGGTTTCAGCTTCGATGCCATCTTCTCAAAGAGCCTTCCCCCAGCTTCCCCTCAACCCGATTATTCTCTGTTTGGGGCACTCATTGGCTTTCTTCAAATGTTTGTCACAATTTCCAATAATTTTTATTTGCTTTGTCTTCCTATTCAAACTTGAAGCTCCTTGAGGGCTGCCCTCTGCTACATCAGCACAGTGCCTGGAATTTGATGGGGACTCAATCAATATCAAGGAATAAAGGTCCTTGCTTTGTCTAAGTTTAATTGGCGCAAGGGAGAGGTAACAACCACCAGAATCCAGAATCCCTGATCCTGTGGACAATTTTATCTTCGACTGCACTCACATGAACAATAAATATCAGTGACAGAAAGATGTAGAGTTAAAAAGACCAAGGAAATTAATCAGCATAAACTCTTTCGTGTATTTTATAATTTGAGACAAGCATACTACCCCAACTGGATAACATTTTCCTGACACCCACTTGGGAATCTTTTCTACCTGCACAAGTCTATGAGTATACTTATAAAAATATCTAAATTGTTAAAGAATTTAACAGCAGACCAAATGAAAAAATATTATCTGCCACAAGTTAATACATAGGAATTCACAGTTAAGGTCTATTCATACAGTACAAATTTGTTGAGTGCCTGGGATTGTAAATACATGAATGATGCAATTCTACATTCAGTAGTCAACAATCTTGCTCGAAAACAAAATATACAACTGTGAAACTATCCTAGGAGCCTATAAAAACAAAACAATATAAAAACTACTTAGTTAATGGCACCTGGATGGCTCAGTCGGCTAAGCATCTGCCTTCAGCCCAGGTCATGATCCCAGGGTCCTGGGATCGAATCCCGCATCAGGCTCCCTGTTCAGCAGAGAGCCTGCTTCTCCCTCTCCCTCTGCCCCTCCCCCGTGCTCGTGTTTTCTCTCTCTCTCTTTCATGCTCTCTTTCTCAAATAAACAAATAAAATCTTAAAAAAAAAAACAACTACTTAGTTAAGTGTGTTGAAGCTCAGAGTGAATTATAATGAGTTAGGAGAAAACAATTTTTAAAGAGTTTTGGTTAAAGTCTTGAACAGAGTGAGTGAACAGGGACAGACACAGAAAAGTTATAAAGGTTTAAACTGAAATTTTTTTATTAAGTAGAACCCCCTCATTACAGTGTTCTTTGTTATCAAAGTATATTTGACATATAACACTGTGTGAGTTTCAGGTGAAGCACATGTTTATTTGATACATTGATATATTACAATATGATTGCCATTAGATTGAGATCATTAGCACCTAATTATCATGGCACATAATTATCATTTCTTTTTTTGTGGTGGGAATAATTAAGATCTAGTGTCTCAGCAAGTTTGATGACATACAATGTTGTCTTTATTCACTACACTGTGCATTAGATCTCCAGGACTTATCTCCTAGTTGCAAGTTTGTGCCCTTAAAAAATACCTCTTCGGGCGCCTGGGTGGCTCAGATGGTTAAGCGTCTGCCTTCGGCTCAGGTCATGATCCCAGCGTCCTGGGATCAAGTCCCGCATCGGGCTCCCTGCTCCTTGGGAGCCTGCTTCTCCCTCTGCCTCTCTCTCTGTCTCTCATGAATAAATAAATAAAATCTTTTAAAAAAAGAAAAAAATACCTCTTCTATTCTCCCAGCCCCAGCCCCTGGTAATCACCATTTTACTCTGTTTTTATCAGTTTGGCTTTTTTAGATTCCACATATAAGTGATATCATGCAGTATTTGTGTATCTCTGTCTGACTTATTTCACTTAGCATAATGTTCTCAAGGTCCATCCATGTTATTGCAAATGGCAGGATTTCCTTCTTTCTCATAGCTGAACAACATACCATTGTGTGTGTGTGTGTGTGTGTGTGTGTACTGCATCGTCTTTATCCATTCATCGCTTGACTGACAGACACTTAAGTTATTTCCATATCTTGGCTATTGGGAAAAATGCTGCAATAACCATGGGAGTCTAGATAGCTCTTCCATATCCTGTCTTAATTTCCTTTGGGAGAGCCCCCTTATTTACAAATGCAGAAAATGAGGTCCAGTGGGTTTTTCCCTCACCTGGGTCCTGTAACAGAGGAGGATCAGGGAGTCAGGAGCCCAGGCACCCAGTCTTTCCACTACAGCGCCTGGGCCATTTTCAGAAGAGGTAAGGCGAAATCTCAGCCACAGCACCAAAATGGGTGAGCAGGATGTGGCGGTGGCCGTGGCAACAGGACTAGGCTGGGAGTGGAGAGACGTGACAGAAAAGGCTTGGAGGTGAATGGAGGGGTGGCCAACGGCTGGTTTCCTCATGGAACATCTTTATTTTTGGCACGTTGACTTGTTGAGTGGCACCTGAGTCATCCCTCTTGAAGCCAGTAACCAACTCAAACAGAGGAACTCACACATCACTCCTTTTACCTTGGGCATCGTGGGCACCCACCAAATATTTGCTGATTTGCTTTGACTCTGACGCTGGACCTATAAGAGTGCAAAGAAGCGCTCTGTGTGCACCACCATGAAATGTGTTCTATTTATGATGGGAAGGTACAGAGCAGAAAAAAATAAATCACCTCATTTACAGATAACAGGCATTGCTCTTACTGAATCAAAATGTCCTTGTTGGCATGGAAACAAGAAACAGTTGAGCTGGAAGAACGTGGCAGAGAATGGAAATGTAGCATGGAGGTACCATTTTCACCCTCCCTTTGCTTATTACAACTACGCCCAAGCATGGTACCACTGGGTGTGGTCCCCTTATTCTAGCTGGAGAAAGAACCTCCCCAGAGAAATGTGGATTCCAGCTCTATTCTTTTGTTGTTGTTGTTGTTGTTGTTGTTAAGATTTATTTATTTATTTGAGAGAGAGAGAAAGAGATAGCAAGAGAGTGCAGGGGGAGGGGCAGAGGGAGAGGGAGAATCTCAAGTCAACTCTGTCCTGAGAGCAGAGCCCAACTCGGAGCTCAATCTCACGAGCCTGAGATCATGACCTGAGCCAAAACCAAGAGTCAGACGCTTAAATAACTGTGCCCCCCAGGCACCTCCCCCAGCTCTATTCTTTAATAGCTGCATGATCTTGGGCATTTACCTCTTTGACCTGCAGCCTCCTCATCTGCTAACACAGGTAAAGCACTTAGCACAATGCCTGGTAAAGAGCAGGTACTCAGCACACATTAAGTCTCTTTTCCTTCCTGACAAAAGGAGCTTAAGGAGAGAGACCAGGCTCTGTAGGGAAAAAGAAAACAATCCTGAGAGGTCTGGTGGCAGGAAGATGGGAGTTTGGGGGAAGACAGAGGAGTGAGAAGTTGTCAAGTCATGGGGCAAGCCTTGAAGCTTGCAGAGAAGAGGAAGGAAGGGGCCATGGCGTCTAACTAAGAGCAAGGTTCAGAATATGTGGATTCAAAGTCTACTTTAAGGCAAGAGCACCTGGGGCAAGTTCAATTCCCTCTTTAGACCTCAGCATTCTTGAGCAAAAATAAGAAAATTTTAATATTGATCTTTGAAGTTCCTTTTACCTCTATGATCCAATGGTTTTAAACATGACCATTAAAAGTAAGGGCCCTGAGATTGATCAAATAGGTAAGAAAATCCATTGAACCATCTGGACCTTTAACCAGGCTTGACTCTAAAGTGAAGCCCTGTTCTAAGCATTTCTCTCTTGGCTGCCCTTCCAGAGTAAAGGAAGAGGATGAGGTAGGAATTCAAAGTAGAAGTCTATCATACTAAACAGCTGTCTCAGTTATATCCTGACCTCTGTTAGTAATGTCGCCTGAGGTGTGCTTACAGTTGATTCAGTCCCCTGAAACTTAAACACCTCCAAGATAGGCCAGGGACTTCTGAGACATCAGTGATAACAGACCAAGGAGCCCGAGAACTTCTCACTGCCCAAGTTGGAAAATCAAAGGACTTATGTGTTCTTTGGCTTGGGCAGGCTGACACTGCTCTTCCCATCCAAATTATTTGGATCTGCGGAGCTAGGTATACTTTCCTGGGGCTGGTTGCCATACAGAGCACCACAAACTGGGTGAGTTAAAACAACACAAATGTATTGTCTCACACTTGTGGCAGCTGGATGTCTGAAACCGTGGTATCAGCAAGGCCATGCTCCCTTGGAAGGCACCAGGAAAGATCTGTTCCCCTCAGGTAGTCCTTGGCTTATGGATGCGTCCATCCTCTCCTCTGTCTTCTCATGACGTCCTCCCGTGACTTCTTTCTTTACTGTCTGTGTCCAAATTTCCCCTCTTGAAAAGGACACCAGTCATATTGGATGAGGGGCTTACCCTATTCCAGCATGACCTCATCCTAACTAATTGTAGCTACCATGCCCTTATGTCCATAGAAGGTCACATTCCGAGGTCCTGAGGAGTCAGGCCTTTAACATCTTTTAAGGGTACACGATTCATGATCAAGGAGTCAGGATTTGAAAGTAACATTCTGAAAAGATTAAAGACCACGAACATTCACTCCTTGTACCCAATACTCCTTCGCCAGAAGTGATACATTAAGATGGACACAATGCAGGCAACTCTCCCAGATGACCGGCCTCCAATCTCTCTGTCCATTGACCCAGACCTTATGCTACTCCTCCGTGAGCTTGTAGGCACTCGTAATGCATTCCAGTCACCAAGTAATACGCCACTCAAATGAACCTACACTGAAGCTGTTTATGTAACTAATGAACCCTGATTATGTTGCATCCAAGTAGAAGTAAAATTTTTATTCTATGTAATGAAGGAAAGCTTTCTGGCGGGGGGCGGGGGTGGTCAGAGAAGACTGAGATCAAAGACAGGCATCTAAGAGAAGCCAGATATGAACAGATCCCCACATTGACAAAGAATCATACCAAATCATTTCCCCAAATCTCCACAAAGAAACATTCAAGCCAGATACTTTCGGTGGGGAACCCACAAAACTACATTTCATTTACTTCTGCCTTTGTTTCAGGTACAGAAATTTGGGGGGTAAGGGGGAGTCATAAAAGAAGGATCCCTCGCTGGTGTCTTCTGACATATTATTTCTACATTAGTGTTATCGGGTCAGTTACTGAAAGACAGATGCCGAACAAGAAGCTGATCACATTTCCCAATCTTATTTGCAAACAAGCGTTCATTTCCTGCTTATCAAGGCACAGTGCGGGTACTTTGTCCATTCAAATCATTGTCTTAAGCCAGTGGGGCAAGCCACTGGGCAAGGTTCGCCCCAGCCAGAGCCTGGATGCTCAATGTCATTGAACTCAACGAGCACATAATTAGTATTGAAAGGTGTGATTGCAGTCCGGTCGGCCAGGTAATCAGCCCCCGATTTTTCTTCGGGATTTTAGACCAATTGGAAATCTTAGCCCAAGAGGAGGCTGGAGGGAATTATCCTGGAAGTGTAGTATCCCTTTTCAAATATAAACACAGGACAATTATCCCAACCCGTCGGCCCTCCCTTGCTCGGCATGCTGGGTCTGGGCAGCGAGCAGAGGGGACCTGGCTCTTCCCAGGCAGGTCTGCCTCTCAGCCCTGGCTCCCCGGGGCGCTTCCATCAGCTCACTCACATCTTCCAAGACTGTCGCAACCTTGGGATGTCTCTGCAGAACGAGCCTCTTCATCCTGGTGCTTGTTTTGCAAACATTTGGCTGCTTCGTGGGAACCTGCCTCAACCTGAGGCCCGAGTTCCCTGTTGGCTGGGATGGTGGAGGCTTCTTGAGAAGGGCTGGTCTCTTTTCCCAGTCAGATCTGATGGCTTGGAAGAGACAGACTGGAATGCATCTTTCTGCTATCCCTTCAAAGACAGGAGGCCAGTTCTCGGTCCTCAGAAACCAACAGCCACAGTTGACATGAAACTTTGGTTACGTATTTAAATGGGCATTCACATAAAAACGCATTTTTTAGGCAACTCAATGAAGCGTCAAATCAGGACTCTCATCTCCTTCTGGATCAGGGGTGGCCCCTTCCTCCGTGGACAGGTGTGCCATCTGACGAGGCAGATACACGTGGAAGTGTAGTTGCCTCTGTATCAAAGGATGCTTTCTCCGTGTCTCTACAGTGCGTTGCTTTAACCGAACTCGCAATGGCTAACATAGTTAGACAGCAAAATAAACACGAGTAGCCATAAAATACTGACACTTCCAGGCTCTGATGGAGGCTGTGCAGCCAGCTACCTGCCCCAGACTCGGAGGGAGGGCCCAGCGTATAAACAAAGTTTGCATGCAAGACTCCATGTATTATCAACATATCGCGATCAGCTCCTGCCAACCACGCAGCAGACACATAACTCTACATTATGTAATGTGACCATCAGCCAGGGCTGGGGGGAAAAGCCTTTTTGTTCCTTGCCACCTATCCTCCAACTAGGGCGGATGGCCTCTGGATGCTGTCCCCAGGAGAGCGCAGAGCTTCAGGCCAGGGCTCCTGCAGCTTCTCCCTCTCACCTCTAGAAGACACTGACATTCCAGCCTGGATCACCTGGCCGAGGCCCTTTTGCCTTCTGCATAAGCCTCACCATGTTGATGGCACTATATTTTCTTAGCATTTTATTATGAAAATGTCAAATATCCAGAAAATTTGAAAACAAACCATAGAGTCATCACTCATGAGATAGTGGGTTTTCTTTAAGATTTTATTTATTTATTTGACAGAGAAAGATAGCAAGAGCAGGAACACAAGCAGGGGGAGTGGGAGAGGGAGAAGCAGGCTTCCCACTGAGCGGCGAGCCTGACTCGGGGCTCGATCCCAGGACTCTGGGATCATGACCTGAGCCTAAGGCAGACGCTTAACGACTGAGCCACCCAGGCGCCCCATGAGAGACAGTTTTAAGTGATTGCCTTGTCCTGCATGGTGTTTGTGGAGACAGGACTCCCTTTCTCCACAGACAGATTTGGGTTTTTTATCACAACCCTTCTACTTACCAGCTAGGGGAACTTGGGTATATTATTTTATTGTTCTGAACCTCAGTTTGCCTTCAATGTATGATAGGCATGGAGCTAACTCCAGTTAACCTATGCTGAGCATTTATTAGATGCCAGGAACTCTTCCACGGGACACTGCTAGCCCAGATCCTCACCGTAACTGACTGTGGGGAATCCGGCTGAAAACCCAGGCCACTGCCTTGTGGTGCCATTGTGAAATGAGTGACAGTGAGCATGGTTCATTTAGTACAGAGCTTTCACTTGCAGTGGCTTTTCAAGGAATAATTCAAGGATTCTTATTACTAGCTGTAGTAGTATTTTAGAGAGGCCACCCAATCAGCACCCAATTACAGCTCAGGACATAACCAACAACAGTGTTTTTCTCATTGCTCCAGCTGCATATACCTCATTGGTTTTTTTTGTTTGTTTGTTTTATTTCTTTATTTGACAGAGAGAGAGAGCACAAGCAGGGGGAGTGGCAGGCAGAGGCAGAGAGAGAAGCAGGCTCCCCGCAGAGCAAAGGAAGCCCGATGTGGGACTCGATCCCAGGACCCCAGGATCATGACCTGAGCCGAAGGCAGTCGCTTAACCAACTGAGCCACCCAGGCGCCCCCTCATTGTTTTAATAGTCAAGGCCACCACAAGTTTGGTAAGGGTAGCACCCCAGATGACAGGTGCACCTGGAGAGCTATTTTCTGTATGGCTTGGCAAAGACTCTTCTTGCAAAGCACTGCTCGGAGCGCTCGGATTTTTAATTCAGAACACTGGATGGTACAGCTATGATAAGAAACTGGAAAATGTGAAAATGCCACAGGTGGGTACTTCCACGCTCTATCAGACCAATAGAATTCTAGCACAAGCACTTGTTAAAGTATACCTTTTATGGGGGCGCCTGGGTGGCTCAGTTGGTTGAGCGACTGCCTTCGGCTCAGGTCATGATCCTGGAGTCCCGGGATCGAGTCCCGCATCGGGCTCCCTGCTCAGCAAGGAGTCTGCTTCTCCCTCTGACCCTCCCCCCTCTCATGTGCTCTCTCTTTCTCTCTCATTCTCTCTCTCAAATAAATAAATAAAATCTTTAAAAAAAAAGTATACCTTTTATGGGCTGGATCATATTTTTGTGAAAAGTGATCGAGATATCAAATCTAAACTCCGTCCATATGTTCTACTGTAAACATGGCTATTGACATCATGGAAATATGTCCAGACTGGTTCATCTCTCATCTGTTCAGCACAAAGATATTTTCCGTGGTAGCTGCCATACACATTCTAAATCCTGAAAGTTCTGGAGCCAATGCCCCATAGATGATTAGTTCTTCTCTGTTTCTAGTGTAAGACATGGGAATCCTGAAAGGCAGCTAGACTGTCATCTTTCAGCCCAAAAATCTCTGGACTGCTTCCAACCCTTCCCTCATCCTAAGTTCCTTCAAACGCATTCTAACTAGACTCCTCCATTAAGGAGCCTGTCACAGATCTCTGAGGTAAGTCTCTCAGCCTTGGGAAAGGCAAAAGAAAGCGTAAGTGGACGCTAACTTTTGATGAAGACCCACCTTTGAATAAGAGATACCATGGAAGCCCAGACATGTGGTATAACTTTTCTAAAGTCACAGAGCAAACTGAACAAAAGAAAGAAGGAAGAAGGGAGGAAGGAAGGAAGGGAAGGAGGAAGGGAGAGAGCAAACCCATGAGTTCTGAATCCAGAGTGCTGCTGTGCGTTAAATAATTAATAACGCCCATTGGCATAAGTCCAGAGACCTGACAACTGAAACAAATCAACTATAGAACAAGTGTTCTGAAAAATTGAAGGTGCCCTATAGATACTGCGTTTCTCAAAGGGATGCAGTTTCAGATAGACCAAGAGAGGACACTGGATGAATCTCACAGATTTTGCATCCAAGATGACCAAGCAGAGGCATATTCTGAGTCTTTGCCAGTAATAGTTGAAGAAGATAAGTTAGAATTTGAGGAATTGGAGCTACAGTTGGAGTGAGAGATTCCTCAGCCCAGGAGAGAGACAAAGATCCAAAAAAAAAGGGGGGATGGACGTGTTCAGAAGGAAATGAATCCAACACTGATCCAACAGTGAAACTCTCCCCCAAATAGAGTTACAGGTGATTCCAGAGCTATATCCATACAAGTAGGGTTCTTGCTAAAATCTAAAGAGAAAGAGGAATGAAGGGGAGAATGAGGGATACATTAGGTATTAGGGGCCATCGGGAGCCTACATACACTCATGAGAATTGTAATTAAGAACTTGCTATTGGAAAGGACTGTCCTGCCAAGACCTTTGGTCACATTAATCCTTCCTTGGGCCTTCCTTGGGAAGTTCACCGCCAGCAGCTGATCTGTCATCATAGAGAAACAATCAGCGATGGGGAAGAGAAAGTGATGTTTTAGGTGGGCTGGCAGAACAACTTTGCGGACTGCCCTGTTTTTTAACATACCCACAAAACTATGTGGAGCCAAGTGCTCTTTACACCGGGCCAGACTTTCCTACCCCACCTTGGGGGGCTGCCAGTTTTCGCTGGCTCTCTCCACACTGTCAAGCCTTCTTGTGAAATGACTGGTACTTCCTGCTTCCTGTCGCACCCCAGACCCAGACACACCACCTCTCCCTGGGTATCCGCCCTATGGTTTCATGAAAGAAAGCCAAGGGGCTCTTGAGGACACAGAAGCCCCTGTTCGGATGAAGGCAAAAAGAACAGGGTCATTTCCCTCCCTGTTTCCTCGTTTCCTTCCACCTTTCTCTGCTCCCCCTTATCCCTTACTGTGGTCCTTGTGCCTGGCTCTAATTCAGCACTGCATTCCTGCTCCTTTGTGTCCCAGCCTCCCAGCTGCAAGGCCATGGGGGATGTTCGCAGAGTTCCAGCTCCAAGAAATTCTCATCTCCATAGACCTGTCTACCCACCTCCCACCTGGCCTCCAGAGAAACAGCCAACATTCCTTTAGTCCCACAGAGAAAGGGTGTGACTTGGATTACTCAGTGAAGCCTCCAAGCCAGCATCTTATGCCCCCAAAACAATAGAGGTGTATTTTTCTTGGACTTCATTCTTTTTATTTGGTTTCTCCTTTGATTAGCAGAAAGAACGCCTCTCCCTCTCCCTACTTTTTTTTTTTTTTTTTAATCCACCAGCCTCGTTCTTCTGCTCTTCTGGTAGAATCCCAGCCCCCAACCTCAGTAAGGTAAAGCCTTGGATCATGAACCTGAGTGATGTCAGTGAGCTTGAGAAACGCCATCCGTTTCTCCTGGGCTTTCTCACACGTGGGAATTGTCTCTTGGGAGTCTACATCCCATCTCTGATCTGTTTGTTTTGGATGCTAATCCCAGGACGCTGGGTGAGGTGTTAGTCAGACTGACCTTTCCCGTTTTCTGAGTCAGTGATCTTAGATCACTAAGTCAGGCGCTAAGTGTTGAAAATTAAAATCAATGTGTGGGGCCCCGTAAGCGGGAGCCAGAAAGGTGGGAACAAAGGGGTGAAAGGGAAAGGTGATACCTCAGTTTGGGTTGAAACAAACAAACAAAAAGCCTATCGATCTGCTATTAAACCCATCCTCATCAAAAAAGGATTCTGCTCACTGGGTGTGTGAGGCTCACATTACAAATAATATTACATGGACATGACCCCCTCTTGGCTCGTATTACCTCTGAAAGGTCTATCCCACATCTGAAGTCCCAAGGCAGCTTCTGGCCATCCCCAAACAACCAAACCTTCTGGCAATCAGGGAGTTTTCTATTTTGTTGTCTACTGAGCCACTGAAGTACGTCCATCAGGCTGAAAGGGATATTTATGGAGCACCTTACCTTTCACTAGGCTGGGGCATTTAGGGCACCTACCACTTCTACCCGCAGCTTCTCTATCAAGCAGACAGATCTACTGGAATAACAATGTTGATAAGGCCAGGTGTCTGATTTGGATTGGCCTTTTGAATCTAGCTCTTATCTGGCATGTCAAAACTCCTAGTAAACCGGAGTCAATGCAGCTTAAATATCAATGGGAACTCAGACAAGACAACTTCTTATTTTTAATATGAGAAAACTGCCTTGTTGAGAAGCACGGTGTTTTACGGAAGACCACAGAACATGTGGTGACGTTTTTGGTCTAAGGATTCAGGATAATTATCAGAAAGATATATGGAGGTTGTATTGTGTTGGCAAACGTTTAGGTTTAACCAAATGTCCAGCCCGACTGTTTATGCTGTGTCACATTTGGGGGAACGCTCGTATCCCCCAAACCAACCACAAAACATGTTACTCCCAGCTGACAAATTCCAGCCCATAGTCTGGGCTTCCTTCTCCTTCAACACATCAAGCATAGCAGGTGCAATTCTTTTCGACAAATATTTGTGCAACATCAATTACATGCACAGCATTTGCTCAAATCAGATAATAAAAAGATACTGAATCTGCTTGTGAGACCAACCATCCTAATAGACTTTCCATATACGTGTCTCTAAAATTCAGCAACTCCTTCTTTTCTTTTTCCTACCATCCCGTCCTCAAGAAGAGACAACTTGATTATAAAAGGAAAGAAATTATCTCTATTTCCCTTTCCCTGAGAACACGCATACATACACACGTAGACACTCAGACACACGTGCATACCCATATAAAATCATTATTTGTCCAGTAGGATTTACACATATGTCATGGATGTTGATAGACTAGACCTGTCGAAATCCGAACACCAAGTATGCGTCCATTTTTTTTAAGGCTCCACCAAAAGAAAAAGGGGAAAAGGAAAACGCAACAAGCCCCTCAAGGAGTCAGATCCCCTTCTATATTGTCAGGTAATTGTTAGCAGAAATCGGCTGTAATAACAAGCCATTTTAAAGGAATGTCAATTCCATTCTATCCTGCTTAAAGAAGACCCAGAGTCTGCCTTTGTTCCTAACCTGGGCAGTTTTGAGGAAATAATACCTTCTTTCAGAAACTGTGGGGATATTCGAAAGGTAGGCCTCCTGCTCTCCCAGATCAGCGCTGGAAGGAAAGGTGACCACTATCAAGAAGGAGGCTAGCTAGTTCTGGGGGTCAGCCAGGAGCCCCTGGGGGGAGAGGACCAGCTTCGCCCCAGGGGGCGAGGTGATAGGGCAGCAGAAAGCAAGTGCCTTGCTTTTCCCAGAAACTTATGAAGGATCTCCACTCCTCCTTGGTTGTGGACTCGGCAGCCAAGGCCTCCGAAGCATGGCAGAACCACCAGTATCTCAGGCAACCTGTCCTTCGCCCTCCCTGCTGACAGCATGTTTGCAGTCTGGGCCGATTTCGTGCAGCTGCTTCTTTCCAGGAGCCTGAGGTTTAGGGTTTGGGTGAACTTGGTGGTTCGCCTTTTTTTTCCCTCCCCCTACCTTGTTATTCACAGCTTCCAATACACAAAGCACTTTATAGCGTCCATGGAAACCTCTGTGGCCACAGACTTAAAAGAAGACAAGGACTGAGCGTCAGCCCCACCTGGGGAAGGAATACGGGAGGGTCCAGTTTGGTAGCACAGGTGTGTGGTTTTCTCTTTTGCTGATCAGGTCCCAAAAGCAGTGGGGTTTTGTTTGTCTATGCTTTGTTTGGGAGATTTTTGTTGTTGTTTGTTTTTGTTTTTGTTTTTGTTGGTTTTTCTTTTTTCTTTTTTTTCCCCACAAAAGGCCGAACTGACAAGGGCTTTAGAGTTAAGACACGATGGATTTAAAAATGCGATTGCCCTTGAGTTGGTCCGTGGGGGTAGGTGTACAGCACGGAGCCAGGCCTCTCTTAGACATTGGTGAAATGTTTGTGGAATGAATGTGCGCTGCTTCTTTAAAGAGCTCTGTGTCATTGTTAGAACATAGTGGAAGCTTCTTAAAGGCAGGAGTCCTGACATTTGAATTGGTCATCATTCTTGTCCCCAGTACGTTTCCCTGGCTCCCCTGAGAGGGATCTGAGCTGAGGGGACAGCAATTAAATGGGGTCTTTGTCCTCCTGAAATCTGCTGTCCGCATTCTGTATATTCATTCTCTGGAAATAGTCCTTACCAGTCGCCTTTACCCCACTTTTCCATCTTTTCCAACCCATTATACAGGACTAATTGCCAAAAATGAAGACTGAGGCCGGGTGAGTTCTAAGCTGGCTCTTGCATGGAAAAAACAGCTAGAACAGTGGATAGACCCCTGCGCGGTGGTCAGGGGTCCGAGTGTCTCCGCCCCCCCCTCTGTGTACTAGCTTCCTCTCTCCTTAAACCGACATCATGGCCTTCTCTGGGCCGTGTCAGCTTCTCTGACAGCTCATAAGAGCAAACAGTGAGTGTCAACGGCAGGTGCAGACAACCACTGAGATCATCAGGTCACCACATCCTCCATGGCTTGCGCTAAATGCAAGACCCCAAATGTGGATTAGCATTGCCCCATGAAACACAGAG
The DNA here is from genome assembly GCF_002201575.2 of Neomonachus schauinslandi. Lineage (NCBI taxonomy): Eukaryota > Metazoa > Chordata > Mammalia > Carnivora > Phocidae > Neomonachus > Neomonachus schauinslandi. Next base: position 51,469,776 of record NC_058417.1, read on the forward strand.
TCCCAAGAAAATAAGGCAGGGCCCACAAGATACAAGACTGTGGGTAAATAGTTTCCCCCACCATAGAAGAGAGATGATGAGGGCATAGCCCGACTGGTCTCCTAGTAAATGAATTATTACACAGTAAGTAAGCATTCAAGAGTTGGTAGCTATTGTTTTCTTATTCCACAGTTGTTGTGAGTGGGTTTTTACCCCTTAACACTTAGAGTTTTGTAAGTTTAGACAAGAGAATTAACCATTCTAGACCTGGGCTTTCTCATCTGTTCAATGGGAAAAGGAGTAAGAACTCCTATGAAAGGTTTTCGCGGCGGGGGGGGGGGGGGGGGGGGGGGGGAGCCAGGTGCTATATCCAGGGAAAGCCCTTCGCACACCACGAAGTACATAGTAAGGGCTCCGCAAACATCTCCTCTTGCTAATAAATGTCCCAACGGAGCAGAAAAGAAAAATTTACATCAGGGTGATAATGGAGGGCCTGCACTTCCAAATGAGGATTTGCCTGGATTTAAAGGGGATAGTGACAACCCATTTCTGCCCCGCAGAACAAAATGATTTGGGAAATCTGGACAGGCCAGGATCAAGGGGTACAACGGCTACCACATGCCTCCGAGAAAAAAGAAATCCAACACGCACCAGAGTAAAATGAAGCAAAGCGATTGCCCGGAGACCAAATCAGCCAACGCGGCCACTCCTGCAAACCCAGAGCAGTTCTTAAGAAAGACAAATTAAGAGGCGGGAAGACACGTTAGATGTGCATGGTTCAAGTCACACTTTGTTCTCTGCTCCCCCGAGAGAGAGGCAGCCAAACTCTGATTAGGAAAGAAAGGAGGAGATAAGATCAAAAAGTGCACTTCACAAAAGAGCGAAGCCCCAACCTCCCCGCGTGACCCAAAAAGCAGCGCCAGTGCGGGGAGGACAGGGCCGCCGGGGAGCGGGCTCCCCGGCGGAGGCGGCGGTCTGCGTGCCTGCGAGCAGGGCTCCGCGCTCACAGCGGCGTGTGAAATTCTCCGCGCAGGGCCCTGCGGGGGCGGCAGCCACGCACCGCCCCCCCCCCCCGCCCCGTTCCCCACACCGGGATCCTGGGGAATCTGCCTCTCCCATCAACTGCACGACCTTGAGCCAGCCACACGCTATTCTCGGACTGCAGTTTCTTCACATGAAAAGCAAAGAGTAATTTCTCCCCCTCACCACCTCCGAGAGACGTCCAGGGAATAGAGTTGACGAGTGGATGTAAGGGCACTTCAAACGCAAAAACAGGAAGCAGCAACCAGGAATATTCATTAGCAGTGGGATTATTTTTTCAGCAATAGGTGAGAAGGAGGAGAGCAGATGAATACGTGTGCTTTAGAGGGACCTGCACGCAGGAGACACAGAGAGGATAGGGGGTGTGCTTCCCAGGATCCTGGTTCTGCAGCGGCCGGACGCGTGTTGGGTGGGAACTGTGGAGAGCTGTCATAAGTGAGATACAGCCCACAGTGTGGACCGAAGCCAACACAGTGCCTGGGCAGAGGGGGGAGAATACAGGCTCTGGACAGACTGAGGCCAAGGTGAAGGCTTCTCCTCTCCAAGTCGGCACCCCACATTTCCTCCGTGGGGTGGCTGCCCACTGGCTAGAAGAGAATGCTCATTCTTGACCCCTCACTGCATGGCCCCACCCACCTGAGCAAAAAAGTTTCACCCAGAGCAGCAAAAAGCTAAGGCACTTTTGACATTTAATACCTAAATAAATACCTGTTGAAATTAACTCCGCCCACCCCACCCCACCCTCCAGCCAGTGGATAGTTCCTGAAGCTAGTGTTTCTCTCCTCCTTCTGCTTCTCATTTTCTTGCACCTCCTCCTTCTCCTCCCCCTCCTTCTTCTAAGTAAATCACAGTTTGGATTTAAGGGCAGGGAAGGAGAGGGGTGACATTGTTTTTCAAATGCCTCTGGTTGGAAAGGATGTAGGGCCTTAGGTCCAAACTGAATCACAAGTCCTATATACACACACTTCCATCCTTGTTTTGCCTTTAAATCCGCTCCCCCCCTCCCTCCCCAACCAGGAGGAGTTGGGGAGGGATTTGTGTTTCTGGGGCTCTTGGGACTGCAGTCCCTGGGGCCATCTGGGAGTGATTAGCCTACAGATTTCAGGTAGCTCTAGCCACACGTGCAGCCCACATGACACCCCCTAATTCCATACCCACAGCTCTCCTTCTCCAAACAAACAGCAGTGCCCTTTGCAGAGAAAAGAAAATGCCTTCCTTAGAGGAGCTGCAGGGGAAAGCAGGTCAAACTTGTCTCCTCTGCCCTGCCCCCCACCCCCACTCCCCAACCACCACCCCACCCACCATTCATTCAGCCGTCAGCCACTCCGGGGCTCATCCATGAAAGGACTGTGCTTTGTGCTTAGAAAAGCAAGCAAGAAAACCAGGAAGAAAAAAATATTTATTATCATTGTATATTTGGGTAGCAAAGTCTAGAGGTTTTAGAGGTTCTGATATGTTAATAATGACTTCAGTTTGTGGTTTGATTGTTTTCTCAAAACCTGTAAATCCAGGCCAGAAATGTGTAAAGATTGCAATCTGAAAGCTTTATGTCCATCACTCCAAATATTCTCCAAAGGCACGTCTCTAACACCCTGTCCAGAGGACAGGAAATTTAGAAGGTTCTGGACAAGGACAGACTTCCTTGTGAGTGGCACAGATAGCCATCTACAGGCCACATTTTGAGGGAAACCATAAAGACATCTCATCTAACTGGCCAAGGTATCCCACTATGTGCCTGGTAGCTGAAATGTACCATTAGGTATTCATTGCTTTGGCTGAATTCAATGCTTTGGCAGAGTCTATGTGGCACACAGAATAGAATAACACTCTGTCATTGTCCTCAAGAAGATCACAGTTTAGGGGGTGAGCATATACACACAGTAGACAAATGACAGCATGAAAGGGCATGAACAAAATCTTATAAGAACACAAATATCTTTTCTTGGAGAGAGATCAAGTCTTCACGGAGGGTTTAGCATTTGAACTGTATCTCCATTCCCTACCAGAGTCTGGTTGCCTCTTGGACTGAGAAGAGACTGAGCCCTAATAGTCATTTACTCCATAGTCTGAATGAGCCTCACATCTTTTCTAAGAGGAGAGTAGGTGAGGATGGCTTTTATTGGGAGAGACACCCTTCCCTGAAAAGAGAGATGAGGACTGCGAGCAAGGGTTGTAGGGCAGGCTCCCCAGTACAGTAGAAAGGAAACTCTTGAAGATGGGGAAGAAGCCAGCGTATCCATCTAGGAAGACAGGGCTAGTTCTACCCATGGGTCTCGGAGAAACAACCAAAGGACATAGGGGAGACTTGAGGAGTTAGGGATGCTCTTAGGCATGAGCAATAATAATAATAATAATAATAATAATAATAATAGTAGTAGTAGTAGTAATATTTCTTTCCTTCTAAGGGAGCATTGCTTGGAATTTTTCAGAATCCAGAGAGAGCCAAATCCTTTCTCTGAACTCATTCTTTTTTTTTTTTTTTTTAATTTTTTTTTTATTCTTATGTTAATCCCCATACATTACATCATTAGTTTTAGATGAAGTGTTCCATGATTCATTGTTTGTGCATAACACCCAGTGCTCCATGCAGAACGTGCCCTCCTCAGTACCCACCACCAGGCTAACCCATCCTCCCACCCCCCTCCCCTCTAGAACCCTGTTTGTTTTTCAGAGTCCATCGTCTCTCATGGTTCGTCTACCCCTCCGATTTCCCCCGCTTCATTCTTCCCCTCCTGCTACCTTCTTCTTCTTCTTTTTTTTTTTTTTTCTTAACATATATTGCGTTATTTGTTTCAGAGGTACAGATCTGAGATTCAACAGTCTTGCAAAATTCACAGCGCTTACCAGAGCACATACCCTCCCCAGTGTCTATCACCCAGTCACCCCATCCTTCTCACCCCACCCCCCACTCCAGCAACCCTCAGTTTGTTTCCTGAGATTAAGAATTCCTCATATCAGTGAGATCATATGATACATGTCTTTCTCTGTTTGACTTATTTCACTCAACATAATACCCTCCAGTTCCATCCACGTCGTTGCAAATGGCAAGATCTCGTTCCTTTTGATGGCTGCATAATATTCCATTGTATATATATACCACATCTTCTTTATCCATTCATCTGTTGATGGACATCTTGGCTCTTTCCACAGTTTGGCTATTGTGGACATTTCTGCTATAAACATCGGGGTGCACGTACCCCTTCGGATCCCTACTTTTGTATCTTTGGGGTAAATACCCAGTAGTGCAATTGCTGGATCATATGGTAGCTCTATTTTCAACTTTTTGAGGAACCTCCATACAGTTTTCCAGAGTGGCTGCACCAGCTTGCATTGAACTCATTCTTAAGTCTCAAAGGCAACCTCACTCCCACTTCCTGGTTGGTTTGACTGAAAAATCAAAGTGTCCTTGGCAGAAGTGAAGTTGGGCTGGGGACAGAAGAAGGGGGTAAGGGAGTGTTCCTTCCGTCGTCTGTCTGACCTGTGCAGTGTTCTGGGCTAATGAAACTAGCCCAGAAGTTGGCTGAAACAGGTCTTGAGCCCCACTGAGCTGAGGCAGGTGAGCTTGGAGGCCAATTACCGCAACCCACCCCCCCCACCACCGCCGTGTTATCACACTGAAAGCCTGCTTTCCTCAGACCTAAGTTCTTGGAGGAGAGTCAGAATCCAGAGAACCTCCTAAGTGCCAGGAAAATAAAAAGCAATTAGTGACTTTTGCTTTAGGCAGACTCTGGAGGGGAAAAAAGAAATCCTGGAGCCCCACAGAACCCCACCTCCCTGGGCCTCTTCCGGAACCACAATGTTCAGCCCACTCAGCGTTTGGCCAATGCCGCTCTCTCCTCCCTCAGAAGATTTCTTTGCTCCTGGAAAATCATCTGGAAACTGTCATCACCACTGTGCTGGTTGGCAGATGTCCCCCAAAGAGAGAGTGAAGCGTACCACACACTACAAGGCATTTCTGGGCTTGGACCAAGAAAGGGGAGGGGTGGTGGGGTGGGAGGTGATGGCTCAGGCCAAGAGCGGCACAGCATCACCAACCACCAGCGATGGAAGAAGAGAGGTGACTTCTGGGGCCCAAGAAAGGGATGGAAAAGCATCTGTCAATGAGCCAGGTGTTCAGGGACCCCTCCTCCCTCCTTTCCCTTCCCCTCAGCACTCTGACGGAGGACCAAGGATGGGAGGCAGCCCTCTGTGATCCATGCACCCTTTCAGAGCAAAGAAAGAGAAATCCATGATAGAGGCAGAGAAAGAGGTTCTCAGAACACAAAATGCCCCGGAGGGGGGCACAAAATTGGGTATGGGCAGACAGAGGCTGAATCCACCCACAACTGTGTTCCGTCATCTAGGGCCCAGTGCTCAGGCCCATGCACCCTGCTGTTCCAGGTCCTGCACAGCCTTCTGGGGTCACCCATGCCTCAAAATCTGCAAACACCTGTTGCCCGAGATACCTCATGCCTTTATTATAGTTGAGGTTCAAAGGAAAACTGGAATCTGGGCTTCCTTGGGAGACTTTGTCCAGGAGGGACCCCGGGGAGAAGTGGACCCTGGAGGCAGAGGGGGTGTCGGTGAATGCCTGGGGACAGTGTCTGAGCCAAGACCAACCAGGGTGCCTTCCTTTCCTACAGAGATATCAACCCTCGCCAGATACCACCGTTTCTCCTAGTTGCTGAAGGAGACGAGTCACCCTGCGAGATGTCTCCATTGCTCCAAGAAAGTATTTAAGGGAAAGATGCCTACATTTAGGGCCCTCTGAGACTTGACCTTCTCTTTTAAAGAATAATAGAATGTTCTTATAGCAGGAACTGCTTATTTGTCTCTGCTTTGCACATGGATATTAAGGCACACAACGGTAAAAAGACAGTCCACTGCCAACCTGAGTTGACAATTTTGTGAGCTTTAGGAGCACCCCAAAGGGAGGCTGTTTCTGCAGACAGCCCATACCCCGTCCAGACCCTGCTCTGTTGGGCTTTCCCTTGCATTTCAGCCAACGTGGAAATTGGGGGAGTAGGAGGTTCCAGTGCTAGGACTTGGTGTGAAAGCAAACAACCTGCCCTTTCATAAGATGTAAATACATTGTGTTCTTAAGATAGTAACAGGGACGCTGTGAGATTTTCTGGAGATTTAAGGGAGGAGAAAGGAACAAACAAAAAACTCTCGGTCTCTTCTTCGCCTGGCCAAATGTCATTCTCATTTAAAAAAAAAAAAAAGTGGAGAGGAGATGTAACAGAGGGGGGAAAAGCCATTTAAGACTCTACTTACACCTTTCACATAAGTGAAAGGGTCTTGGGAGAAAGATGTTAAAGAGAAAGGGGGAAATGCAGGAAAAGGGGGTGGGGACCTGCTTTCTCCAAATTCCCTGATCTGCCTATTCAAAGCTGAGATGGTACCAGAGAGCCCTGGCTTCCCCTTCAAACAAACCCAGAATGGAATCCTGTAATAACACTGTCTCTCCCGCAGGCTTGCACACAGCAACGCGCACCAAGAAATTAATTTGAAATAAACAATGACATGGTAGGCAGCCCGACGGGTCTCCGCGTTCCCTGCGGGCCCCCACTTTCTGAAGAAGCCCTGGGCCATTCTCCGTGGCTCGGGATCAGCCAACCTCCGGGTAGTTTTGTGACGTCACAGATCCGAGAACCCTCCGCGACAGAGCCCCCCCGCGTTAAGACGTCACTCTCCAGGAAACTCCAAAGTTGGGGGCTGACTTCAGGGCCTCGGCACTCCTGGTTCCCCCGCTGCCCGAAGTCCGGCAACCCCGCTGCGCGCTCACGCTTCTCCAAAGCCGAGCTCAGCTCGCAGCTTCAGGACACTCATTTTCGCCCCGCGAATCTATAGGTTCCAGTAACCCCGGGAAGATGCGCTCTTCCCCTGGGGAGCCCGAGGGCCCAGGTGAGAGAGAAAAGGCTTACAAGAAAGTCACAAGATAATTCGTATTTAATTCTGACAGTTACCTTTGGAATTGTATGCTAATAGCATTTCTCCCTTTTCCGTGGTTTGATGGAAACATTTTCTCTGATTAATAAAGACCCGACATAATAACCCACCCAATAGGACATCTTAGTGGGAGTAGCTGGTTATAGTCCCTTCAGCCTGAGATGAAGTGCCCGCTCTAGAGCCCCGTCTATCCGGGGAGAATCACACAAAACTGTCCTGAGACTCTCCGCTCTTTTCTCCCTGGGAACGAACACCCCTAAATCGAAAGGGGACTCGAGGGGAGGAGGAGGCACAGGTGTGAGCCCTGGAACTGAGGAGGAAGCTCTTGGTGCTGAAGGGAGCCCCTTGGCCCGATAGACATGGCTGCCAATGGGAGTACTGCTGCGCTGAACACTTAACTTTATATTTTTAGATCAACAAGGCAAAGAGCACCTTCAAATGAAAATGCCTGAAATATTTTTAAAAAGAGGAAAATTGGAGAGGGAAAAAGAAAACTTGGCCTAAGGAAATTTCCAGGCAGTTCTAGGGATGCTTTGAGGAGATCCAAATGATGCGCAGCTCCCCTGTACCCTGCCTAAAAGACAGATATTTTCAGAAAAGGAAGGGGGAAACACACACACACTCACTCACACTCCCTTTGGAAGCACAGTCCCTTTGGAACTGGGACATCCTACTCCCATCCCTCCCCGCCTCCCCTCTGCTAGTCTGTCCAGGTTGAGCCAGCTCTTCCCATTTCTTGCTGGGCTCTGGCCCTCACCCTCCCAGCGCCCCGCTGGGCCACAGCCGACCGCGGCCCCACAACCCGGCCAGGTCACCCTGGAGCACTTTGCAGGTTCACGCCTCCCTCACCCAGCACCTTCCGTCCACCGCATTCCTCTGTTAGAAAACAGAAAAGGGAAGAAAACGGAAAGCCCTTTTTGGCCTACAACTTCAGGGGGGCGCTGGGACTCTATGGTCCTAGGTGACACATGTCGGATAATCTCCCAAAGTAGGGCGCCCGTTTGGGGAGAAATCCACGTAGGACTCTACAGTCACGTGCGTTTAGGGACCTCTTGCTGGGAACTCTGGAGGCCTGCGACGGGTCCCACACCCACAGGGGCAGATTGTCCAAAGATCGCATTTATTCGGCCGTCCACAGATATTTATTGCACACCTACGAAGCTACCTGGCATTTTCCTTTTCCCTTGCGCTGTTGTTGTCCAGTCCCATGGCCGTCCTGAGACACGGCCTACCCGCCGCCTCTCTCCCTAGAGAACCGGTGTCGGGTCTGAAGAGCGACCTGCAAACGCGCTCGCAGCCGCGTGAAAAGTACTAACCACCGAGGAGAGCGCGGGATTCCCGCCAGGGATTGGGGTTTTTTACCTCAAGGGAACCGAGCCCCCTGAGAATTGAGAGAGAGAAGGGATATCCACTTCCCTGAGCACCTCTATAGAGAACATCGCCCGGGGCTGAGATCTTCGGGAGACTCTGCTGCTCAACCCAACCGAATTCTTCGGGGACATGCACCCCTGCTGAAAACGGATTTAGACACGCTCCCCACTTTTGCTAGGAAATTTTGGAGAGGGAGGTTACGGTCCCTAATTCCCCAGGTAAAGGGAACCCCATTCGCCCACGCCATCCACTGCCATCCGGAGACGGAAAACCCCCCTGTGCGGTGTGTTCACACCGCCCCACAGAGCCCACGAAACTCGCTGTAATCCAACATCTCTGGGCTCCGGACTTGGCGCCCGCGTAGACGCGGAGGGAGCTCGGCGGCCCAGGCTAGGGAAATTGAACCCGGCGCCGGCCCTAGTCGCTGAAAGAGACTGGGCGGGGGGTGATCCCGGACCTTGGCTTCCCGAGGCCCGCCTCGGGATCTGCTTGCACCTCCAAGTCTCTGCCCCCGCGGCAGACCTCGCGGCGCTTGCTTAGAGCGGGGCCCGGAATGCACGTCGCAGACTGGTGAAGGGCCCTCCGCTGCCTGCCGCTTTTCTTGACCTGCACCCTTTCCCCACCAGAAAGAGGAGCCCACCGCGTTTGGCTCTCGGCAGCATGCCCTGGCTAAGACGGAGCCAACAGACTCAGTTTCCCGATCTGTAACCTGAACATTGAGAATAGGTTCCTTTCCCTCTGGCGCTCTCTGACACTGGTCCTCTGGTAGCGGACCGCGAGGGTCTTCCTGGGGCAGGGAGGAGAGGTCAGGGGAGACCCGAGAAACTCACACCGAGCCGAACCCCTGAGTGGGGGTGGGGGAGTTGGCACCGGAGCCCCTGCAGAAATACAGAACTAATCAACGGTGTCCACGACTCAGGCTTGTCCTGGTCCTGGCACACGAGCAGAAGGCAATGTCTGGAATTTGGGGACCGAGGTCCTTCTCCTGAACCTGGTCTCCCCGTTCCATGCAGACTAGAAACGTCGGGCACCTTGAACGCTCTTCTCTTGCCATGTCCCGTATTCTCTGCCACACCTCCCAGTTCCTCTAACTGGGCTGCCTAGAGGTGAATCCAAACGGGAGGAAATATCGAGTAGGAATTTCTGCAGAGATAAATCTCAGCAGCAAAGCAGTCCTGATTGAGTGGAGCACACCACCACCAGCCCCCACCACCATCAAAGTTTTCCGGCCGTATCTGTGAGTTAAACAGTTTCTGAGCTTTTGGCGCCCCCTCCGGATGAAGCTGAAAATTGCACCATTTAAAAAGTCCACTGTTTATCACTTTTCAAGAAGATACAATACAAAGTGTTTGCATCAAACGAACAGAAAATGTACAAAACACTGTAAATTTATGATTTAAAATTCTATATATTAAGTATCTCCTATAACGTAATTGTATTAAATATGTATTTATGTGTATGTATTTATCTTGACAAATATTTAGAGAAATATTCCAAAATATCTTAAAGTCACAGTCTTCAGTGCCTTTAAGCCAGTAAACACGAGAATTGCAATAAAATACAACTAAATACAGACGCCTTGGTTAAAATTTCTGCCCGAAGTTCTGGTCTCTGAGTGTCCTCCTGGGTCAGGTGCCTACGAATCACCCAGTTATACTCACAAATGTCCCCTCCCCACGACACAGAAATCAGTTGATACTACGCGGGACTCTTCTCCCAAGAAAGGACGAAGTTGTTCTTACACTTTTCCAGCGTATTCACGGAGCCATGAATACGTGGCTATTGTATGGAGGTTTCTAAAACTTGTAAACAAGCTATAGCGTACTACAGACATCCACTGTGAGTTACATTCGTTTAAAAAGTAAATAGTATTTAACTGTAGTTGCAACTTACTACCTTCTGAAGAGTTCCGTTTCCTATAAGAAAGGTCGACTTCTTCGGAAGAAAATGAGACAAAACGAGATTTAAAAAAAAAAAAAATCTTCCAGGAAAACATTCTTTTAAATCTTGCAATAGTGTCCGCAATGTGCAAATTAGAAATGAACAAGTCTTTGCTATGATGCGGGCCGATTCACCATAACAATAATTTAATTCGAAGCGGACATCTGGGAGAGCCCAGAAGGGGGGAAGTTTAAAATTAGGAGATTTCCACAGTTGTGCGTTTATTTGTGATTCTGAAGACATGTAACCCGCAGGAGCCTAGGATTTTTTTCCTTCTCTTCCAGAACTGATACCTAACCAGGCACTAAAGGCAGTTGGTGCAAACACAAAGGTTGTGCTCAAATCACACTTGAGATACACCAGAGACACCCCCAATCCCTCCCCCAGGACTTCTAGCTGTCTGCGAGTCGGAGAAGGACCCGATTACAGTCAGGAGACGGGAGCGTCACCCCTCCAGGTGTTTTGTAAAGGAGGACGAAAACAGGCGAGCTGCACGACTCCACCAAAGTGGAGTGTTTTGTCTGCGGTGGTGCCCGTGTGTTTGGCGTTTTACAAACCAAGGGACTGGCCTCAGCCTCTCGGCCCAGGACGGCCACATTCGCAAAGTTCGATCTCTCAAAGCCAGAGCAGTTTGCAAGCTCTTTCCAGTGGCAACCCTGCTGACGTTTGGATTCGGCTAGGAGGTGAAAAGCAGAACGTTAAAGCAGTTGCCTGTCACTGAGCAGTGTCGCGGGGTGGGGGCTTGGGGGGGCTGGAGAAGAACTTGTCAGAGTTCAAGGTCGCTGTGGCGCGGGGACGGCTCCCGCGAGCGCGGGGCTACTGCGTCCCCGCCGCCGCCGCCGCCGCCAGCCTTCGCCCGGACTTAGCTTTGGTTTTCATTGATTCCCCTTGCAAGAGCGCAGCAGAATCCCAACCAGCCGCACCGGCCCCGGCGAACCAGAGCGTGTTAATCTATTTATATGGATTATTACAGAGGGAACAGCGGGCGTTGAGTCACCAAAACATTTGCTTCAAAAGACCATTTCTAAGCACTTTCGGAGGAGGCAGGCTCCAGGAGCATAAACTGGGCTATGCGTTAAAGAACGACTGCTTTTCGAATTCTACAAACTCCAGCTAAGTCTCCGGGACCGCGCAGAAAGCAGTGAAAAGAAATGCTTGGGGGTGGGGGCAGATCCTAGTCTAGACACGCGCGCGCGCGCGCACACACACACACACACACACACACAGGCACGCAAAATTCGTGCGGAGACGGCACCAAACTTCTGACATTACAAGAGTATGGCAAACTTACACACTTGGACGTCCCGGGTCCCCCGCCTTCCCCGCTGCACCCCCCCCCCCACGCCAGACCAGAGGCAGCGCTCCCCTCCCCGCTCCTCCCCTCCCCTCTCGTCACCCAAGCCCAGTGCCACAATCCTCCTCCCCGCAAAATCCAGTCCAATCAGCTGCCTGCCAACCCCTGAAATGCCGTGCTGTGATTGGCTGGCCGTCTCTAAGGTGAGGAGCAGTAGTTATTAAAGAGCCCCAGGGCTGCGAGTTGAGGAGCTGAGAGCGGAGCTTGAAACTCACTGGAAACTTGCGCCGCGACTTGCCAGTTTCACTCCAGGAACTTTTCTTTGCAGGAGGAGAAGAGAAGGGGTGCAAGCGCCCCGCTTTTGCTCTCTTTCTTCCCCTCCTCCTTCTCCTCTCCAGTTCGCCTTACCCCACTTGGAGCGGGCAGCTGCGGGCTGGCCACCGCGCGCCTTCCCAAGTGCTCGCCGCCGCAGCCGGCTGACGTGCCAGGCTCCCCGGGAGCCGCTCGCTCCGCGTTCGGGCAGCCGAGGGGAGGGGAGCCCGCGCCTCGAGTCCCCGAGCCGCCGCGGCTTCTCGCCTTTCCCTGCCACCCGCCCCCTGCCCCGGGCCCGCGTATGAATCTCCTGGACCCCTTCATGAAGATGACCGACGAGCAGGAGAAGGGCCTGTCCGGCGCCCCCAGCCCCACCATGTCCGAGGACTCGGCGGGCTCGCCCTGCCCTTCGGGCTCCGGCTCGGACACCGAGAACACGCGGCCCCAGGAGAACACGTTCCCCAAGGGCGAGCCGGACCTGAAGAAGGAGAGCGAGGAGGACAAGTTCCCCGTGTGCATCCGCGAGGCGGTCAGCCAGGTGCTCAAGGGCTACGACTGGACGCTGGTACCCATGCCGGTGCGCGTCAACGGCTCGAGCAAGAACAAGCCGCACGTCAAGCGGCCCATGAACGCCTTCATGGTGTGGGCGCAGGCGGCGCGCAGGAAGCTCGCCGACCAGTACCCGCACCTGCACAACGCCGAGCTCAGCAAGACGCTGGGCAAGCTCTGGAGGTAGGGCCGGCGCGGCAGGGTGGGCTCCGCGGTGGCCGGGGGCGCTGGCCAGGACACACTCTCGCGCCCCGCCTCCCAGCAGGAGGGAGTTGCCGGTCCCGGAGCCGGGGGACGGCGGCGGCGGGGAGGGGGGGTGCTGAGTGGTGGTGGGGGGGCGAAGTGTAACTTCGCTCAGAGTTTGACAAAGTTCTTGGATTGCTCTCTAGGGGGAAAGGAAGGGAGGCGGGGAGGGG
>NC_058417.1:51482709-51540335 GCF_002201575.2 Neomonachus schauinslandi
CCCCACGGACCAAGAAGATGGGGTGGAGGGGGGGAGACTTCAAGGCCAGAGGAGACTACCGGCAGGAATGGGGGGGGGGGTGGAAAATGGGGGGGGGGGGGGGCAGGAGGAGCTCCTTGCCGATTAACTGGGTTTTTGGAAAGCTTTTAAGAGTGTTGGGGGCGGGGGGCGTTATAACTACAGTAGCAGAGGCACTTAGAACAGAAGCAGCCGAGAGCTATTTTCATCTCCAGGGTTTTCCAAAATAGAAGGAGCGAGGGCGGGGCGGGGAGTGACCGCTCAGGTCGGACTAAAAGAACCGAGATTTAGTTTTCCTTTTTTTTCTGTTTTTCTTTCTTTTTTTTTCTTTCTTTCTTTTTTAATTTAAGAAAAGTTAACGAGCTGCAGCAGTGGCTGGAAAGCAGGGAGGAGGGAGGAAGGGGTTGTGTGCGAAGAAGCCGAGTGGTCGGGGTCACCTCCCCCTCCCGCCGACCTGACAGCTCAGCCGGTTTCACAGAACCCCCTCTTTCTCTCTGCGCCCCCTCCCCGCCCCCAGACTGCTGAACGAGAGCGAGAAGCGGCCCTTCGTGGAGGAGGCGGAGCGGCTGCGCGTGCAGCACAAGAAAGACCACCCGGATTACAAGTACCAGCCGCGGCGGAGGAAGTCGGTGAAGAACGGCCAGGCGGAGGCCGAGGAGGCCACGGAGCAGACGCACATCTCCCCCAACGCCATCTTCAAGGCGCTGCAGGCCGACTCGCCGCACTCCTCCTCCGGCATGAGCGAGGTGCACTCCCCCGGGGAGCACTCGGGTGAGTCCCCCCCACAGCCCCAGGCTAAGCCTCCCGCGGGCCCCACGGGCACACCCCAGGTCTCCACCGAGTAGGCTTAGGGACTTTGCGCTCCTCGGGGAGGGAAAAACTACCCCTAGCGCCTAATCCTCCTCCCCTCCCAGCCCAGGGCCCCGCGAAGCACCCCCCCCCCCCCCACCCCCCCACAACTCAATCTCTACATCCTAGCAGATTAATTTTTATTGCGAGGTAAAATGCCTTTACAGCTTTACAGGATTTCTTCCTCCTCTCGCTCCGCCACCCCAGAAGCGCACACAGGGTTCTTCCACAAGTAGCAATTCTGTCCTCCCGACCCTCCGGGCCTCAGACCTAGCCCCCCTCCTCCCCGTAAAAGGAGATCGCCTAATGTGTACTGGCAGGTTAATCATTTGGCGACTTATCTCGGGTGCACCGCGCCTCCCGCGCGGTTGCGGGTCTTTCTGACACTTTAGCTTGGAGGGGAGAGTCCCAGGAGGGTTCCTAAGATTAGGGCCTTTGCACAGCCCTAATTGACTTTTCTGTGCTGCTTCTCTTTTATTGCCCGCAGGGCAATCCCAGGGCCCACCGACGCCACCCACCACCCCCAAAACCGACGTGCAGCCCGGCAAGGCTGACCTGAAGCGCGAGGGGCGCCCCCTGCCAGAGGGGGGCCGACAGCCCCCCATCGACTTCCGCGACGTGGACATCGGCGAGCTGAGCAGCGACGTCATCTCCAACATCGAGACCTTCGACGTCAACGAATTCGACCAGTACCTGCCGCCCAATGGGCACCCGGGGGTGCCGGCCACGCACGGCCAGGTCACCTACACGGGCAGCTACGGCATCAGCAGCACGGCGGCGACCCCGGCGGGCGCAGGCCACGTGTGGATGTCCAAGCAGCAGGCGCCGCCGCCGCCCCCGCAGCAGCCCCCGCAGGCCCCTCCGGCCCCGCAGGCGCCCCCGCAGCCGCAGCCCGCGCCCCCGCAGCCGCAGCCCGCGCCCCCTCAGCCGCAGCCGGCGCACACGCTGACCACGCTGAGCAGCGAGCCGGGCCAGTCGCAGCGAACGCACATCAAGACGGAGCAGCTGAGTCCCAGCCACTACAGCGAGCCTCAGCAGCACTCGCCGCAGCAGATCGCCTACAGCCCCTTCAACCTCCCGCACTACAGCCCCTCCTACCCGCCCATCACCCGCTCGCAGTACGACTACCCAGACCACCAGAACTCCGGCTCCTACTACAGCCACGCGGCGGGCCAGGGCTCCAGCCTCTACTCCACCTTCACCTACATGAACCCCGCGCAGCGGCCCATGTACACCCCCATCGCCGACACCTCCGGGGTCCCTTCCATCCCGCAGACCCATAGCCCCCAGCACTGGGAACAGCCGGTCTACACACAGCTCACCAGACCTTGAGGAGGCCTTGCACCAAGGGGGATGCTGACCGCGTGATGATCCTAAAAAGCACCGAAGAAAGAAAGAACCAACCAGAATTTCCTTGACATTTTTTTTTTCCTTACTCCTTAAAGACATTTAAGCTAAAGGCAACTCGTACCCAGATTCCAAGACCGAACCATTAGCTATCCAAACGCGTTACCACCTTGTTGCAAATCAGTGGCCAGGCCGCTCGTGGCCAGGCGGACCGGCGGAATCGAGGAGAAACCGAACTTGAAAACTTGCTTCAAAGCAAGCAATGGAGGATAAATGGAGAATCATCGTGTGACCAATTTGCTCAATCTCTCTGCCTGTTTGTGAACTTTGTAATTATTTTTTAGCAGTAATTAAAGAAAAAAGTCCTCTGTGAGGAATATTCTCTATTTTAAATATTTTTAGTATGTACTGTGTATGATTCATTACCGTTTTGAGGGGATTTATACATATTTTTAGATAAAGAAATTAAATGCTCTTATTTTTCCAACAGCTAAACTACTTAGTTGAACAGTGTGCCCTAGCTTTTCCTGCAACCAGAGTATTTTTGTACAGATGAGCTTTCTCTTACAAAAAAAAACAAAAAACAAAAAACAAACAAAAAAAAAGTGTGTGTGTGTTGTTGCATTAACATTAAAAAAAAAACACGGATTTGTGTTACGTGATCAGTTTTGGGGGTTAGCTTTGCTTAATTCCTCAGGCTTTCTGATTCAAGAAGGAGCTGCCTTAGAAAGAAAAATAAAGGCCTTATTTTGCAAATATGGGAGTAAACCATAGTCTAGAGAAGCATTTGGTAAGCTTTATCATATATATATTTTTTAAACGAGAAAATACCTTGAGCCTTAAAACCGTGCTGCTGGAAAATACTTGTGCTCTCTGTTAGTGCATTTCCTTCCTTCCGCATTTGCTTGTTTGTTGCAATCTTAAGAAAGAAGTGAAAACCAAGCAAAGGAGATGAAATCTGTTTTGGGAATGTTTCAGCAGCCAGTGAGTGCCCCCTCCCTGGTTGCCTGCTCAAGCCCCGTGTGGGACACAGATGCTGGAGCCTTCTCCCTTACGCTGTCACCTGCGCCTCTCCAAACACCAGCAGTGAACCTTTAAGACATTCCACGAGCTAAAATTATTTATTTTGTAAGGAGAGGTTTTCGTTTAAAAAAAAAAAAAAAATCTTTAAAAAAAATTTTTTTTTAAATTTTACCTTCTTTAAAATAGGTTGTTGGAGCCTTCCTCAAAGGGTATGGTCATCTGTTAAATTATGTTCTTAACTGTAACCAGTTTTTTTTTTTATTTATCTCTTTAATCTTTTTTATTATTATTAAAAGCAAGTTTCTTTGGATTTCTTGTCCTAGATTTGTATAATATACATGCCTTTTTGTCTGTCCTTTTTTTTTTTCTTTGTTGTTTTGTTGAAAACAAACTGGAAACTTGTTTCTCTTTTTGTATAAATGAGAGGTTGCAAATGTAGTGTATCACTGAGTCATTTTCAGTGTTTTTCTGCCACAGATTTTTGGGCTGCCTAAATTGTGCGTGTGTGTGTGTGTGTGTGTGTGTGTGTGTGTGTGTGTGGACACAAAACAAGGCTGGCATGTGTCATGGATAGTCCCCTGCATGTTCTCTTGGAGACAAGGAGGAAAAGTGGAGGGGATCAGCCCACCGAGAGACCTGAATTCTTAATTCCTTCTGTGGCTGGAGAGTTTGAGGATTGCTTTTTAAAAAAGACAGCAAACTTTTTTTTTTTATTTAAAAAAAGATATATTAACAGTTTTAGAAGTCAGTAGAATAAAATCTTAAAGCACTCTTATAATATGGCATCTTTCAATTTCTGTATAAAAGCAGATCTTTAAAAAAAATATTTCTGTAACTTAAGAAACCTGGCATTTAAATCATGTTTTGTCTTTAGGTAAGGTTTGGTTTGTGTTTGTGTTTTGTTTTGCTTGTTTCCCCCCAAACCTTTTGTTCTCTCTGTGAAACTCATCTTTCCTTTTTTCTTTTTTTTTTTTTTTGTATATTATTGTTTACAATAAATATACATTGCATTAAAAAGAAAATGGCCCCCTGGACTGACTTATTTGCCCTCTTCTCCCCTTCAAAGGATGATGTGAAGAATTGAGGCACTGAAGAGATTGTTACATACTGATCACTGTGAGGTTCTTTTTTTATGTTACACTTCTAGCTATCCCAAAATTGGCAGTGATGAAAAGACTATGTCCCCAAAAATCTATGCGGAAAAATCTTAGAAAGTGTCACCCTGTTAGGTCACCTAGACAATTACATGTCAGTAGTTGTTCGCTCAGGCAAAATGTTTGTTGTGCTCTTAACAGCCTCATGCTTCAGGGCAAAAGCTGTTTCCCTGTGAAACTCACAGGGGAATATTAGACCTGAAATCGGTAGCTTGTCAGCAGTAGACAGAATGCCAGAGGGGGTGACTTGCCTGCCTCAATTCAGTCAAGCAAACTTTCTATTACCATGAACACATACCAACCAAGGGTGCCATTTAAAAGGCAGAAGAAGCCAAAAGAAAAGTTTTCAAAGAGGACCGGAGGGAAGTCTGTTCTATTAACCCATTATATGTGATTCAGAGCCTTCCTGGTCTATCTGCAGGAACAATGGAATGAGATTACCTTATTCTGCTGTTCCCTCCCATTTAACTCATTCTGAGAAGATGCAAAACTGTGGTAGAAGTAATAAGACCTAATCCTGTTTTTCTTGGCCTGGGTGGGATGGGAGTTTCCAGGATCAGAGAAACGTCCAGGTCATTTTTCATTAAATAGATGAAATCACTCCTTCCCTCCCACCCCCGCACAGAGACAACCCCCACCCCACCCCCCACCACCTCCACAGACACCCTGGCTGATCGGGGAAGTGTCTGTAAAGGAGGCAAGTCCCTGTCACCTCAGGCTGGTTTGACTTCTGGGCCCCTGGTATCCAGACTCTCTGGTATTATGCCACATTGTCTGTTTTTGCTTTTTTGGATTCCTGGCTTGGGTCCCACACCAGGATCATGGCAACCAGGAAAATGGTAGTTATCAAATCGAGACAACATTAGTGCTCGGCCTCCTTTGCAAATTCCTTCAACAGCGATTGAGGGCCTGTGATCTGCGGGGCGCTATGCACGTCTCCCCCTGCCCCCCCCCCCCCCCCCCCCCGCCCCCCTCTGTTGCTGGATTGTGCCACACTGCCCGTTGGCTTAGGCTCAGAGTCTAGCCTCCATTCTTACAAAATCTCTATTGTGTTTCCCCTTGCCAACACTCACGAAGTCCTTTTTAAAGTGTCTGTGGTGTTCACCAATTCTTGTCCACCCTTATTCACCCAAATCCCCTTATCTGTTAAACTCAACACGTACCACCCAGTCCTGACCACCCCTTCCCCTACCAAATCCATAATGTATGCAAGATTGTTTTCTCTTCTCCTAGAAATATGCTCTTTTCCTCAGTGTGTGACCTTCCACAGATCTTCTTAGAGCCAGAAGGTTCCATTTGGGTATAATTGGATAGGGCAAGTTGTTTACTTTCCTATGCCTCGATTTCCCCTTTTGTTAAGAACATTTGTAATCTCTCCTCTTGTAACAGGGTTGCTATTAGAGTGGTTTTTAGCAAGAAGTCTGGCAACTGACTGTGTCCGAATCTTCTGGTCCGCACAGAACTCCTACTAGCCCCGCATAAAAGGTAAACAGTAAATGGGGTGTTCACAGGCTGGTTCTGATATACGGGAAAACACAAGAGACAACGAAGCACAGACAGAATTCCTCTGAATCTCCCCCACCCCCGTGCACCAGATCGAGGCAAAGCCCGGCACCACCAGATTATAAAATATTTTAGAGGAATTTTTATTCTAAATCTAGAAACACAGAGCTTATCACCCTGACAACAAGACATTTATTGAAAACCTAGGAAAGAGTCCTCCAGAACAGAAAAAGCTTATCATTAGATCCAGGGTTATTTTGTTTATTTGCATTCAAAATAAAACCTTTTTTTAAAAAAAACTATCTCCACAAAAAGGGCTTTTTTTTTTTTTTTTTAAACAAAAGGGAATAAACATAAGGGAATAAAAACCTCACTTAGAATCAGTCCTTTGGGCGATTATGAAAATGGCACTTATGGATTAGCTTGAGCTGTGTGTTTGACTTTCCCACCTGAACTCCGTCCTACTCCTCTTCCCTGATTTCCACCCTGAACATTTCTGAGGCACTGCTGGGACACTTGGTAAATTAATTGATGAACTGTCATTATAGCACAGAGAGATTTACCGTGGACGCTAAAGAAGTGTAAGCCTCAGGCCTGGTCACTTGCACAGAGTCCTTGTAAGGCCCTGTACTTAATCTCATATTTTTTTAAATATTTTATTTATTTATTTGACAGAGAGAGACACAGCGAGAGAGGGAACACAAGCAGGGGGAGTGGGAGAGGGAGAAGCAGGCTTCCCGCCCAGCAGGGAGCCCGATGCGGGGCTCGATGCCAGGACCCTGGGATCATGACCTGAACCGAAGGCAGACGCTTGACGGAGCCACCCAGGCGCCCCTTAATCTCATATTTTAAAAATGTTTATCCTGGGCGCCTGGGTGGCTCAGCTGGTTAAGCGACTACCTTTGGCTCAGGTCATGATCCCGGAGTCCCAGGGTCATCCCGCATCAGGTTCCCTGCTCAGCGGGCAGTCTGCTTCTCCCTCTGACCCTCCTCCCTCTTGTGCTCTCTCTCTTACTCTCTTTCTCCCAAGTAAATAAATAAAATCTTTAAAAATAAATAAATAAATAAAAATAAAAAATCCTTTTTTTTTAAAAGAGTGCCCTCCCTCAAACACACACACACACACACAGAACTATGTAAGCTCCAGGCCCCACAAAACCTGGGTCTGCCCAAGACCAGAGCCATTGGACATCGGAGGATACAAGGTAGATACTTTTATTTCTGTTCTCACCAGTGCCTGGCACATGGTCTGCTTACGGAACGACGACCCTTCATGGTACCCGTGGACTTGGTGGTAGTATCACAGAACACATCGCTGAAAATCTGCCATTTCTAGCGTGCGACCTTACACAGTTTTCTTAGCCCTCTGCGACGCAAATGATTTTCATTTCTCAAATATTCTTTCATGGGCATCATGGAGGTTAAATGAAGTAAAGAGCATAAAACTGTCCATTACCTGTCCTTCCTCGTTCCTTCACACTTCTGACTCACTTCTATTTTTTTCCTCTCTGACACCACCTCTTTCTTGCATTTTCTTAGCCTGTCCCATTGACTATTGCAGCTCACAAAGGTTTGTTGGGCCCTGATGGGGTTATTCCTTTGCTGTCATTCACAGACCAGACCTCTTTTCCTCCGTATATCTGAAGAAGAATTATTTTATTTTTTTTAAGACTTCATTTATTTGTCAGAGAGAGAGAGCATAAGCAGGGAGAGTGGCAGGCAGAGGGAGAAGCAGGCTCCCCACTGAGCAAGAAGCCCGATGTGGGACTCAATCCCAGGACCCTGAGATCATGACCTGAGCCGAAGGCACCTGCTTAACTCACTGAGCCACCCAGGCGTCCCTGAAGAAGAATGGTTTTAGACCAAATACAACATGGGGCCGGCAATATCAGGTTTGGATTTGAAACAACCAGGCAAAATTCAAGGCAGTATGTACATTCCTGTGAAGCTGCTGCTAGACACATCCGTTGAAATTTCGGGATTTTATATCAAATTTAATCCAATTACCATGATATCATGCCACCATATTCCACTTGAGGAAGATTTCTATTTCTCATTGTCCCCACAAACATTTGCAAAACATCTCCTGTGGGGCAGGATTCAGCAGTGAACAAGGACTGATGTGGTCCCTGCCCTCATGGGGCTTACATTTTATAGTAGCAAAGGAAGGCATGCCGAAACCAAACATACTCTGGTATTTTCGTGTTCAAATGCTATGAAAGAAAAAATGCAGCTGATTAGGGCCAGTTGGGAGTCTCATCATCCAGGCGAAAGATGATGGTGGTCTAGTCTCGGATGCAGAGGGACTGGGTAGTTGATAGATTTGGGAATGATTTTGGTGAAAACTTCCGGATTTCTTTCTCTCCTAATCTCCATCCATTTTTCAGTGATGTGAATTTATTCTGACCCAATTTACATAAAGGTGACCCACTCTGTTTTTACCTGAGTCATTCCTTCCTGGCCCCCTGCAATAACACTCTTAGTTGTTCTACCTCTTGATGAACCACACATTCATGTATCACACAATTAATTCTCTTTTTGCCAGAGAGCTCAGGGGAACGACCCAGTCCCTGAAATCCAAGAGGGTCTCTTGATCTCTAGAGACTTGCTTAATGTACCCCACATGTTTATGGAATCAGAAATGGGAGGTGTTTTAGTTTGGTTGTGTTCTCATTGCAAAAACTCTTTATGCAGTATCTCAGCCATTGAATACTCTTCAATCTCTTCTAGAATGCTTACATTGATTGAGAACTCACTTCCCTGTCCTGGAGAGCTTTTTTTTTTTTTTTAATTTATTTATTTTAGAGAGAGAGAGACAGCTTGGGGAAGGCACAGAGGGACAGGGAGAATTTCAAGCAGACTCCCCGCTGAGCACAGAGCCTGATGGGGGCCTCGATCCCATGACCCTGAGATCATGACCTGAGCCCAAATCAAGAGTCAGCGGCCCAACCTACTGAGCCACCCAGGTGCCCCTGTCCAGGAGAGCTTTAATTTTGCAAAAGTCTTATCTCTGCAGTCTCTACCAACAGTCCAAGGTGGCCCGGCTCCACACCAACATGGTGGGAGACTTGTCTTTCTTTCAAATGACAGCCCTTCAACTAGTTATACAGTTTTCAAGTTTTCTTTCAGTTTTTTTTCTCCCTGCATGCTAAACATGTCCAATACATTTTACACATGACCTGTTCCCCAAACCCTTTCCTACCTTGTCATTTTTCTTTGAATGTATTTCACTTACTAGCATTCCCCAAACTAATTCCAGGACTCCAAATAGAGTTTGACTAATATGGAAGATGAGTTGATTCATCCGTTTTGGAATCAGAAATTGTGCTTTTATTAATTTAAATTAAAACTGTATTCATTGTCGTGGTAGCCAAAGCACCCAGTTATGTTACGGTGAGATATTTCTCACCTATCCTATAATCGTACAACTGAGTTTTTGAACTTAATTACCAAGCTTTACATTTGTCTCTGTCTTGACTGGACTGTGATATATACAGGCTCTGTGGAAGGAAAACGAGGAAAAGGGATTTACATCATTGAGCCCTTACTTTGCCAGGCACTGTGACAGATGTTTTATATACATGATCTCATTTAATCCATTTAATAACCCTTAGAGTCAGGTGTTATTATTACAGTTTTATTAAGGAGGAAACTGAGGCTCAGAGAGATTAAACAATTAACCTAGCTAAGGTCCTGTAACTAATAAATGGCACAGACAACTACCATTGACTCCTCCCAACCCACTACCCACCCCCACCTACTGAATCTTCCGTTTTCAAAAGAAAATTTGAAATAGAGTTTATAATGGGGAAAAGGGGAATAAATTCTTACATTGTAAATTATTTTATAGTGAATCTCTTTAGAGGAAAATCTGACCATATGACCCCCCACCTCCTGCTCAATACCTTGCAATGGCTTCCTATTCACTTGGAATACAATCCAAAATCTCTACCAGAGGATCCTCCAGGGGGTTGCAAACTATAGCCCACAGATCAACTCCAGCCCCTCACCTATTGTTGCCAATAAAGCTTTATTGGAACACAGTCACATCCATTAGCTTATAGATCACGTATGTTGCTTTCTTGCTATGACGGCACTATTGAGCCGTTGGAAGAGAGATCATGGTCTGCAAAGCCTAAAATAGTTACCAGCTGACCTTTTACTCACACTTTCCCTACACTCTCTAGCCCTTGCCTGTTTCTGTGACCTCGTCCCTTGCCATTACTCTCCTTATTCCCCGTGACCCCACCCCTCTGCCCTCTTTCTCATTCTCAAATCTGTCAAGCTCTTTGCCACTTAAAGGCCTTTGCACCCGCTAATTCCTTGGCCTGAAGCACCCTTTCATCATTCCCATGTCTCTCTTTCCATCTTTCACATCTCAGCTCAAATGTCATCTTCTCCATGGGACCTGGCCACCCTAGATCGAGCAGTCCACAGTGCTGTCACCCCAGTCACTCTCCCATTATCCTGTCTACTTTTGTAACACCATCACTTTCTGAAAGCATCTTTGTCATTTGTGTCCATCACCTTCGACTAAGGCTTTGAACTTTGTGTGTGTGCTTTTTTTTTAAGATTTTATTTTTAAGTGATCTCCACACCCAACATGGAGCTTGAACTCACAACCCTGAGATCAGGAGTTGCATACTCTACTGACTGAACCAGCCAGGTGCCCCCAAACTTTGTCTTATTCCCAACTTACCTCTGTACCTGGAAAAGCGTTTAATGCATAACAGGAGCTCAATAACTATTTATTGACGAGTTAATTGGGAGAATAAGCTGTTTGTATTCCCCCAGATCCTCAGGTGGGAATTGAGTGTTAGGGATGAAGAAGCAAAAAAGTCGTCAATTCCTCTGTAATTAAATAATCAATGAAGTGAACACGTGATGAGCATTCAGCTAGAAACTGAGGACTCCAAAACGAGTAAGATAAGGAGCTCACAAGAAAAAGGATGGAAGTAAAGTAATTAAACCAACAATAGTGTTGAGGGTTGAGCTAGAGGTGTGTACAGAGTGCTATAAAAATACAGAAGATGCAAGGCAGAGAGAGCCTTCTGGAGGGAGGGGAAGTGGGCCAGCTGAGGGAAAATATTTCAGGCACAGAGAAGGGACAAGGTGAGAATGTGGGGATGTGAAACAGGTTCATGCTTCGGAGCCACCGCAGGTTGGTTGGGTGCGACTAAGGTCAGATGTGGTTAGGTAAAATGGCGGGGAATTAGTTGAGAGATAAGCAGGGGTAGACTCACAGAGAATTTTAGAAAGATTTTAACCAGGATAATGACAAAAGCCATTGTGTGCTAAAAAGAGGCTATTCTTTCCTCCACACCAAACCAGACTTGTGATTTTGCTGTCAAAATCCAGAAACAGGGAGACCACTTGGGAGTCTCTTGTTTAGTCCACTGCAGATGACGTAAAAACCTGAGCTAAAGTTAAGGCAGGGGCGGTAAAAGGGGAGAGACTGGAGTGGAGATGGCTATGAGGAAACTCAAAAGGGAGAAGTGGGGTTTGAGAACTGGTGGGATGTAGCCCAAGCAGGTGGAGTCAAGCATAACCTCTGCGCTCTGTCTTTGGTGACCTGGTGAGAGGTGGGCCATTGAACACACGGTCGAATATAGGAGCATACTCAGTGGGCGTTGAATACATGTATAACCTCTAATACAAAACAAGCACAGCACGCAGGATGTGATCAAAATGCAACTTTAATCTTTCCTTTACTGTCTCTGTAGGCTTTATTCAGGAGCTGGGGTCTTCCCTTGGTCCTGAGTGATTGCGGGGGGGTGGGATTGGGGCTGAGGGGAATGAGGGCATGACCTGTGCCAACAATCTCAGAAAATAAAAAGTCTTCTGGTGATATGGTTACAAAATAATAATCACTTCTCAAGGTCCCATTTCAGTCACTGAAATGTCCCATTTCAGGAAATACCTGAATTGCCTTAATTGTCCTCACCTCATGATTGCTTCAGGATGGAAACCCATACTTGGGGAGAAGGTAGCCCTCCCCTTCTCTGCCCCTCTCCCACTGGCTAGCTGCTGTTCTCTGTCTGCCCAACAGAGTCCCAAGGGATGGGACAAACAGGGGAGGAAAGTCGAGGAAAGGGAAAGAAACATTTTTCGGGATGGCGCCCCACGTCGGGTCCTGGCAGATAGTCAAAGCTGGTACCCTGGTGGGCCAGGCACTTGATCAGAGCTGACTTTTTCCCCTGGGCCACCTTCAGGACCTTTCATTTGTGCAGCTGTCTTGACTCAGGCATATATCTTATTCAGACTGGTGGTTTTCAACTCCTACCCCACAGCTCAGCATCCTCAGAACACCTTCAGCCTCTTTCTGTGAGGTCTCGCTAATGCAGACGACTCTGCTAGACAGGAGTCAAGAAGCGCCCCTGCTTGCTCTCTGTCCCAGGGAACCACACTGGGTGAGTGGAGACATATCGCTGACCCAGGGGAAGTCACCGCTTCTCACATCCCACCTGAGTTACCTAGACTCGTGAGTCAGCCTCCAGGTGTCTGTGTTTCTTGACTATAAGAATGCATTTCAAAGCTTTGAGTGTAGCACCTCTAAAGCCCTGTTTGCTAAACTTGAAGATAGTGGATAACACCTACCGTATGTCCCCAGGGAAGAGAGGATAAGCATGGAGAGCATGGCAACAATTCTCCCAAAAGCATCCTTCACAGATTTCCTTTTCTGCCTCTGCCTCTGCCCCTCCCTTATTTTACTGAGGTAAAAAATGAAAACAAAAACAAAACCGTACATATGGTGAAATGCATAGATCTTAAGTGTCTGTATCTCTGTACTCTTTGATAAATGTATACTTCTGAGCCACCACCACCCCAATCAAATTAGAGAACATAACCAGAGAACAATTCATCAACCTCAGTCAATCCCCATCTCCCATGGAAAACCAACGGTCCAATCTCCATCACCACGCATTAGATCGGCTTGTTCTTGAACTTCACATAAACGAAATTATACAATGTGTACCTATTTATATCTGGCTTCTTTTGCTCCTCACAATTCTATTCTACTTCTATGAAGTCCATCAATGTTGCATGTATCAATAGTTGATTCTTTTCTCTTGCTGAATCATGTTCCCTTGTATAAATGTACAACAATGAGTTCATCCATCTTCCTACTGATGGACATTTGGATTTTGTCTAGTTTGAGACGACGGCGAATAGAGCTGATAGAAATCTCTCTTGGGCAAATACCTCGAAATGTTACTGCTGCGACATAGAACAGATAAATGCTCAACTTTGTAAGTACCTTCCAAACCATTTTTCTAAGTGCATAAATCATTATATACTCCCACAAGAAATAGAGAGCATTCCAGTTCCTCTATGTCAATGGCAACATTTGTTGTCAGATCTTAAAATTTTGATACCTATTTTTGTGAAATGGTATCTTGTGCTTTTAATTTGCATTTACAGTGACCCTTCTTCCTTGACACCCTGTGTAATTCTCTTGCACATTCTTCTGCATTACAGAATTAATGTGACGTCAGATCTGATGATCCCCTACATTCTTTTGGAACTCAGATGTTTATTTCCTTTCTTTGGATGGGGAGAGTTTGGGTATCCATTTTTCTTATGACCTTTTTTTAAAGATCTATTTATTTATTTATTTATTTTAGAAAGGCAGGGAGGGCAGAGGGAGAGAGAGAGAGGAGGAACCCCCCCCCCCCCGCACCACCGAGCATGGAGACTAACATGGGGCTCCATGTGGGGCTCAATCCCAGGACCCTGAGATCAGGACCTGAGCCAAAACTAGGAGTCCGACAATCAACTGACTGAGCCACCCAGGTGCCCCATGATTTTTCATTTTTGCAGCTGCCTCAGAACTGTATCAATCCAGCTAGAACCATATAGGGCATGCCAAGCACTGTGGGGGGTGGGGTGGCTGATTGTACTGGCCCTCTGGGTCCAGCTGCAGACAAATAAGGCTGGGAATCTAGGAATATCTAATAGGAGACTCCCAGCTCCCTTATGGGCAGCTCGGGAGACAGAGGAAGTCAGGATAATGGAAGGGAATGTTAAAGCCCAAATAAACATCTGAACTTCTAGGTGGTGCTTATTCAAGTTACCCTAAGTTCTCTCACCTGTAGGGACCCACATCTATGCAGATAAGGACGTTACAGAAAGGCAACATTTGTGGGGTTTTTGCACTTTATGGCTTTAAGTCCCTTGAAAGGGTAAGATTTGCTCTTCTGGGTGTCCTTCATCTTTGTAAGTTCAGGGCAGGGGGAAGCGGGAAGAGGGCACTCTTCTTCTAGGGTCCCCAAAGCAGAGATAGAGGAAGGAGCCTGGAGCTTTATTTCCCCGTATGCCTGAGGCCTCTGAATCCCAGAATGGTCATGCATTTGTCTAATCTCCCAGCCAACAGAACTACCTCTCTCCAGAGCCAATTTTGAAAGTCCCTGAAATTTCTGAAGCCTTCACTGAACATGAGCGCACATCTGACCTCTGCGTTGATTTCATCACCCAGCTGGCCCCTGTCTGAACTCCTGCCTCCATGGAGAATTCTTGAAATCCATCCTATTCTCCACCTGCAGCTGTTTTCTGGGATTTGAAAAAAAAAAAATGATATGGCATTTTTAAGTCTCCCCAATGCCCCTGCGCCTAGATTCCCCTACTCTCACCAATGCTCTTTCACGTCCAATTTTCATCTGTGTTATCTGGTAATTTCAATTCAGGCATAATGCAAGTGGTTAACTATTGAAACCAAGCCTGCACTCATGCCAGACAGCAAAATTAAGATGGCAGGAAAGTAACTTGAGCCAACAGAGTACCAGAAATCAGCCATGAGCAGTCACTGATCAATGGACATGAGGGCAAATGAAATTCATCTGTCCAGCTAGAGGCCAGCACCCACAGCTATTAATCAAAACGATCCTCATGGGCGTAGAGTGTAGAAAGAACTATCTTGCTCTGGTCTATTCAGCCACATTGCTCAAGAGGTCATAATCACTGAGACAACAAATGTTTCATGCTCGTCTACCACCCGACAGGCTCCACGCTAAAAGCTAGTGGTACGGAAAGACCTCACACCTAGTAAGGAGAGACCTGCATTAACAAGTAATTTTAATAAATTACGGAGTTGTGTTCCTGGATTAAATATAGTCAAGGGAGTGAAACGAATAAAGAGCTTATAGTCAGGCGTTCTTAGCCTCTAAAATTCATCATCGGACATGTATTGCTTTTAAACACCGAAAGAAAAAGAAAAGATTACTTAATAAATAAATAAATAAATTGATTACCTTGAAAAACAACAACGATAGCCTGATTTGTAGAGCCACCTTTCATTTGATCAGCATCTCGATTACCCCACTTGGCAAGGTTATACTTTATTACAACTCTAGAGGTTTAATTGAAGCTGTAGTTACCATTCATATTGATGGCGGGCGGAGGGGATGGGCTGGCCAATTCCTCGCTTTCCCAGAAACTCTGTCTATTCTGATGTGATATCTACACTCTTTCTCCAAGTGGCCACATTTTTCACACTTGATTTCTCAGAGCTACCCAGCCCAAAAGTCCCCCCGGAGAAAGAGTCCAATCACTTTTGAAAGGGAGCCAATGATTCTGTCTGTCTTTTCTGCTTATTCACTATAACATCCTGGGCCATCGTGGACAGAAACGATACGGGGGGTTAACCTACTGGTTGACTTGATGTGCCAAGTGCCTGACAAAAACCAGGTTTAAGCAAAGCTGACATAACCAGATTTATCTCGAATTTATATGAGATTGAAAGAAAGAACAGCTACGCCGCATGGACAGTTCACCCCCAGCAGCAGCGAGGAGGTCTGCTTGCAAATCTTCCCCTCTGATCTGGAACAGATAATTCAGTCTCCATTTTGCAGTCTGGCTCGGAGAGTGAAGAGGGAGGAAAGGTGCAGGGACCCCCATCTCTGCCGAGGACACACTTCTTGGGGATGCCCACCCTGCCTGGGAGAAGGATCTTGACAGACTGTAACCCCCCTCAGGCGGGACCCACCCCGCAAGCTGCTGATGTCTTGCCACAGCTGTGTCCGTGTTTTATTACGATTTTCTCCGCCTTTCATTTTTCAGGCCAAGGAGAAGCTCAGGGGGCCCATCTGTTTCTCTCTTGCCCTTTTCCCTGTTCCCAGAAGCAAAGCATACACATGCATGTGCGCACACACACTCCACACCAGGCCGCCGCAGACTCCTCTTAGGACAGTGCAGAGTAGGAACCAGAAGGGAGCCCTACCCACCCATCCACACCCCAGGGACCTGCAGTGAGAGGCCTTATGGGGAGGGGAGGGGGCACTCTCAGAAAGCTGGAAAGGAAGAGTGGCTGGTGACAAGAGCAGCAGATATGGGAGCAAAACCTCATAAAAGCAACAGGTTTTCTCCCTAGGAGAACATTCTGTTTTGTTTTTTGTTTTTACTTAAACTCTCCTATTAAAAAACAAAACAAAACAGGCCTCACGGTGTAGATTCACTGCAGGGCGGATTCACTCCCGTCCAGAAAGCCTAAGAGAAATGATCCCATAGGGCTTAGGAAGAGCTAGAAACAAAGTAAAAGAGCAACTTTCCCATCAAGATGGAACAAAACAGTGTCATTTCTAAAAAGAATAACACTACGAAAGCCAGCCAAAGCCCCCCAAGGCCCCAAGGATGAAGCTAGGCCCTTGAGGACATTGTTGCATTAAAGTTCCAGACTTTATGACCATCTCTCCTCCCTTCTGTGGCAGGAGTAGGTCTGCACGTCTGTTGGTTCTTTCCCTCCAGCGGGTCCCTCCACAGCCACCACCCAGGAAGAACTGGTGCAGCCCAAGCTGAAGCTGGTACAACTGTCTTCTTCCTTCTGCTGTCATCAGTTTCCTGGAGCACCGATCTTGTGTCTCTGGATTATGCAAGCAGCTGCAACACTGGGCCCTAAAGACCCCTTGGAGCTAAGCAAGCAAGACTTTAGGTTCTTTTTCAATTTCAGGTCCCTCCCACCCCCATGGATCCATCCCCAGTTGTCTCGCTGGATAATCTGTCCCACACCCCATCGCCCTGCTGGATCACCCATCCTTTGAGGGCAGCGTTTCTCAACCTCTGTACTTTGGGCACTGTGTTGTTGCGTTGTCCTGTGCACGATAGGGTGGTTTGGCAGCATTCCTGGCCTCTAGCCACTCGATGCCGGTAGCATCCCTCTCCAGTTGTGACAACACAAAGTCATCTCTAGATATTGCCAAATGTCCCTGGGAGGGGGGGCCAAATTGCTCTGATTGAGAACCGTAGCTGTGGGTCTCTGTTTCCACAATTCTTGGGTTGGAGCATACTTCTACTTCCTCTCTTTACTTAGAACTTTGAAGACTTAAATCATCTCCTCCAAAGATCTTGAGTGAGCCATGGCTGAGCTGGTGTTGGCCATGCATTTTCCCTCGCTACCTACATAGGTCCCAGATACTTACTTGTGCTTTACTTTGTCATTGTTTCCCAACTGTTTTATATGGGGTTGTCTCATTTAGAGCAATTGCTTTCAGGCTTCTAGATGACCAGAGCTGTGCCTTACTCCTTTCTTCAGGCATCACCTGTAGCTCTTAGCTAGTAAGCCCTGAATAAATCTCTGTGAAAGGAAGGACGAACAGAAGGACAGAAGGAAGGAAGAAGGAAAGGGGAGGAAGAGGGACGGGGGAAGGAAGGAGAGAGGAAAGATATTTAATAGCTCCTTAGAGATGGAAGAATGAGCAGTGTTCCTTAATTATCTCTTATCTCTGTCTCTGCCCAAATATTTCTTTGTCAGTTTACTGGCACCTGCTTCCCGAATCACTGAAATCATCACCAGTAATCCCAAGTCTGGGTAGCCCTGGCTTTGGGGGATGCCAATAGGACCCTGATTCCTGCTAAATGACAACTTCCAATTCGAAAACCTCCTGAAATGCACAGTCTTCAATCCAGAGCTTCAGGGTCTGTAGTTTTGTTCTGGTTTTCCATTGGGGCGTACTCTCAGGAGCTGCTGCAAGTAGAGTCCAGCCAGGCCTTGGGTCTCACCAGTGCCAACTCTAAAGGACCTCCAGATGGTGTGTGAAGGCGGAGTGGAGGTGAAGCTATGGAAGGCATGAAAACACCTGAAAAGCCAAGCAACCAAAATGGGCATCGGCAGCCCACATCTCACACAAGGCAGTTCGTGTGGACTGGGCTTGGGGCAAGGTCTGTCCGAGCCCGAGGTGGGACTAGAGGGAGGAAGTGAGCCTGGAGAGGGAAGACAGTGTTGATTCACTGGATTTTCCCAATAACGTCCAAGGTCATTTCAAAGAGCACATGAGATCATACATGGTGCATTGTGCGGGGCCAAGATTTGGGCTTTTGTCTCTCTTCACTACTTCTCCACCATGCTGTCCTACTAGCCTCCGAGGTCACCTCACACTCTGACTCCCATCCGTGTGTCTATAAATCTGTAACCCCTGAGCACAGCCTTAGTTACTCACCACGATGCTCCCACCACTCCTACCAAGAGTTTCACTGGCCCTCTCTTATTTTCATGATAAAATCCAGAAACTCCTGAGCTTGTCGCCATCCCACCTTGCCTTTCTCACCTCCTTCCCCTCCATTATCTCTTTCCATTGCCCTTGTGTTTGCACCAGCCTCAAGCTCTTGCTGCTTCCCTTGCTTGTTTCTATTTGGCTCATGGTCTCCTCTCACCCCATCACCTTCTGCCCTGTTCTGTCCATCTCAACAGAACAGTCTTCCCCATTCCACACTCCCACCCAAGGTAAAGGACCTCTCCTTCCCCCAAACTAGCAAAGCATATCCAAGGGGCTGTTGTATTTGATCAAACCTAAGATGTCACTGATTGAAAGCAAAACGTGCATCTTCAAATGAATGAAACAAATATGTATTCTGAAAACTCGTCTTTCCTGTACGTTTAACCTGCGCCACCATTACTGTGTATGTGTTCTCTCTCTTTTCTGAGCTGCGATCTTTTTTTTTTTAATTTATTTATTTGAGAGAGGGAACACAAGCAGGGGGAGTGGGAGAAGGAGAAGCAGGCTCCCCGCTGAGCAGGGAGCCCGATGCGGGACTCGATCCCAGGACCCTGGGATCATGACCTGAGCTGAAGGCAGACGCTTAACGACTGAGCCCCCCAGGCGCCCCTGAACTGCAATCTTCTTAAAGGCATGGCCTCCTACTGGTCCACTTCTGTGATCCTCCTCCAACCGAGCACAGAGCTGATGCTGGATTTGCACATAGAGGGGAACATATTCAGATGTGCATACAACACGGGCAGTAAGAATGAATCAATATTCCAGACTGCAAGAATCCTGGTACAAATATCCAATTCATTAGGTTTTGTAGTTAAAAATGTATACTTGCTTACTTTAATGGCCTAAATCATCACCCACCTCAAACTATTAACTTATATTGAAAAAATATAGACATTTATACAAATCAATGAGGAAGAGCAAAAAAAGTCACAAACTATCAAAACATATCCCCCCAGAGCACCTACTAAGTGCAGAAAACTCTACAAACCACCCAACGGATGCATTTTGCCCTGATTCTCACACAGCCCCAGGAGGTGAGGGAGTACTATGAACTCCACTTCACAGATGAGCACCCCATGTTCATCTCTGTGGGGTCCGGTCCCAGCTGGAGAGTGGTCGAGGCAGAATTTGAACTCGCTCCATCTTGATGCCAGAATCTGAGCTCAAGAATTTCTAAACAGTGCCTAGTCTACCTCTCTCATCAAAGAAGCAAAATGCAATCACTCTCCTAGAGACGAGCACACCTCACTGCCAAGCCAGCCAGCCATTGCCCTCCTGCCCCTCAAGGAAGGAATTGGGGCACCTCGGGACAAGATTCCAAGGGAGGCCCTGCGAGGCCATGAGGGGAATCCTGGAACTTTCCTCCCTCTTCCGAGTGAGAAACCGGCAAGGATCTTCCCATTTGTCTTTCTGGAGGTTGCAGATAGGAAAACAAGACAAACAAGCAAAAAGCCCCAAATGTGTTAGCCTGGGTCTTCCGAGGAGCCCGAGCTAAGAGGAGATGAAATGTGTACGGACTTTATGAGGGGAAATGCCTGTGTGAGGGGGAAGAGGGAAGAAGCTGGAGAAACAGGGAGAGGCCTCTGACCACCATGTAAGTCTTTCCCTGATGAAGGAGAGGTAGAAGCATCCTAGACTGCTGGGCGAGACCATAGGGGGACTATCCTGCCACAGGGGGCCTTCACGGGAATGCCAAGAGCAAGTCTCCCTTGCCCGCGCTCAGCCCTTGGCCAGGAGCCACCTGGGGGAGGCATGGCTTCTGCATCGGGGAAGCACTGGGTTCCACAGAGCAGAGGCCTTTGGTCAACTGTACTCGCTGCAGGTGGAGGTGCATTCTCAGTGGGAGGGGGGAAGGGGGATGCTCCATGGAATTAAGTAGATTGTATGCATGGTTGGTGAAGAAAGGGGTAAAACTGGCTCAGCCCAGTGGCTCCGAGCCACTGCCTTTTCTCATCTGCTCTGTGGGTGCAAATAACCACTATTCACACTGGGTGAGGTGATTTCCCCTTAGCTGCTTTGCTGTGTTGGGGGCCACAATAAGAACCCCTCAATTTTCACTACTATGGCATGTAAGCTTTTCTTTTTACCTAGGAAAGTGTCATGCATGTGGTGAACATTTGCAGATATGTAGAAATATGTACAGCTGCATTGCAGATAGGCAGAAATAAGGAGTAGAAGAATCCACACGCTCCAGCTCCCAGTGGAAACCTCCATTAACCATGCGCATGTACCCTGGCATTCACTGTGTGTGTGCCCTGGAAACGAAAGAATGAGAAATAAGGCAACATGATTTACTGGACTTCTATCTACTTAGCACCTTGTACTGAGCACTTGTCTCATGTATCCTCCTGGTGACCCCCTGAGGGAGGGCCTATTTGCCCCATTTTCCAGGTATTCTGTAAGGAAGTAGCAGTGAGAAGAACCACTGAGATACTGAGGGTCAGGGGGGCTAAGGACCTGACAACAACAGACCACTGACCAGATCCTCACTGTGACTCTAAGCTTCTGGGCAGTGAGAGTGCAGCTCACACCACTGCCAAGCCTGTCCTCTCTCCCCAAGATTATACCAGAATGCATCCCTCAACAACATATCTTATATGAACTCTGGAAAGGGTTTCCACACTCTCCCCAGGATAGACGGGGTGTCTTCCTTCCATGACTGTCGATATTGCACTTTGACTCAGAACTCACGCGAGAAAAAGATCTACCCATTCATCCACGTACAATACATTGCTGCTTACCTTTCAGTCATTAGAATAAAACACCATCTCGGGCAGGAGTTGATTCCTGAGAGTGGTGCAGAGTTCCCCTTGCTACAGCATAAAAGCACACCATCCCCTAACCCCGGAATCTTAGTCTAACTCTCAACTGACCACGTGTGCTTTGAACAAAAAGATGCTATCCCAGGAGGAAAGAACACAATGCCTCCAGAGATGCTAAACCTGGACCGTGTTTCCTTTTGATCATCTCCGTTTATAGGGCTGTGCAATCTGTCCACTGGGCTTTATTGTCTACCTAAGGAATTGTTACCCTGAGTTGCTGGGGCTCTGAGTTCCTTATCCCCCGCAGTGGTCTCAAGTCATAAATTTCAAGCCGCTATTAACTTGGCCAGACAGATTTTTAAGACTCCTATAGAGAGCATACAATTAACCATCTCCTGTCAGCTGGAAAATCAGCTCAATGGCCATTCAAGTTCATGTCCAAACTCCTTTACATTAAGGAATGCTTAGAAAGGTTCCTTGAGTCTCAGAACTAGGATCTCTTTGAAACTATAGAGACAGAAGAAGTCCAGAATGGGAAATAGAGTTGGCCATGAGGAGGAAGAACTCCACAAGTGTTATATATGTGCACGGGCTAGAATTTTTTAAAAATTCCATTCTTTCGGAAGACTCAGAAAGAAGGAAAATAATGCTCCAAGAGGGGTCAGGGTTCTTGCCCAGTTGTTCCGTGTCTGGTGAGAGCCCACTTTCTGGTTCACAGATACCGTTTTCTCCCTGTGTCCTCATAGGGCAGAAGGGGGCTAGGAAGCTTCTGGGTCTCTTTTACAAAGGCACGAATCCCCTTCATGAGGATTCCACCCTCATGACCTCGTCACCTCCTGAAGGCCCCAGCTCCTAAAACCATCGCCTTCATATGTTAGGACTTCAACGTATGAACTGGGGAAGCTGGGGCGGGGGGGGGCGGCGTTGGGGTAGAGGGGAGGGACACGAGCATTCAGCCTGTAAACGAAACACATCCACAGCCATGTACCCAGGACAGGGGCTCTAATGCGATGACTTCATTGGTGTACATCATTATTTTAACCATGTTCAAAACTTCAGTGTGTCAAGAATTAAAAAGTAAAAAGATCATAAAATAATACAATAAAATAAACCATCCTGGGATTTCCTCTGATTAAGAAGACATTTTCAACCCTCTAAAAACCCGAAACCAACATGAGATTCCTCTGATTTCTCTCCCTTTGCCTGGAAATGACAATATTCACCGTGAGACCTAGCAACTTAAAGATCTCCAAAGGAAAAATAAAAAATTGCTAAGTCTTGAAATTCCAGGAGAACACAGTCTGGGTCTTGAACTTGGACCTTTTATGGGGAATCTATTTAAATGCCAATTATAACTTTCTACTTGGGGTTGCTAATCTGTTTTGCCACCAAATCAAATAAGAACGCCTTTCCCCAGAGTGGAGCCTGGGCTGTGTTTGAGTTTGGTTCTCCATTTCGTCTGCCTCCCTCCCTGGGTCTCTCTTCATGATGGGCCAACTTTCCTCCTGCCTGCAGCCCAGCTGTTCAGGAACAAGTGCATGTGAGGAGACGATGAGCAGGGGCTAGGGGAAACGAGGAAGAGCAAAACGCTTGTAAAGTCTGGAAGCAGTTAGACCAGGGTTGTCTTTCTGTCCGCAAATGGGAATCAAAAGTTATATTTATACTGTTGTTCAGTTAGATTTCGACTGAAGCTGTATCAAAGCCTGGTTAATTTATAACAGAGCTGCTAGGTGAGAAGATATATTCCGAATTCCAAACAAAGTTACAAATGAAGGCTTGGGAAATAGTCTGTTCTTGAGGTGGAAATTACATGTGTCTTTATGAAGAGACCATTAAGATTGGATTCAATAATTTTGGCTCCTTTCTCAAGACTTTCGGTTCTTACTGACTGAGCTTGCCTTCAACCCGGATAGCTCGTTTTAGTCCCATAAAAACCATTACCAATTGGTTTTTGAAATTAAAATCTTCAGGAATTTACTGTTGACCCTGTTGAATTTCATTTGGCTTATCTGGATCTGCTACTACCAACTCTCACATCATTCTGAATTTTAATTGGTGAAGCTATCCATATGAGTTATCCCTTCCAATTATTGATCACAAACACATTTCATAAGCATTTCATCGAATTTTTATTGATGAAAATGTCAAGTGGGACCGTGGCAAAGTAGAACCCAAATGATCTTCCTCTGGAGATTTTCTGTCATGTCAATTCCAATTTGGTATGGAACAGCTGAAACATGCTTATAAGATATGGCCATCTTGGGCACAAGGACAATTCAGCTGCATATCTGTCTCAAGTCCCTCCGGTTTTTGATGCCATCCTACCGTGGGTACCACCCAGTTTCGGTGCTAGAGCTTCATGAGCTGAGACCAGACAGCTAGTTTTTCCTTCGATCACACCCTCTAGTAAAGGACTCACAAAAAGGGTATTTAAATTAGCACCTACTTGATTTACACTTAGTGAAAATATCTTTTGAAATACTAGATGACAGTATAGGACTTCGAATAATTCTATTTCTCAAAACCGAACCTGAGCTT
Source organism: Neomonachus schauinslandi (assembly GCF_002201575.2). Classification (NCBI taxonomy): domain Eukaryota; kingdom Metazoa; phylum Chordata; class Mammalia; order Carnivora; family Phocidae; genus Neomonachus; species Neomonachus schauinslandi. The sequence continues at coordinate 51,506,389 of NC_058417.1, forward strand.
TACAAAAACATGTAGGAAGCTCAGCCAAAACCCCCAGTCTCATTCTCCAAGCCAGTTGGGTGGGTCATGAGATGCCCTTCTTTCTCCTTCTCAGGGACACTGTGGGGCAAAGCTAAGAAACTCAAAGTTACTTTTAGATGCAGTAATTTCAACTCCGGCAATCAAATCTTGTTCTGGGAAAGAGAGAACACTTCATACCATGAGACCCATTGTAGATAAGCCTTCTAGAACTGGCAGCAACCACAGTAAAAAGAGCCGGGCTTCTCAATGGACCTATTACGTACCATGTGACAAAACAGGGCACTATCCGATCACGAGTTGTCCAGTCCCAGCAAGCCTGCCACCCCCATGGTGGCAATGGCGGGGGATAGCCGTGGAGGGGTGGGGGGTGGGGTGTCAATACAATCAGTCATCCTACAGTCTAAGAGGCCACCTGGGTTCCTCGTGAAGGGACACAAAGACAATGGAAACCACTGAGTGAAAGAACGAACAAGAGAAGAAAGGAAGGATGGTGACACCTAGCACGTATCCCACCTGGCTTACGATGTGCCAGGTATGTTCTAAGCACTTTGCATCATGCGAAAAGGCACTGCAATCTCCATTTTACCTGTGAGGACACTGGGGCAGCAAAGAGTTAAGTCACAGGGCCAAAGTCAGGTGGCTGGTAAACAGCAGAGATGGGATTTGTACCCAGATAATCTGGCTCCAAACCCTCCCCTTGAATTCTACAGCCTCCTGAGCAGAGGGAGGAAAGCAGGACGGAACAGAGCGGCTGCATCATCCAAGTTCAAGTCCTTCAAGGGAGCGCTGATGGGAAAGTTAGGAGAGAACAGCTTGCTCCGGTCCGAACTAGACTTCAAGGTCCTTGAATAGTCCATGCCACTTGTGTCTCTATCCTTTGCCCCGTACCCCACTCCCACCCTTGACCTTGGTATCTTCTGCCCCACCTACTCCCACAGCAGCTTCTCCCCCAATATCACCAATTACAAGGAGGCTGGCAGCATTGAGGATCCATCTGTTTTTAATTAAACTACACACACTCACACCTCTTTCTTGGTCATTTCCTAAGAGGTGGGAGGGAGAAACAGGGGTCTGGGGAGGTTTTGAAAAGCATTCTTTCCACATCATAGCACCCTTTCCTCCCCACTAAGAGCCCCCGCCCCAGGGGATATTCCACTGGGTGAGGGTCTAGGGCCTTCCACTGTGAGAAGGGAGAGGGGCAGGAGAGAAAGAGGGGGGGAAAGGGGAAAGGAGGGGCAGGAGAGGGGAGGGCACTGGAGGAGGAGAGTGAGGAGGAGGGGGAGGAGGAAAGAGGAGCGGGAAGGGAGGAGAGGGTAGAGAAAGGGGAGGAGAAAGAGGGGGAGGGGAGGAGGAGAAGGGGGAGGAGGAGAAGGGGGAGGAGGAAGAGGTTTGCCTCTCAAGGATCCTTTTCCCATGGAAATGCGCTGTGGCTGGTGCCCATTAGCATCCCTAATGCATAATAAGGGGTCAGCCTATTGTCATGCAAATTAATTCAGATGACAACAGTCTCTCCTCGACAACATGCCCAGGCACGGGGAAGTTTCTCACACTGCCTCAGCCAATGCTAACTGGTGGTCTCCACCCATCTTTCATTAATTATTTTACCCCCTTCACTCCTGCAAGGTTTGTTTTTGGCTATGACCCCCTTCACTCCCCAGCTGCTGCTGGCTACTTTTCATTCTAGAGTGCTTGAGAACACCCCCGATGAGCAAAATAAAATATAAGGAAAGTAAATAACAACTAGAGGAAAATACTACCTAAGCAGTATCCCTTTTTCCCCATTGGTCATTTGGGGCCTGATAAGATGGATTCTTTTTGAGCTTGACTACAAAGGGGCTGAGTCATTCTTGCCATTGTCTGCCTGCCAACCTCTTACTCCAGGCCACTGACCAAGTGTTTCCCACTTGTCCACATCTGCAGCCTTCCGCTAGCCCTGCCCAGGGCTGAGAACAGGTCTTGCCTGGGTGAGAGTTGTCTGTCGAAAGAAAGAGTAAACATGGATGGCTCTGGACCAAGCCAGGGAGTAAGAGTAGAGTTGCAGCCCATTTGTGCTGCAAGTGTGAGCTCAGCAACCCCCTTCCATCTCCTGCCCCGCCGGACATCCAGACATGTCGTCCCCCGACCCGTCTCCTGGGCCTGACGATTTCTCCCCAAAGTGAAGAGCTGGCCTCACCCTCACTTCTAGAACTATGCCTTCTTGTTCTAGGCAGAGCATAGTAGACCAGCTGTACCACAGTTTAGGAATCTGAGGACCCAGCCAAGTTCTGATGGTCTCTCTTTGCTGTGTGATCTCAGGCAAGTTACTTACTCTTTGTGTGTCTCAGTTGACTCACCTATAAAATGGGAGTAACAAACGTACTCGCCTAGTAGGGCTGTTGTGATGATAAGCACATAATACATGTAAAACACTGGAAACAATGCCCGCTACATTGTGAGCATTTTGCATTAAGTGTTAGCTAGCATCATTAATTTTCCCAGACGTTTTCCTTCTTTTGGTTTATCTGGCTAACTCTCCTCTTTCCAATTCAGCAGAGTTCGCTCTCCTACTTCTTGCTTCTAACACTCTGGGCAGCCCTGTCCCAGTTTTTGTTGCCTTCCAAGACATTTTATGACAATAAAACTCCTAATAATGCAAAGCATTGCTGACACAGAAAGCATGTGACCCAGGGACCACCTTTGTCCCAGGAAAATCCTGACATTTCTACCATGCATCTGAGTAGATGGGGTAAAGAAAGATGGGGAGAGAAAGACATTCTAGAAATTAACTTTAGCTTAACCATTATCTGAACAACAGACAAGCTTTGTAGCCAGACACAAATTATATGCAAATCACATGCAAATCTGAATGTAAATACTTTGGGCCTAGGGAGAAAATCCTTGAGGAGACATTCCCATTCCCTTGTCCCCTGCTTCTCAAGCTGCACTTTGTTTTCTGATTGGTTAGTTTGGAATTCATTATAGAGATTCAAAGGTGCATATAATTTTCCAAAACAGTTAATTTCACCTGTTTGGCAAGGGTCAGAGGCTAAAGAGACCTCGGGAAGCAGATACTCCTGCAGGAACTTCTTCCATGGAAGGGAGTGTTCTGTCTACTCTACCTTCCCCACCCTTCCCCACCCCCAAGCCAAGAGAAGGTATAAAAACATCAAGGACAAGGTCAAGAGCCAGCACAACTACAAACCTCTCAGGGGCTCTTGGTTGGGCTGGGAAGGGCCCCAGAGGGTTTTGGACCCTCAGAATAGCCAGAAATCATGTGTGTTTCCTTAGTGAGCTCACGTTCCCATTCCAGGGAATGGCTGTATCCTGGTTCTGCTTTTCTCCATCCTCCTATTTCCTTCAGCTTCCTCACTCCAGGGCGATGATCATGCCTTGTACAGAAAAACAGAAAACAGAAGCGGTCCCACTAAAGGCACAGACTCACCCGCACCTTATCTGTCCTCTCCTCCCCTAGTGCTCAGAGGAGGATATGTTGTTCCTTCTCCTACAAACCAATTGCTCCGAGTCCTCCTTGGGACCTTGCTTCCTCGTTAGACCCCTCTCTGAGACCGCTTCAAATACCCCTTCCCTTCTTGTGCTTGCTCTTCAGCATTCAAACATCAAGTTGACAAAGACATTCAATGGATGGCCTCTGTCACGCACTTAGAATATTTCCTCTTATGTAACAAGTGTGCCTAAGAGTTTGCTATAATTATTCAATGAAAAGCTGATCCAACTCATTAGTGTCAGGGACATGCATCCCAAAACAATGAGATTCCTTTCTTTGTCCAAGAGCCACCCTGTCTAGTAGAGCGTTCTGTGATGATGGAAATGCTCTGTATCTGTCTATACAACCTGATAGCCCCTGGAGCCACGTGTGGCCATTGAACTCTAGAAAGGTGGCTGGCGCAGCCGAGGAGCTAGATTTTTTATTTTATTTTAATGAACTTTACACAGACACACCTGGTCAGTGGCTACTGTTTTAGATAGCATAGATCTAAACAGGTGGCAAAAAATTGAAAGGCTTGATAGTATCCAGTGTGGCCGAGAGTGGGAAGACAGGTGCCCCCGTATGCACTATGAGTGTGAGTATCAGCAAATATGGCCCTTTTGTAGGACCCCATGGCAGTAGCTGTCAGCTCAAATGCGCATTCCTCAAGTTCGCAGAATCCAGGTTAAAATGACCTCACATAAGGGCACAAAAGGGTAAGAATAAGGAATTTATAATTTGCAAATGTATGTGCTTGCTTCCAATTTTTTACTCTTGCACAGTATGCCATAATAGACATCCTGTCTTGTCTGTAAATGGATGATAATCATCGTACACAGGTTATTGAGAGGATAGGAGTCAATTTATCTTAAGACCCTAACATGGGTTCCAAAGTAGATGCTTAATAAATGGTGAGTTTTATTAATTAATAATAATCATCACAGGAATAACATTGGTAGGGTCAGAATTGGAGTCAAAGCCTTGGGAGCCGGTTCCTGAAGCTTCCTGGGTTTATGCATAAGCAAAATTCAAGGGGTAGCTACTGGCTGAGTGGAAGAAGCCACCAAAAGAAAATATGTGAGAGAGAGGCATCAGTCAAAGAAGGGCATACCTAGGTTCAGATCCCACCCGTTACACTCCTCCATGATGAATTACCCTTTCTCCACATGATGGAAAGAGCAAACACCAGAGTCCCAATGACCTGTGTTGAAATTCCAGCTTTTCCCTTTAAAAAGTCTGTGTCCTTGGGCAAGTTACCAAACTCCTCTGAACCTTGGTTTACTTACCTGTGGTTTACTTACCTGTCAGCCAGCTGTCAGATCCCTACTAAACTGTGAATGGCTCAGAAAGAACTCCTGTGTTACAGGATGAATTGTGTCCCCCTCAAAATTCATAAGTTGAAGTCCTAAGCCCCCGGAACTCAGAGTGACTGCATTTGGAGAGGGGGCCTTCAAAGAGGGAATTAAGTTAAAATGAGGTATGTGGCTGGGGTCCTTGTAAGAAGAGGTTAGAACACAGACACTTACAAAGGAAAGGCCATGTGAAGACACATAGAGATGATCATCTACAAGCCAAGGGGAGAGGTCTCAGAAGAAATCACCCTGCCGACACCTTGATCTTGGACTTCTAACCTCCGTCGGGTAAGCCCTCCAGTCTGTGGGATTTTGTTATGGCAGCCCAAGAAAATGAATACATCCTCCCAGAGTATTTTATCTTACTTTATTTTTGGCGATCATGTTTGACTTGAGTTTTATTTTATTTTATTTGTCTGTTTCTAGTCTTTATTTGAATTGTAATTAGTTAACATATAGGGTAATACTGGTTTCAGGGATAGAATTTAGTGACTAATCACTTACATACAATACCCAGTGCTCAGCACAAGTGCCCTCCTTAATACTCATCACCCATTTAGCCCATCCCTCCTGCCCACCTCCCTCCATCAACCCTCAGTTTGTTCTCTATAGTTAAGAGTCTCTTACAGTTTGCTGCCTTCTCTTTTTTTTCCCCTTCCCCAATGTTCATCCTTTTTGTTTCTTAAATTCCACATATGAGTGAAATCATATGGTATTTGTCTTTCTCTGACTGACTTATTTTGCTTAGCATAATATACTCTAGCTCCATCCACGTCATTGCAAATGACAAGATTTCATTCTTTTTGATGGTTGAGCAATATTCCTTATACATATATACCACACCTTCTTCATTCCTTCATCAGTTGATGGACACTTGGGCTCTTTCCATAATTTGGCTATTGTTGATAATGCTGCTGTAAACATCAGGGTGCAAGTGCCCCTTCGAATCAGTATTTTTGTATCTTTTGAGTGAATATCTAACAGTACAATTGCTGGCTTGTAGGGTAGCTCTATTTTTAAATCTTTGAGGAACCTCCATACTGCTTTCCAGAGAGGCTGCACCAGCTTGCATTCCCACCAACAGTGCAAGAAGGTTCCCCATTCTCTGCATCCTCGCCAACACCTGTTGTTTCCTGTGTTGTTAATTTTAGCCATTTTGACAGGTGTGAGGTGGTTTCTCATCATAGGTTTGCTCCCAGAGTATTTTAAAGTTTCACAATAACTTCTAGAACACCTTTGAGGTCTGTAAGAGTCAGTCTCTAATGGGAAAACTCTTGCAACAGTGACAAGCAGTAGAAGAAACACACTTGGCCTGTTCCTGTCTCATACAAAGCTGCCTCCATCCTGACACTTCTTCCCTAAACTGTCTCTTGTGCTCTGAACATAGTCTGTGGAGTCTGAGGACTTCTCGTGGGAATGCTCTGTCAGATGTGAAGGCGGTAGGAAAGATAAGGGGAGACACTTGAGCCACAGTGTGTATGCCCTTGGAATTCCTCTTGTCTGAGGCCTTATTTGGTTCAGTGCCTCAACATTGCTTGCACCAGTCCAAAACAGGACACGGTAGGTCTGGGGGCCAAGTGCGACAGGATCAACACAACCACTAGGTCTCCTTTACTTTAACATTCTCTAATAGTATGTGTCATCCTTTCTCTTTCTGTGCCCCCTTCTTCCTCATTCTCGGTCCCATGCACTCACTCTATGTCCTTCTCCATCCCTCTCCACATTTCTTGTTTTGTCCCCATGTTGCCCTTTTTCTACCACCGTTATTCCGCCCTCCCTCTATCCCTTCTAGAATCTCTGGCAGAAATATGTTGGAATTATGGGAGGTGACCAAGACTTGGTCTAGAGGCTTGCTTCCTTTAGTGGGGATAAACAGTCCTGATCTCTCTTTGTAGGGGTCCCTCAGCTTAGAGACGTCCCGGGGCTTCATGGGATCCCGTAATGGACTTCAACTGGGTTGTCCTACCCCCTCCTCCAGGAATGCAATAGCCAGGGCAAGAAATCTAGATCCTGGATTCATTTCCACAAGCCATTCCATTTCCAGAATGTGCTTTTCCCCAGGCCAGTCTCCTATGGGCTCCCTCTTTCTGCTACTTCCCCTGCATGCCCTACCACCATTTCACGGGTAGAGGAATGCAAACTTGAGTGCTTCCCCCTCTTGCCTGTCTCTAGCTCCAGGAGAATGTAGAGCCCCGTGAAGACCTAACAAACACAGAGGGAAAGAGAGGAACCGTGGAATCTAGCCCATTTCTTCCCACTTGTTGCCTGGATCCCGTTTAGCCCAGAATGAGTTTCCCATGGTCGCATGCCTGCTTTCTCTGACCACTTGAGCCCGTTGAATCCTGGGCATTTTCACTGAGGCTCCCTCGTGCGTGTGCCATCCACAGAGACACATGGTTGGATCCTCTGGCCATCTTCCCTATGACTTCATTTGCAAAGTCCAGGGAAAAGGACAAGCCCGGGCATGGCATTCGGTCCTCTTATCAATGTGGGGGATGGTGGGGGCGAGGCTGACTGGGCAGAACAAGGCAAGACAACCCCAAAGGCAGCCCTTCCATCAGAGGACTCCTGCTTTTGATTTTGCAGCTTGCACAAAACATCTCACCACGCCTGCCTGCCAATCGCCCCAGCGCGGGGGGAGAGGGGGTGGATGGTGGGGGTGGGGGTGGGGGAAGAGGAAAGCCAAGGCATCATTCAAGCTGCCTGCCTTGGCCCGTCAGTCCCTGTCTGTGCGTGGACTGTATTTCTGTGTTCTCATAACTCACTTCCCCGAGGTGTCACGGTGTGAAGGGACGAGGCATGTGTCCTCATGGTTTCTCTAATCCCCCTGCATCGAGCGACATATGCATCACTCCCCTGTACCCTCAACGCAGTTTTGGCAGGTCGTCCACCAACATCTGTTGCCCGAGTTCTGCCCCATACCAGCTTCCCCTCCACCAGTAGGTAAAGCCCTTCTCTTCCTTCCCCTTCTGCCGGCCCGCAGCTCGGGGGCCCAGGGCCCGGCACTGGAGCATCAAACAAGGCCCGGAGGCGGAGGCGGCCGCAGGGGCGCCCCCCCAAGAGCCATCTCCCGCCTCATCCCCCACCCGAACGCCGCCCGGGTGACCTCCCCGACAACACCAGTAATTTGTCTTGGAGACTCGCCATACCTACAGCAAACACAGGAAGGATTAGAACACAACATACGCCGCACAGCAACAAAAACACGTGAAGGTCCTTCCTGAGCTTGCAGGATTACTGAGGGGGGAGGCGAGCGAGCGACAGAGAGCAGGACGGATGAATGTCCGCCTGGAGAAACCCCGCGTGTTCCTCCAGAATGGAAAGGAAATGGATGCCTCAGAACTGGGTGTGTTGAGGTCAAATCCGATATGGGCTTTGAGTCGCAGCCGCTTTAAAGCTCATTGGTGACAGATGTGGACTTTCGCCAAGTCAACCACAAAATAGGATCAAAGGAAGTTGAAAAACAACAACAACTGGAGCTCCCTAGCTGAAGTGGTTGCTGCCCTCGGAATGTTCGCCCAGTGGACCCGACCAGGAAGTGGAGGAGAGACCAGGGCGACATCAAAATCAAATGGGGAGAAACAAAACAAAAAATCCCAAAGATCCAGAAACCGATCTGAGGCCTCCAGGGTTGGGGGCATTCTCCATTGCAGTGAAGAGGCAGAAAACACGCACCGGGCCGCCCCGAGGGGCACCTAGGACCAGTGCAGTTACTGTGAGAGCAGATCTCTTCACCTGCATTCAAGGAAAGAGATGCTGAGTAATAATTCGTGCATTTTAGAGGTGAAAAGGACAGGGAAGTGAACTGGGTTTCAGATTACTGGCTTTGAGGGCAGAGTAATTAAGTTCTAATCTGGGTGTTGCCGTGTCATGGCTGTGTGACCCTGAGAAAGTCACTTAACTTCTCTGGGTTTCATCTTCTCATCCGTAAATAGGGTGGATAACAGTATTTATCTTAAAGGGTTGTAAGGATTCAAGATAGACACTGCCTGAAACAGTGCATACGGCGAGAGTAAAAACTCAATCGATGTGAACAACTATTTTGACATATGTTTGTAAGAATAAATTTACATTCTCTAGAACGTCCACCTGAGGGAAGACAAGATCAAAAGCACTGTGTGTGTGTGTGTTCACAGTTCTGAACTCAAAGAGTCCTTATCATGTGACAGTAATTTGCAAATGAAAATTGTGTTGTACAAACACATGTAAATTTCAAATTCTTCATTCTTCACATTTAAAGCCAGGCTCAGCAACCCATCCAATGAAGGTCAAAGACAACTAAAATAACAAAAATAATTGCCTTGAGAAGAAAAGCATACCTCAAAACACACTTGCTAGCACTTTCTAGTTGTGGTCATGTTCTAACCTGTTCTTCAGTCAGTGAGGATAGTTAGAAACATTAACCACTGTTTAGTTATCCAGCTGCCTTACCACCAGGGGAGTATCACGCCTTCCGTCCACCCCCCTCTTCCAAATCAGCTTCTCTCTACTATTCTCACATAGTCCAAAGACCTGGAATTCTCAGGTCCCTTCAGCCCAGCTCCATGTGGATCAATTGCCCAGGTGTCAGGCTTAGTGATGCTGGAGCCCTGTGGGAAAAGGGGTATGCTATCATCACCAATTTTGGGGCAAAGTCTCTTTACACAAGACATCCCATCTACCGACAAATGTTCCCAGCTGTGGGAAGGGGAGTTGGGGGGTCTTTCCGTGTCACCTGTCACCCCCTAGCTATTCCTCTCTGAGGAGCTTCCTGCAGTGAGAAGTTGATACCTCTCCATGGGCACATCTCCAAGGCCAGCTGTGTGCTCCTAACACACTAATCACAGAGTCTGGGGCATACCCCACACCCTGACTCGATGACTTGACAGAGATCTTTATGATGGGGGGATGGGGATAGAATATCCTGACAAAGGAAATTTCTCAGAAAACAGTTGAACAGAATTTAACTGAATGAATCAACGAGTGTTCTGGTTTTTAGATCTACCCAAAGACGGCTATGGAAGATGTCCGTGATAGACAGGCATTGCAAATAGGTTTCATCACATCTCAGCAACCAACCCTGACGGTTTGGTAGTGGATTCCTGAACCATTCCGCACAGGTGGATTGTGAAACCATCAACCAACATTAAGTTCGCTGTGATTGGTCAGCAATGTCTGCTGGGAGTCATGGCCTTGGATAGGTGCCTTGGATAATATAAAATAAAATTCCTCGTGTTTTATTTTATTTTGTTTTTAAATTTTATTTATTTATTTGACAGAGAGAGAGAGCACATGCACAAGCAGGGGGAGCAACAGAGGGAGAGGGAGAAGCAGGCTCCCCACTGAGCAAGGAGCCTGATGCGGGACTTGATCCCAGGACCCTGTGATCATGACCTGAGCCGAAGGCAGACGCTTAACTGACTGAGCCACCCAGGAGCCCAATTCCTCCTGTTTTAATATGACTTTTCCAAGGAGTCTTTGAACAGTTTCTTAAAATTCCTAGGCCTTCATTTCCATTTTCTTAGAATATAAAAGGGAGAGGAGAAGGAAGAGTTAATTTTTTAACAAATGTTTGAATGAACTGGTGTCTGAAGTCAGTTTTCATTTATGTATGTGAGAGCAGGCATGGAAACCCTCCTATCCAAGTACCAGATCTAATCCTAGGGAGTTCAGTATAAGTTGATTTCTACAACTGTGACAGACTTTATTTTCTGCTGCCCTAAAATAAATTTATCGGTAAGCTTGACGATCCAGCCACGTACCTATCCATGGGCATTGTGGTATCACCACTTGAATCTGAAATCTGTCCATCAAACACTAAGGGACAGGAGCTCACAGGGAAACCAGGTAAATTCACAGCAGATGATATTAAAGGTAAGGCTGGGGTAGGGGAGGTGAAATATGAGCTTATATTGACTGAACTAGGTCAAAACACCTCTCTCTGGGTAATTCCTATCTTCCTCCCCACCGTACTCCTACTTTGGAGGTTTCCTTCTCCACCTTTAAGAGACATACCAGAAGAAATAGGAGAAAATAACCATGAATTATAGTCTACGATCCCTTCTCTAAGGAACAAGGAAGAAAGGAGAGATTCTAAAACCATGAATGAATTCAGATTTTGGAAGTGAAGTCAGATTGCATTGATTTTACTTGAAAATAATTTTTTTTCATCCTGATCTGTATTTTAAGATTAGCTTTTGCTGTCCTAATAAAAGGGACAGACGCAACTAGCACTATTAATTTCTTCCGTCTTTTTGCCTTGATTACAAATACGATGCCTGGAGCTGCAGAAACTATTTTGTGACCATGAGGCAACATCCATGAGGTGAAGCTAAGGAAGGACGTGAGAAAGGCAGATGGAAGCACGAATTTGCGGTTATCATTAAGTGCCAAACTAGCTCTGCACTCCCATCCCTCAGATTTTCTTGTGAGGCAATTAAATGATTTTTATCTTTAAACCACTGTTACTAAAGTTTTGTATTATTTACAACTCAGTGTATTTCCATACAACTATTTACCTTACTGCTACAAATTGGTACTTTATAGGCATTGGACACATACTGATTTCCAGAATTGCCTTACACTGGGGCCTTAAAATAAAGGTGCTAAAGATATCAATCTAAATTGTCAAGTGGTCACAAAGGAAAAGTGAGGTCTGGTAGCTAGGATAAATGGGGGTTTGGGGATGCAAGAAGAGGTCTGTAAGGATAGCAAGGCTGGAATTTCAATCTGATTGACTTTTCTAACAAAGTCTGGAGGATGAGAAAATAGGTTAGGCCACTGGCCAACGCTTTCTAAATACAGCATTTCCCAAAGCCATGCCCTAGGTGTCAACACCTTTGAGACTTGAGTCAGAGAGAGCCCATCTGTACACACAATCTCCACCCACCAGCAGCTTATCCAGTAAGCAGAGTGTAGCTGAGTCAGCTCCCCACACCTGTGCTAATAATTTAGGGGACATGCAGCCTGCCTTTTTCTGTGTACAATTAGAAGGACAACCAAGAAAACTGCTACCGCTTTAGATGTCAGTGCCCTGGTGCTCATGGGTAGTATCATTTTGTGCCATTATTGTTTCCAACTGAACCTGGAAATAGCCACCAAAGCAGGAAGGGCTCAACCTGGGCTAAGAAAACCTCTTCTTCCCAAACAGCTAGATGTTACTCATTTGCCTTGAGAAGACCAGCAAAGAATGCAAATGGCATCTCCTCACATCCTGATTTATCCAATGAAAACCATATGTAGACCATCCTGCCTGCCTCCTCTTTTCCTATGTGTTAAAAGAAACAACTAATAGGGTGGAGGGGTGGAATTGCAAAGAGGGGAGCACTTCTTTAGCCTCTGCTCTGTGCCTGGCACTGTGCTGGTAGGTACCTTCCTGTGTATTATCTTATTTAATTCTCATAAGAATCCCAGAAGCTAGGGGATTTTGTCCCCTTTTCATGGATAAACAAGGAAGGCTTGGAGAGAACAGGTCATTTGTTTGGAGACCCACAGCTAAGTGTGTATGGCAGAGATTATCAGTGTTCACCCATATTTCTGTGCATCTCTCCATTTCCCAATCTTCCTTGCAATTGTGTTAAACAGAAGCAGTGCCCACCACCTCTCAGCTGGACCCCTAAACCATCCTGCATATTCTTGCCCCTACAATTGGAAGTAAAAGACTCCAAGATGGCGGAACCACCAAATAAAAGGAACCAGGATCTTTGAGCCACCACTTGGAGGGCAGCTGGCCATCTTTTTGGACTGTGCAAATTGATATTTTTATTTGTTGCTGAAGCATGATCTGTACTACTCTATCTTATACAAAGGTCCCATTTTAAAGAGGATCCATGATACACTACTCCATGGAGTAATGGAGGAATCATTGAAGCAACTGGATCCACATATTACAAAGGTCCGTGTCCTATACAGCCACGCAAGTGAAACTGCCCCAAAATGAGTTCAGAAGGATTGTATAAGGACAGGGAAGGCATATTATGAACTCTCTAGGGCACAGTTTTTGTGTGTCTAACCTCTTTATCTAACTTAGTACTCAGACATAATAGAATCCAGAAAATGCAGGGTAGCCTCATGTTGGGCTTGAACTTGGTGTAATAGCCTTTGGTAAATTCCTCCTAAGGTTCATGTCTCAGTTTCTTCCTTTCTTCAGTGTTAGTGGAATAAAGGCTCCCCTTCTGAAGTGTTCTTAAGGTATACGCAGAGCCGACACTCGGTCAGTCTAAAAGGAAGGAGTCCAAGAAGCCCGTGACGTCATTGGTAGAAATTATTTAAAGAGCAACATGCAGGTACAATTTCAGTATGCTCTGACTCTTCAGGTATATATATTCCAGGCGGGGCTAAGCTCTGAGAAACCAAACTAGTGATTATCCCAAGCAAATCAACTTTTATTAAGAAGCTGTCAAAGAAAAGTAGGTGGCGAGATGGATTAGTGGACCGGGGGGAAAGGGGTAGAGGCCGTTGGTGAAAAGCAACAAAGATTTAGAGGATTTTGTATCCTTGGTCCTCCTTCTCATTATATAGCATCTCCCTGGTATGTGACTGTTGATAAATATTCATTGAAGGGGGACTGGACCTAATGTCATGCAAATCGCATGCAAAGCAACATGTAAATTGGAACCATTATATGAAGTCAATAGGTGAGGTACTATGCATATTAAAAGTACAGGACAACAGCACAGAAAGACCTAGAAGAGGCCCATAATACTAGCAGGGGACCTTCCATTCCAAAAGGAATCCGATAGTCAAAGAGAGAACATTGCTGCCAAAGAATGTCACCAAGCATGAAGCAGGGACCAGGAGGCCTAACAGAGAGAGGAAGGAGAATGCGGGCTGCTGTGTGCTCTCTCCATCCCTGTCAATGCTGTATTCAAAGCACGTTCTCCTGCATCGCCTTCCCATACCGATCAGACCTGATACTGATTGATTTGGTCAAATCCACTGAGTGACGGGGTCGGCAGTCTGATCCACTTGTCCATTAGCCTAGCCATTCAGGATGCTTCCTTCAAGCCTTCTCACAAAAGAGCAAGGGACACCCAGCAGCCTGTGAGGCTGGTCACTTTGAACTCGCTGACACCACACGGAAGACGTTTAGGGGCTTTTGTGTCCCCTGAAAGTTCTCTCCCCATGAGTGTCTCATGCTCGCACACCAAATGCATGCGCGTTTGGCACCGATCTGCAGGAGGCCGTGAAGTACAAAGACGTGCCCAGAGACACTCCGATACGCACTTTTATGTGCCTCCACCCAAGTCCTCAGGGAGCCGTAGGAAAGTTGACCATCACGCCTGCTCTGGGCTACAGGAGGTCACAGGCTGTTTCTGATTGGAGCCCTCTGCTGTGTTTGCTTTCTGTGCCCCCACGGACCTCCTGACAGGACTGCAGGACATGGAAATAAGTCAGGGGTGACCCTTCTGGTGACCCATAGCCTCGCCAGCCAACTCCTGATTGCAACCTTCTGGCTCCAGTAACAGCCTTTAATGCAGGCCTTCTGGCTTCTCCGAGGCCAGAGCGGCGGCAGAGCTGGGAGGGGTGAATGCGCTCCGAGGTCCCGTGGTCTCTCTCCCCATGTGGGCCAGCCTAAGGTTGGTGGGATGGGGGTGGAGCATGCAGGGGGAGGAACAGAGGCGGGGGCGAGCTTCCGACTGCCCAGCAGGCAGGGGTTCTTCCTTGGGCTACTAACACCGTCTTGTCCCCAGTCTTACACCGCTACCAAGCTGGGACCTGCTGGTTTCAGGCACTTGATGCAAACCCAGAAGTGCACTTGGACAACCATCAGAGATGTCCTGCCTTCCCATCCCTGCTCCTCTGACACGTGGACGTAGAAGCTAGTCCAGGGGATATAATAAAACATACATGTTTTTGCATACACAGTGCACACGCTGTTTGTGAGGAGAACACACACACACACACACCTCTGTGTATGGCATAGTCAGTGCAGTCCTGGTCACCCGGGCCATGTGGCTTTTCCAAAAAGGATCCCACATTAGACAATGGACACCAAGAGTCAAAGCGAGTCCCTGCTCTCTGCCGCCGTGTACATGGGGCTATCTGCCCGGCACAGACAGGGACAGCTCGTGGACTCTGAAATTGCTAAGTCCTCCCATCTAGTTGTCTCTTTTTTTTAACGATTTTATTCGTTCATTTGAGAGAGCGAGACAGAGAGAGCACAAGCAGGGGGAGAGGCAGAGGGAGATGGAGAAGCAGACGCCCCGCTGAGCTGGGAGCCTGACGCGGTGCTCGATCCCAGGATCTGGAGATCATGACCTGAGCCGAAGGCAGATGCTTAACTATCTGAGCCACCCAGGTGCCCCCTAATTGTCTCTTTTGACACATGAGAGACCTGAGACCCAGCAAGAAGAAGGGACCTGGTCAGAGTTAGTCATGCCGCTGGGTCTTAGGGACAGTGGGACTTGGAATTCCATTGGCTGGACGCTCAGCCCCGTGCCCTTCCCACCACACACGTTCCCAGATGGCTGGCCAATGTCCAGCACCTCTGGTGGTTGCGTCCACAAGCCCTCCCCCTCAGAGCCCCTCTCTCCCGTACAGGAGTCTCACAGGTGGATTTATAGCAAGCAGATCCTAGATAAGCGCAATGACATCCTAAAGAGCATTTAGAGTAAGAAGCAGAGGTGAAGTGCGAGAGCCTGGGGGCCAAACACATTGTGTCTGTTCTAATAATTTCTGAAGGCTCTACAGAACAGACTTAGAATCCTCGCTAGACCTCCACTGGCCAAGAGGCCAGGTCTGATCCAGGAGCTTCTGATAACCAAGAACCACCCCTCCCCCAGCTTCTCCAATCCAAATTCAAACATATCCTATCTCTTGGAAAATTTGCTTTTCGAACTCCAAGGTCCTTTTAGATTTAAGGAGTTGCAAGACAAATAGTATAAAAAGATGAAAGTTGCTAGAAGGAAGTCAGCCTTGATAAGCCATCCTTTACAGGGGTGTAAACCTGGCTCCTCCCTCCCTCTGCAGAAATCAGCAGGACTGCCCCCTTCCAGCCTCCCAATAGAAGAAAATTGGCTGCCTAAAACCCAGCTGCTTATATACATATTAAACACACTCTGTCAGGGTGATCCAGGCTTAACATTTGACCTGCTTTTATTTTTCTTTTCCTTTTGCAGAATTGGCGGTGCGTTTCCTTTTTTATTTAAAAAAAATTTTTTTGCGTTCATTTATTTTTAAAGCTTCAAAGCAAAGTCCATGTCACATTTTCAGAAATCAAATGCCAAATTATTCTCAGCATGCCTTTCCATGAGCAGCATGGTGTTTAGCTTGAATGCTCTTCCGAATGTGTGCCTTGCTTTTAAAAACTGGACCCTCTTGCTGTACATGTGTATGTAGGAACATTGTTTACTCAGACCCACATCATCGAGGGGCTGCAGGGTAACACCTTCCCCAGAGTGCAGGACCCCCAGTTACCAAGTCTCCACAGGATTAGGTCATTCGGGTTTCTGAGGTGTCTTCTCCTTGCGGAAAAGAACTAGTAACCTTTTCAGTCCTGGTAGTTTATTGGAAAAGGACCTTTCCTTGAGCCCCAGCTTGGAAGGCTGAGCTGTTGCACATGGCACCAACTTCAAGCTTCCCAAGTCATTCATTCACTCATTCATTCATTCATTCATTCAACCAACAAATAAACTGAGCAGATAAACATGACCCCTGACTTCACAGAGAACACAACTTAGTCAGGGAGACAGACAATAATCAAACACCCAAACTAATGGAGCATAGTGGCCGAGGAAAGGAACGGCACAAGGTGAATCTGAGAGGTAGGCAAGGGCTGGTTCCTTATGACTAGGAAACCCTGGAGGCCATTGTAAGGGTTCTGGTTTCAGCCTAAGAACAGGGGGG
The DNA here is from genome assembly GCF_002201575.2 of Neomonachus schauinslandi. Classification (NCBI taxonomy): domain Eukaryota; kingdom Metazoa; phylum Chordata; class Mammalia; order Carnivora; family Phocidae; genus Neomonachus; species Neomonachus schauinslandi. Next base: position 51,523,054 of record NC_058417.1, read on the forward strand.
ATGTCACGGATCCAGCCCCCTCCCTTCTCCTGCCCCCATGCTCTTCCAGAAGGGGCACACCCTTCTGGTTTGAGTTAAAATTTTACTCTCATCCACACTAAAAGTCTCTCCCCTAAACCGGAGAGCGTCTTTCATGTTATGCCACCCACAACAGCCCCTGACACCACATGCCCCACATGAAGAAGACAGAGTGTGTGTTCAAAGTCTGAAGATCAGCAACGGGAAGGCTCCAAAGAGTTGGGGGCCCCCAGCCTGGACCAGAATTCCAGCCCAGCTGGGAAACAAGTGCAGAGGTGATCCAACTGTTCTCTTGCTCGGTTTGGAAATTTCTCAAGACGGCACAATACGGTTAAGAGCCGAGACCGACTGTTCCAACGTGGGGCTGGCACATATTCACTCAGGCAAGTCCATGGGTTAGCCGACCACTCCCTGCACATCCAGACACGGGCTACCTACCCCTACCCCATGGAAAAGCAGCTTTGCTAACAGTCATCCTTCCCAGCTGAACAGCTGCACAGGAGGAAAAATGAGCCGCGGTGTAATTAGCAAAATGATGGGAAAATAGATAAGCAATCCAAGGAGCACCACAGGCCCCCTAAATGAACACACGAACAGCACTCAGTGCACAAGTGCGAAAACACAAGTATCCGGCACCACTGGGGGATTTTGCAAGTGACTTTCAGAACTCTCTAGACTGTGGCAATCCTTTGGTTCGAAAACTTCTTCAAGAATTCAGCTCAGAAAACTCATTTTCCGCTATTCCTGAGCAGGCTAAAACTGTCATCAATTTTCCCTTTTCCCGCTGGTCTTCAGAACACAGGATCTGCTTAGAATGGTTTTAGAGTCAGGCTGGTGGCCAGACTGTGGGCCTCCAAGCCTCTGCTGTCTGAGCAACAGAGTCCCTGTGCTTTGGGGTAGATGGTGCTATTTTCACACGTTGTCTGGATTATATTCTTTTAAGGTATAAGAGGTTTTGATTTTGTCTAGTAAGTGGTCTCCTTGACTGGAATCAAAAAGAAAAAGAGGGAGGAAAAAAATAGAAAGCAAACCAACTCACCTTTAGATCAGTCCCTAAACTCCTGACATTTGGGGTTGAAATCTTCCATCATTTTCTTAAAGGAGAATGGATATTATATGACTTTCCCAAGATCTGGAGTGATTTATTAGGAAAAACAATGGCAAAAAAAAAAAAAAAAAGGGAAGGGAATCCTGGGATGTACCACCAGCCACCGAAAGACAAGGTGAAGCGTTATTTTTCTCTAAAGAAATAGTTTCTCCTCCCCACTCTCTGTCCTACCTAATGACACAGCCAGTCAGCCAGATGACCAAGCCAGAACACCAGGCCCCGTCTTGGGCCATTTCCCCTTCTTTCATTTTCTGTAGCTAGAAGTCCTTTCAATTTGACCTTCTAAAATTTTCTCTCATCTTTCCCTATCATCACCATTTAATTTGGGCCACATTTATTCTCTCCAAAATATTGTTAGTTTCCCCCAAATATTGGTATCACCGGATCCCTCATTTTATCCAGCCCAGGCTCCAGTTGCAGGGGCCGACTCTCGATTTCAGCTCAGGTCATGATCTCAGGGTCCTGGGATAGAACCCGGTATCGAGCTCTGTGTTCAGTGGGGAGTCTGCTTGAGATTCTCTCTCTCCCTCTCCCTCTGCCCCTCCTCCCCTGCTCACGTGTGCTCTTTCTAAAAAAAAATAAAATAATAAAATAAAATGTGATGCCCTATCCTATCACTCTTTATTCCTACCCACTTCTTTTTTCTTAAAAGACCCTATTCACACCTCTCAACACATCACACACGCATATGTATATATCATGTAACTATATATGATATATTTATATATTGTATATTTAGTTGTATGTGTATCATATATTTGTTGTTGGCTTTTCCTTCCAGAAAATAATGTTTTGCTCATTGCTGTGTCCCAGCACCTGGAATACAAAAGGAGCCCTGTAAGTATTTGCTTAATAAACCAACAAATAGGTTTCCTTCACTCCACCCTCACGTACCCTTCCATCCATCCTCTGTATCTGCGAGACTCACTTTCTGAAACAGATATTTGACCTCCTTCTTTGACACAAATGCTTCCGTGCCTTCTGGTCACCCACAGAATAAGCCCCGGGTGCTGCCATGGTGACCCCAGCATGCCAGGGCCCAGCCCACCACTTCTGCAGCCTCCTTTCCATGCTCACCTCCAACTCCCCAGGCCTCACCAACCCAACACACCGCCGTGTGCAATGACTATGGGTTCCCCCAACAGGCCATGCTCTTTCCATACTCAACACCCTCACGGGGGACATTTTCTAGGCCTGCAATGGCCCTCCTCCATTTGATTGCTGGGCAGACTCTGAGAATCCATCCTTCATCCACCCGGCGCCCTCCATCATCCCCTTCAGTGTACCTAACACAATACTTCTGTTACAGGTTATAGAAACTTCGCAGAGTGTGGACCGTGCACTTATGTCTTTGCCTGCATCCTTCCTTGGCCTAGGAGCAAGGACCGTATCGTAACCATATTTCAGTAGACACTCAATGTTTGTAGTACTGGGAAATTCTTTTTTTATGTTAACATTTCTTATCACAAAATAAAGCATAGGTTGTGAATGAGATAAAGACAAACTTTAAATCTCTCAACTCCGCTTCTCATACCCCCTCCCCTGGGACCTGTTGTTTATTCAGAAAAAAATATAGGGAGAGAAATAATTAAAGGGGAAAAGCGAGGAAGATAAAGAGATCACTAAAAGATGCATTTCTCAGCCAAGTGAGGAAATAAAAAAATAACTGGCTTTTGCTTTTTTCGTTACATCGATTACATAACTGAAGCCTGAACTCAGATGACAGAGAACTTGGCAAAATGACTGCCCCCACCATGAATCCAGCGAGTGAAGCTGGCAGGAAGCCAAGACCGGACAGGAAATCACTTTGGGCTTTGACTTGTATTCCTCTGGAGTGGCAGGGAGACGGAGACCTAGCAGGGTGTTCAGGACACCTCAGACCCAGCGACCCCTGCGCCCACACCAGCGCCTGCAAACCTGATCCAGTCCTGCCCCTCTCGTCCCCAGTCCCCAGCTCTCCTATTAAGTGACTCCATCTGTCCCAAGACCCGTTTCCTTTCCTTTGCTCTGTTTTCTTTGATGAGCTCACGCTGAGTGCAGAGAGCGAGATGGGAGTGCGGGCTGTTGGTTAGTGGCCAGGGCCACAGGCCACGGTTGTTACCTCCGCCAAGGGGCAAAACAATATCCATGACATAAAGTAGAAAAGTTTATTTCACTTCTGCACAAGGGAAAGTGGATTAAAGCTTTAAAGAAGAGAAGAGCCTGGACTGGAACATCCAGAGGCTGTGGGCTCTTCCCTGGAGGAGGGTGAAGCTTGAGAACAAGGCTCCGGTAAGGGCAGGACCAGCCGGGTGGGGGAGGGTATGCTTGGGCGGAGGGCCCCAAAACAGGACCCTGGAGGTGGGGGGATTCCTGCCAGTCTGACTCCAGCAACTTGCTGACTTGCTGTCGCTTTGCACTTGAACAAGGAGGGCTTCTCTATCTTAGAAACTTGGAGGTGAAGACCCTGTGTTGACCTCTCTTCTAGTTCTAGGAAAGTCTGGAAATGGGGCATGTGATGTCCCTCACTCAGGCTCCAGAAAATATTTCTGCAGGATTCAGCTTCCTGTCAGCCTGGCCCAGGAGGGACACATATAAATTCTTTCATTGGAAAACTATAGTCACTGTTAGGGGCTCTGAGATACGGTAACGTACGAAAAAAAAAAAGTTCCACAAAAATTCTTGCCCTCTAGGAACTTCGTATCTGTTGCGGGTGGGAAAAGGGGCTAAGAAAATTTAAAAAACAAAGGAGTAGTTAAAATACATGGGTGTCCAGGCGGGGTCTGGGGAGGGGGTCGCCAAGAGAACGCTAAGGAGGAAGAGACAATTGCAGGGCCATATATGAAGGGGACTCGGTTGATTGATTTTGGTCCCAGAAGGCTGCACTGAAAAGGTGACAGCAAAGCTGGGAAGGACCACGTGAGGGCGGGTGCAGATCTATAAAGCAAAGATTTAGAATTATAACAAAGATTCCAGGGAGGTTCACATTCTGTCCTACCCTGAGGCACGAGGAGCAAATAAAAATAAGGAGGAGAAGAAACGGAAACCGCATCACCCACTGTACTTGTTGCCATCTGGTGGGCCCTGGAAATCATCAGTGTGTTTGGTTACTGTGTTTACACAGCCGGCAGGACACACAGTGTTCGCTCAGGGCTCCCCAGAGCTGTCGGAACGGTCCCTGCTTCCCCGGATTCCTGAGGCCCCCGCATCCGGGTGCTCAGCTCCACCCCTCACAGGGTTCAAGAATCCCCTTGGGTTGTCCAAAGACCGGGGCCTCCAGGACCTCCTGAGACCAGGCCCAGATCTTTATCTACCGAGTCAGGGGCCTGGGTGTCGCGTCGGGGAAGGAGGGCTAGGCAAGCTCACTGCTTCAGCCAGGAACGAGGGCAAGGGGGCTGAGGGGGCCGTTGAGCTGAGGCTAGCAAGGGAATGAATCATGTAACATCCTAACTGCAGGGCCTGAGCCACGGGAGGAGCTGACTGAATGTCAGCCATCGGTAATAATAATCACCCCTAGGACTGTGTTCCAGGTTCCTGAAGCACATACCTGCGTGCGAGGCACGTTACACGCAGGTGGTGGTGGTGGTGGTGGTTTTTCCATAGGATCCTATCTTTGGCCTCTTTTAGATCAAAGACACTGAGGTTTAGAAAGTTCAGCACCGCTCCCAAGATGGCGCAGTTAGTAAGTGGTGGCCAGAGCACGAACCCAAGCCTGTCCAAGCCTAACATGTGGGTTCTCAATCTAGAGGCTTTAGCCTCCACCTACGTTTAAGGGTAAAATAGAGGAAACACCTTCTGGTCTTGTAGGCAAGACTGACGAATCTCTCTCCACTTCAGAACAGGAGGAAGAGGATAGCCTGTAGCCTGAAGAACCAAGGAAGGGCAATATTCATGTAGCTAAGCCTCAGAAACTTCTGGTAGTTCTTTTGAGAGAGGCTATCTTTCTTTTGACTGCTGAACATAGTACCTGGGCTACGTGAAGAGCGCAAGGATGGTTTGGATGGTTTAGACAAGTCCGGGCGCCCTCACAGGAAGTGCCCAGTGGTCCTTAGTCACCCACACGTGGCTCTGACCCTTGACCCTCGAGACATGATCTGCAGAGTGTCTCCCATGAGCATTTGCAGCAAGGCTGGGCCTTGTTTCTCCTTTCAGTGGTACTGAAAGCCAACATAGGAAAGGCTCGGATGACTTCTGGCCTCTGTCAGAAAGTGAGGGGAAAAAGAAGCCTGGGGCTTGAGAGGGGCTGTCGGAAGGGGTTCACCACGTTAGCGCAAGAGCCCGAAGCCTGGGAGGACCCAGTTGACTCCCGGCGTCGTGGGCCATCCAGCCGAGGCATTGGGGACCAGACAGCCCTCTAACCTGCAGGCTGAAGTCATCAGGCAAGCGAATAAGGATCCATATTTAGAAGGAGAATGTTCCAGCTGACTCGAACCCTTTCCCACCACCTGCCACCCCCCCCAAGCCCCCAGACTCAGAGCCGCATCCGAGACAGCTCCAGCAAGTATCTAAATAGACCTCTGAGGCCAGGCTGGGCCCACGCACCCACACGAGGAGGCGAAAGCAAATGCTTCCCTCCCCCCGGGACTGGCCAAGGCCAAGTCAAACAGGGACAGGGCATCCGAAGGCATTATTGACAAACTGGGTGTGTTCGTGGACCCGCGAGTGGGCCAGATGGAAGCTCCGGGGCTGCACAGGGGATAGGAGAAAAGAACTTCCAAAATCTCTCTGTAGCCTTGCCCTCGGCTCCCCTGGAAGAATCCCAGGTGTCTCACTTCCCTCCCTCCCTCGCCTCCCTGCCATTGCCGGGAGAGTTGGGCCTTCCGGCAGGCTGGCTGTTTAACGAGGCAGGTTGAGAATTTTCAGCTCTAACTCATGTGTTCTAATCCTATTAAATATGCACCGGCTTCTAAACTCAGCTTTTTAAAAACTGGCTTCCCCACCCCCACGCGCTCCCCCGCCCCCACCCCCTTGTCTTACTTAGTTCGACTTGCTCCCTTCCAGCTTGAAAAGCCATTGCTCAGTTGTTGGCAGGGGTCCCACCAGCGTTTTTGCAAGGATTTGGGCTGTGATTCAGCTACCTGCAGCTGTTCCCCAGTTACCACCCACGTAAAGGAATTTCTGATATTAAAACGGGTGACAAACTTCCTCCCCCTTCCCCCAACACATTACTTTGATTGACATCCACAGTCCAAGCGGCCAAGTTCACCCTCACTGGGTTCTCCAGGTTCACTGGCTGATACATGTCATTCTACCCACCCTCCCGTGACTTACAAACACCTCCTTCTCACTCTGAAGGACACCCTCTGCCAAAGACCATTGAAATACCACTGGGGGAATATTTTTTTTTAAAGAACCTATTAAATCTCTCGAGAACTAAATTTTGGTCTCTCTGCATTTATCATCGAATGAAACCCTCTCCCCAGCATTGCAGTAAATCTTCCTAATTTCTCCCCGATGGGGGATATCTTCAGGTGTGAGTGGGAGAGGCAAAGATCCAGAGCTGAGGTTGGAAGTCCCAGTTCCAGGGAGCCTTTCAGAGCTAATGTAGGGGTGGAGGGGGGGCCTCCTGCTTCTCTCCGACAGTTCAGACTTGCCAGGGTGTTCCTTTGGACCAGATGGCGTGGTCTCCAGCAGAGCACACTGAACGAATATCCACACAACTGGGCACAGGCCTGAACGTCCGGGCTCCAGCGACTTTCCTTTGTGTGCGTTGGGGTGGGGGGTGGGGGACGTGCACAGTGCAGATGGCCATGCCGTCCACTGCCCATCCTCCTTCTGGCAGAAGTCCCATGTCAGCATGGGCTCATCAAAGGAGGACGAGACAGAGGCCAGCACGGCACCCACAAAAGCGTCAACAATCAGCATTCTGGGGACCTACCTTGAGAGTGGACACTCCAAAGGAGGCTTTTGAGCACTGACCATGCTGGAGCCCCTGGATGCCAAGTCCTGGGCTTTCTCTGTGTTTCTTCATTCTGCTTGGCAGGCACTCTGCCTGGGAACAACGGAGTGGCCCCACCAGTCCCATCAACCCTAAGGCTGTGTCCCCTTGCTTCTGGGCAGTAGCCAGTAATGTGATCCTTCAAGGCACTGCCAAACCCCCCTGTTGGGAATTCAGCCAATCTTGGGGCTCTTCAGGGAAGAAAAATTCCTTTCCCTGACCTCTGCAGGTGATCGGATTGAGGTCCCTGCAGCTTGAAATTTGATTTGATCTTTGATCTCGGCTTGCACAGCTGCAGTGGTTATTATAAGCCATAAAGGGTCCCAGCACCCTTTCTGGCTCACCTGCCCTCCAGGGTGAGTGCTTGGGGCCAGGTATTCCTGAACTGGGTTGGAATATTACTTCCCTGATGTTCTCATACTGCGCTGCCCCCCAGTTCAGCCCCGCATTCTCATTCCCCTCATTCGCGGGACTTAGCCCCAAATTCCAAGACCATGGACATTTTCAGGTCCTTCTAAATGAGAGCATGCAGTTTCAGGAAAGAAAAAGTGTTATGGGTTAGAACCAAATATTTAAACAAGGTCCTAGTCCCAGAAGAACACTGCATGGGTTTAAAGACATTGGTATAGAATTGTGGTCCTCAAAATGCGTTTTCCTGGATTTAGTCAACTTCTCTGTCATGTGAAATCACTCTGTGCAAAGAGATATGTCTAGGGCTGGAAGTTTAATCCAGTTCATCAGGCCTATGTCCTTCTTATTAGAAGTAAATGACATAATAACAGGGGATATTTATCGAAAGCTACTGTATTTTGGGCATGATGCTAATTCACCTGCCCAAACACTTCTAAACCTCACAAACTCTATGAAGGATATACTCTTATTGTCTCATTTTATAGACAAGGAAACGGACATTTGGAGGGGTAAGTGGCTGGTTTGAGATTACACAGGCAGGGAACAAACAGAGTTAGGGCTCCCTGGCAGATCTGTCTGATCCTGAACCCAAGCACTGAATCAAATTCGTCTGCTGTCTCTCTCTGGAGTTCTTTGCCCGTGCAATGCAAAATCACAGTGCCAGGAGAACCTCGATACCTTGCCTACATTTTCCACAGACCAAGGAAACCAAGATTAATTTTGTGGCTCCCTTGATTTTAGTCCAAAAACAAGATCAGACTAACATATTTTCTCCTCTCATCTTTTATTTTTTTTTTAACGGTTTTGTTTTAGAGAGAGAGGGAAGGCGTTTAAGCAGGGGAGGAGCAGAGGGAGAGGGAGACAATCTTCAACAGACTCCAAGCTGAGCACAGAGCCAGACCTGGGGTTCGATCCCAGGACCCTGAGATCATGACCTGAGCCAAAACCAAGAGTCGGACGCTTAACCAACTGAGCCGCCCAGTCACCCCTCTCCTCTCATCTTTTAAAATTAAAATTGAAATTATATTCAATGGCTTAAAAGACTGATAAAAAGAGTACCACTTTTTCAGGAAACATCCAAACGGGCATAATTTGGAAACTTCTATACTAATATTGAATTCCTGGGTCCCCGTGCGGATCTTACCTTTTGCATGAGAATTGATAAGAGTATTTCTCTGTTCTTCTGTGACTAGCAAAGCCAAACACTTCTCTCGTGACTCTCAGCTTCACTCAGCTTGGTTAAATATTTTAGCTAGTATTTTCTGGGTTTTTTTAGTTCCCATTGAGTGCCAGGCATTAAGAAGCATTACAGTTGCTGGGGTTTTTGTTTGTTTTAGAGAGAGAGAGCAGGGCTGAAGGGGCAGAGGGAGAGAGACAATCTCAAGCAGACCCCATGCTGAGTGTGGAGCTGGACATGGGGCTCCATCTCATGACCCTGAGATCATGATCTGAGCCAAAATCAAGAATAGATGCTTAACTGACACCCAAGCGCCCCCAGCCTTGCAGTTGCCTTAAAGCTCTGATTATCTTTAGTTATTTCAAGGAGGGAAATCATTCTCTTGCCAGCACACCCCCTTCCATCCCATTCCCCCTGTGATGGTTTTATTTCCCAACATTTACCTCCTTTCCCTTCTAGATCTCCTCCTTCATCTTCCATGTGGAAGAAGCAAGAAGAGAACTTTGTTGTGTTGTGTCTCATTACCCACTGAGATCCGGATCTCAGGGGATATCCACCCAGATTTGGATCTCAGTGGAAATCCGCCCAGATCTGGATCTCAGTGGATATCCATTGGAAGTGTCTTCTGGCATCTAAATCTTTCCACCTTCCTTCCTTTTATTTTCTTTACTGACTGGAGATTTGTCTTAAGTTCCCCCTACTTTTGACTGATGACTCTCAGGAAGACTTTGCTAACTAAAATATGACCATGTGCATTCTCTTGGCAGCTAACAATCTTTACAACCAAATTGTGACTAAGAGCTGAGTTACAACTTGGACAACTTTATACAAGAAATTACATCTTTTAAAAGGAAATTACAGTAGCCTTTCCACTCAAAAGCTTTTTCTCAACTTTTTGGTATAAACTGACAGGAAACTTGAAAGAATAATACAGGGAGAATCTATGTAGTTCCTAGACTCAGCAATTGCTTTTTTTTTTTTTTTTACCACGTTTGCTTTGTCTCAATGACGCGTGTGTGATTTTTTATTTTTGTTTTGTCGCTGGACCATTTGAAGACAAGTTGCAGACCTCAGAACCCGTCACCTCTCAAAAGCCTAGAATGTTGGCATTCTCCTCCTACGTAACCACATAACCCTGGCGGACCTAAGGAAAACTCACACTGTTGCCTATCCTTTACCCACTACCCAATCTGTACTAAAGTTCCCTAGTTGTCTTACAAATGCCTTTTAGAGCTGTTAGTTTTGGGGATGGTTTTAGTTTTTGTTTCTCCTTTTTACCTTGAACTAAAGTCCTGGTTTGCCCAGATGTGTCCCAGTTTTAGGACTGAAAGTCTGGGGAACATCCCCCCTAATTCTATTCTAGGCAAACTGAGAAGGTCAGTCACCCCATTGGGGAGCCAATCAAGTTACACGCATTGCACTTGGTTATTCTATTTAGTATTCGCCCTTTTTAAATTGCGTGTGTAACCAGATTTTACCCAGAAAACTCAAGATGTAAAACTAGACCATCTTAAGAAATTTCTTAATACACGAGGCAAACCTTGGAGAAGTCAGGTACAGACTTCCATAGCCTCACCAATACCTCTAGCCTTACAAATGAAAACAGTCATCTCCAAAGACAGTGTTTTTCTTCTGTTTTGCTTTGTTTTCTAACGGTCTGATCTGTTGTTATGCTTCAGGAGCATTCGTAGGAGAGTTGATTGGAGTCATCCGCTTAGACAACAGCAGCGTGTAAATGATCCAGCCAGACTCTGGACCTCGGCGTTAGTTACTAAAAGTGAACTCTCCGAGGGCTGTGTGGAGGTGTGATCAGAGGGTGGATATCGAGAGCCTGCTCATCTCCTATGTCACAGCCTTCGACATTCGACAGCACCACATAGAGGAATATTGTGGGCCACCAAAGTGAGACCCAGTTCTGAGGCCCAGCCCTGCATACAACCGAACGGTATACCTCTGGTCCAAGCACAGCTCCTCTTCAGGCCCCTTCTCTTCTAAGAAGCCGTGAGTGGCTCTGGCCCAGAAGGCAAGGCCACCTTCTTCCTGGCTGGCTTCACTTCAGGCCTTCCCAGGAACGAACACCTGGGGCACCAAGCACTCCCTCAGATTATAATTAAAATTTCCTCACTTTGTCTCCAGGAAGTCACCTCTGTGACGCAAGCCTGATAAATCCATGGAAGGTCAGGATACTGGCAGCGAGCAGGCTTTGAGAGTTTGCTCTGCCCTCTTCCTGCCTCAGAAAAGTTCAAGCGGTACACAAGGCCCTTAGCCCTCATGAGCAGCCCCACCATGTCCAACTCTTTCAGCCTCTCCTGTCCCTCTAGGAACTGGGAAGCTCTCACTTCACTCCATCCATTATCTTTATGAAATGGTGGGAAGTACGTGTTTCAAGTAAGAGTTAAGATAATTGGCTCCAGGGCGCCTGGGTGGCTCAGTTGGTTAAGCGACTGCCTTTGGCTCAGGTCATGGTCCCGGAGTCCTGGGATCGAGTCCCACATCGGGCTCCCTGCTCGGGGGGGGGGGGGGGGGTCTGCTTCTCCCTCTGCCCCCCCCCCCTCTCGTGCTGTTTCTCTCTCTCTCTCAAATAAATAAATAAAATCTTAAAAAAAAAAAAAAAGATAATTGGCTCCACATCAGCTGTGTTTTGTGAGCTCGGACCGATGTGTGAGCTGCCTTCTCAGTATCTCCCGGTGGATGCCCGAGAGGCATCTCAACCTTCCTTCTGTCTGAAGCCCCACTCCTAATGCCCTTCCAACCGTTCCTCCCCTAACCCCCCCCACCCCCCAGAGCCTACAGTGCATCACTACTCACCCAGCTGCTCAAGGCAAGAGCCTAGGGATCATTCTTAAATCTTCTATTTCTGCCACGCCCCAAATCCAGTCCATTTACTGGGCAGGGGAGCTTGACCTTCAACGTATGGCTGAGTTTGCTCCCTGTATATCAGCCCCTGGATGGTCCCCTTAATTAAAACCGCCACCGCCCCCTGCCTAAATGACTGCAACATCTGTATCTCCAGCTTCCCCTTCTGCTTTCCTGCTGCTTAATCACTGCTCAGCAACCACTGATCAAAACTATAAATCAGACCCAATCGCTCCCTTATTTGTCATCTACCAAGAGTCTCCTACTGCGTTTATGATCAATTCTCACCTCAGCCCATCCTCTTCCTCCGCCTTCCTTGACCATTTTGCTTCATTCCACTTTCTCCCCTGCTGACTGCACACCAACCACAAGGGGCTGTCCCTCAAACACATCAAGTCCATTAGACCCTTTCCTCCTGCTTCCTGATGTTCTTGGCACCTGGGCTGCGCTTCATGTCAATGCCACCTCTGCCGCCTCCCGCCCCCCTCTGCCCACCACCACTGCCCCACATTGACCCTCTCCTGCCTCAGGCATGTTGTGTGCCTTGTGCACCTGCTGAGTGTCTGCCTGATGTGACCAGTGAGAGCAGGTGCAGAGCTGGTTGTAGTCCGTAATGGATCTCCAGCGCCCAAAACACTTCCTGAGCCAAGAAGGTGCCCGATAAATCTTTATTGAATTCCTTAATTAATAGAACATAATTATTCCAATTAAGGCACAAGAGGATGCAGGTAATAAGCAAAAATGCCTCCTTCACGTTGCCATTTCTGTCACGGCTTTTAACTCCCTTAAATAGAAGATTTAACCGTTATGAAGTCTTACCAAACCGATCCATTGCACATTTCTGTCATAATTAAACATCACCTTTGTTCATTTTCTTCCTAGCCCTTATTACCATCAGTGATTATCTTGCTATTTCATTTGTTACTACCTCGTTTTGTCTGTCTCATCCGTTTCAGGACATGAGCTCACGAGAGCAGGAAATGTCCTATGCTTGCTCTATGCTGTATATCCCCGGTGCCGAGCTGACAGACTGGCATATAGTAGGTGCTCAGTACACATGGGTTGAATGAATAACTAAGTGGGAAAAATAACTGAGACTGGAAATCTCATTAAAGGAGATAGTGAGCAGTTCACGGTCAATCACTAGATTTTTTTTCTTCTTCTTTGTACTCCACTAGAAGCCTAACAGAGCTTTGCACTTAGTAGGAGTTCAGTAAACATCTTTATACAGTTGAATTTCACTGAACAAGCGAAGTTTCAGAGGCTCCATGTCCTAATTAGAAAAACTCTTCTGGAGAGGATAAAGGCGGGGAGGAGGAGTTTGTCAGGAGACCCAGGTTCCCAGCTTGGCAGGACATAGACAAAGGGTTCAATGGGCTCATTTGCATTTCGTTCTGCATAAATATGCAAGCTGAGTGGTTGAGCTGGTGTCTCTAAGGATGTCAAATGGCAACGGGCTGTGTTTTCAAATAGGATACCCAGGATCTTACAAACGGTCAGATTCCCACCCTAAAGAAGATTCTTCATCTGCCTGGGTTATGTGGAGATACCCTGCCCCTGAGTAAATGTGTTTTGATCGGGACCTCCTTATGCCCTGGGCCCTGCCAGCCACTGGCCCCACGTTCACCCCCTCCCGAGACCTTGGCAAGCCTGGCTAAGGTGTGGTAACTTCCAACGAGGCCCCGTTGACAGAACTTAAAACAAACCTCCCTGTTCACACATGGGCCAGGGAGACAAAAAGAGCCAAGTTGGGAGACCAACTCTGGCCGGCTGAGGCTACCAGTGCAGGGGAGAAGTTTCTAACAGAAAACAGCCTTAAAAAAAAAAAAAAAAAAAAAATCATCCTTTCTGAAGCCAACATGGAGTGCTGGGAAGGCTCAGAAAGACCATGGGATTTTTTTTCTCCCCAGTTAATCCAGTTGCCCTGATTTGCATGGGATTTGCATAAACAGCACGTTGTATTCAAGCAGCCCTCACTTCAAGGGCCAAGATTATGGTGGAGGATTTGTCCCACCCACAGTAGTTTTGTTCAACTTCCACTGTTTTGAAGCTCGGGGACACCTAAAATAGCTCTTTATATACTGGCCAAGGTGAAAAGGATACAAAATGATGATGGAGAAGTGGCCGGGACTGGAGCGGGGGATGCCGCGCTCCATCCTGGCTCCCAGGAGGGGAGGTAGAACAATAAGAACTTTCAAGTGGCTTCCAGTTCTGGAATTCTATAAATCTCTGCAGGGTGCCAGGCACTGAAGGGCAGGCCTGGCCAAACCCTGGGATGAAACTGGGAGCAAGATGTACCACTGCAGTCGGATCCAGGTTGAGCTAATATTTGTTGAAGGTTTTTCTGTGACAGCCAGTGACACGTGGGGAAAAGGAGGAGATGTGACTCCATTGGACAAAGAAAGGGATGGGCAAGAAGGAATGTGGAATTCTTCCATTAACCCCACCACCGTGGCCCAGGCTAGCCACGAAGAAGCGATAGGCCCTTTAGAAGAGGGTAACGTTTACAAACCTCTTTCAATTTCCAGTCATCAAGCTGGACCTTGTCCCTGAATGAGAAATGAGAACTCTCCTTGGCACTGGTCAAGAGTCGCTTTCCAATTCCCAACGTCGGGCTCTACTCAGGGCACTTCCAAATGGGCCTTTTCACCCACAGCTGGCTCTCCCGGGGCTGGTCTTTGAAATTTCCCATATTTTTTTGGCCTGAAGGAAGTTGCCTTGGCCCCAAGCTCTGTTGAGCCCACACCCAGATATTCCAAACTTAGCTTTAGCATTGTGCCAAGAAAGATCACAGAGCAAGATCATGGAGCCTACTGGGCTACCTCAGATAAAATAAACAATAGGTAATAACCTTCCAGGAGCAGATGGGTAAACCTGCAGGACATTCATGAAGAGAGACCAGAGAGCAACGTCCAAGGTCTCTGTTTCTCTCTCCCCAACTTCCTCGATATGGACACGGAGTACTAGTTGCTGATTACCTCGTGTGCAGCTGGGCACCTGATACACCCAGCTTCCAGGAGAGCCGTGTGTCCCGAGAAGAGGTGAGAGGAGGCAGTGAGAGGGAAGGACTGGGGCCCTAGACCTTCCTGGCTTGGCCTCATCCAAGCACCGCCCACTTTATCTTTACAGAATCATGTAGGTCGTCCCACAACTCCTGACCATCATGGTCAAGGGGAAGAAAACTGGAACAAAGTAAAACAGATGAGCAAAAGGAAAACACTAGTGTCCGATCCTAACCCTAAGGCTTGGAAGCTATGGAATTTGCTCAGGTTATTCTAATTCTCCAGGGTTTTTACTTCTCTTCCTTACATAATGGGGATTTTAAAGTCTGCCCTACTTTAGACAGTCGAGAATCACAAGGGATATTACACAGGTGCTGATGGGGACAGCTACCTGTCACAAAGTGTGACTTCCCCAGGAAAACAGACTCGGCTAACATTTTTCCCAACAGGTCCACCAAAATGGAGTTATTTTGATCATCCGAAATCTGATTTCCCCTAAACGGTTTCTGATCAGTAGCATTTTCTTCTTTTTTTTCCTTTGTTTGTTCCTTTCTCTCTTTCCTAGAGATAGATGTGGGAGGAAAGACACTCAGGATTCTGGAGTCTTTCTGTCCACACAGAGCTTCTTCAGCAGCGGGTAGAATACACACAGTATCAACAACTCCTTCTATCTCATTGTTACCTGACGGCTTTAGAACACACTTTGTGATTTGGTGACTGTGAAGCAGATTTTCTCAAAGGGAGGAGGATTTTGGCTTTTTAAGGTCTTCAGATGTCCAGGAACCAAAGTTGGCTTGTCAAGATGGGGAAAGGTAAGTCCTGTTCCCATTTTTGATGCCGACCTCCTATCAGACTCAGATGCTCATGGATCACTTAGTCCAAATTTAAAGCTTCTAATAACTTCAATTATCCTGCTTCCCTTCTGCATTTTTTTCCTTTTTTTTTCCAAATTAACCCAGCGCCTCAAAAGACAGGAAAATTTCCAAATGGCTTTAAGCTGGTTTCTAGTTTAAAATCCAGTTTTCTTCTGAAATCCTTGGATTTCTACTGCAGGATGAGCAACATAGCTTAAGCCCCCTTCCATTTACCCCCAGAGACCAATGTGCCCTGGTGATTTATTTACAGATCTTCAGGATGCTCTTCTCTCCACCCTGAATTGTTGCCAAAGTCCAGGAACTAGGGATATGGGGAGGAGAAAAAAAACCCATATTGTTGCAATCCCCTCCTTCTCCTTGATCATTAATTGTATCCTGCTGGGAGCCCTCCTGTGCACTCTGGGTGAGCATGTGTCAAACACATTTCCCTCTTCCCTGCACTTGCCAAGGGTGTGTTAGCCTCTTGGTTTTGGAAGCCCCTCCTTGGGACCTGGAGAAAGTCAGACCAGAGGAAGGAGGGGGAGGAGAAGATCACAGGCATGCAGCAGGCCGGGGTCAGGCTCTGGGCTGGAGCCTGCAAGTCCGAACTTCCTCCCTGGACAGAGGGTGGGGGTGGTCAGCTCTTCTGTGGTGACCAGCTGGTGACTGGGCAGGCAGAAGGGACCCACTATGGGGACCGGAAGTTAAGAGGCTGCAGACTCGGTTGGGGTTCTCCTTAAATGGTGGGGCAGCAAACCTTTCTCTAACTCCACCCCTACTCATTCTGAGGCCCCCCAGACGATCCCTGCAGCCAAAGGCGGCTGCTTCCCCTCCCAGCTGTTTTGAATTCTTCCGAGAGAGCAGAATAAGCAGACAAATCCTTCCTGGATATTTATTTGCCCCAAGGGCAACAAGGTACATGACCAAGGGGCCAGGAACAGTCTATTGGGTTCTATCAAGGGAAGGAGCTTTCACAATCTGGGGGGCCTGGAAGCTCCGTTGGGGTTTTTGCAGTTGCTTGGGCTCACATGGAAGATTCTGACCTCTCACAGTTGCTCACCATGCTGAAGCAGGAGACTCAGATCAGCCTCAGCAGCTCCCCTGAAGGAACCGTAGGCGTGAGGTTGTCCTCTGTCACCAGGCTTAGCCCTCTCTTTCCCTGGCCCCAGCCGTGTGGAAGGACCTCAGATTATTCTTGCAGATCATGGTTGGCTCCAAGATAGAGGAGCACCGTCTCCCTTTCCCCAGGATCAGGAGAGGATGCTGCTATACCACTTTTGTTCAACCTCACCATGACTTTGGCTCTTTGTCGTATCATGCATAATATCTTCAACCCCACCTCGGTCTCAGCCCTGCGTGGTCCTTGGATAAGCTCTGAGACTTGCCACGAAGGGGTTATCACTGTCTGGGGCAGCCTCCCAGCTAGAGTCCCAGCCAGGCTCCCAGGACTTGCCCCAGACCTCATCTCAGCTGCAAGGACCATCCTATCTGAACATCTTGAGCTTTAGGATAGCCGGCCCTTATTTATCTTTAAAGGACTGAATGAAAATATGTATGTAAAACACATCACACTTCGAGGACACATGGTGTTCAAGAAATCTGATTTTATTATTGCAGACGAAGGGGGAAAAGTGGCAGGCATGAGATCTGGAAGCTCCCATTAGGCCGGCCACAATTACCGGTGGCATCTCCTGGCCAGGCTGCCCCTGTCCTTGGGTTCAAGTTCATCTCGTCTTTGGGTTGAGAGCACACACAGGCCCACGAGCCACAAACACTTCACGATCCCATGAAAATGCAACCCAAATGGAAACAGGCAGAAAAAAGAAGAAGAAGAAGAAGAAGAAGAAGAAAAGAAGAAAAGAGAAGGAAGAAGAAGAAAAAGAAGAAGAAGAAGAAGAAGAAGGAGGAGGAGGAGGAGGAGAAGGAGAAGGAGGAGGAG
>NC_058417.1:51540735-51542255 GCF_002201575.2 Neomonachus schauinslandi
AGAAGGAGAAGGAGAAGGAGAAGGAGAAGGAGAAGGAGAAGGAGAAGAAGAAGAAGAAGAAGAAGAAGAAGAAGAAGAAGAAGAAGAAGAAGAAGAAGAAGAAGAAGAAGAGCCCAAGTCTGGCTCTCCTTGGACCCTTGCTTCACTTGCATTCGGCACACCACCCACTTCTGCACTAACAGGCACAGCTGTTCTTCCCGCCACACTCAGCCCCAGCATCTCTTATGTCCCCACAGGCCAGCATCTCGAACCCAAGTCACAGCTGGCTCCTTGAGGCAGCCTGAGGCCTGACACCACCTGTAAAGAAAACTTTTCTCCCTGTTGAAAATGCACAGGGCCCCCTCTGCCCCAGTCCCCGCCACTCCCCCAACATTGTCCTACTACTGTTTCCGTGTAGCCTGTCTGGCCAAAGCAAACAGCTCTCTGGAGCTGCTCTCCAGTGAGCAGCTGCAATACAAAGTTGGCAGGCTGTTTCAGGAGGCCTCGGCCTCCCCCCTGCTCACCCTGTGAGCTCTCCTGGAAGATACAAGAAATGAGGCCTAACCTTTTAATTAGCCTTTGCACAGAGCCTGACCCCATTCTCTGGAGGAACTGGACGCCCTCCCCGCCGCCCCAACCCATCTTCTGCATGTTGGGCGCCCAAGGACTAGGAGAGCTTTCTGTCCTCTTGAGGAAAAGGAGAATGTCCTGGGCACACAGGATAGTGGGAGCTAAAGGAGCATGTGTGAGGCTCACGTGTAGGATGCTTATTACTATTCCATACTCATGGTGCCCTGCCTGAGTTTGAGGTTTGGGGATGGATGAGGGTCTCAAATCTGGGAGTAATAAGAAGAGGAAAAGTTGGAAGAACAAAGGGAGGAGGAGAGGAGGGATGGAAAAAAGGAAGGATTTTTAACATCTTTATAGGTTAAGTACTGTGAAAAATGTTTTATATGAGTTTCTCCTTTAAAATCCATAAGGCCATGGGTATTGATTATCCCTGTTTTATGTATAAGACTTTGGGGTCCCAAAGAGAAGTGAATTGCTCAAGGTCCCAGTTGATAAATGGTAGAGCCAAGACAAGAATCCGAGTCTTTGGGCTCCAAGGACAGAAACTTTCCATCAAGTTCTGCTGTAGCCCAGCAGTTTGGGGATTCCTCTAGAATATACTTTTTTGGTCCTCTCACCTGGAATGATGCGTCCATAGGCTCAGGGGCCCCCATCTGGTCCAACAATCTGAAATGCATCATTTTGGCTAAGGTTGGCAGTCCCTAACTTTGGTGTTTTTAAGTGCGACTTGTTGGTGGCTATGGTGGTAATTGGGGTGGCAGGGGGAGTGGCAGTGGCCAGAGTGTTGGTGGTAGTTAGGGTGGAGGTGGTGATGGTGGATTGGTAGTATTGGTAAACACAGTGTGGTAGATGGTGGGGATAGTGGTGGTATTGACGATGGTGGTGGTGATGATGGTGATGATGATGGTGGTGATAATGTTGTTAATGGTGATGGTAGTGAGGATGATGGTGGTGGTGGTGATGGTGATGGT
>NC_058417.1:51542265-51652869 GCF_002201575.2 Neomonachus schauinslandi
TGAGGATGATGGTGGTGGTGGTGATGGTGATGGTAGTGAGGATGATGATGGTGTTGGTGATGGTGATGTTGGTGGTGATGATGGTGATGGTGATGGCAATGGTGATGTGGTGGTGATGGTGGTGATGATAATGTTGTTGTTAATGGTGATGATAGTGAGGGTGATGATGATGGTGGTGATGGTGGTGGTCCTGATGGTGCCTGTGGTGGTGATAATGATGGTGATGGTGGTGGTGTCGGTGGCATGCTCCTGTTTTTCCTGGTGGTGGCAGTGAGAGTAACACAAGACATAAATAAACCAGGTAACTGGCTTTCTCGGAATCTATAATCCTTCCTTGCCTCCCACTCCCACCTTCTGATCTTTTGATTTTGTAAAAAATGGTCAGAGTTCTGAACCTTTGTTTTTGGTAGCAGCATCTGTAAGATGATATGACAGCCTCTTTATTTATTTATTTTTGAAAGGATGTAAGGGAAACAGCTTCCCTTATTTAAACAAAACACAGAGTCCCCAAGGCTTTAAAACTGGAAGCCAACTCTCCAGGTGGGGCAAGGGTGCTGACCAAGCAGGGCCCACGCCTCTCCCGAGTCTCCTCCTTCCCTTGCCCTCCTCTTCCTCTGACTCTCACAGCCAGGACCATGTCAGCCCAGCGCCGAGTCACTGTTCATCCTCCAGAGCTCCAGCCCAAGTGTGGCCAACCATCTGTTCCCTTGGTTTCCCTTCGTCTAGCTGAGAGACTGAAATTTCAATGAGGGAGGGAAAGAGAGACAGAAACACAGAGATAGAGACACAGAGAGAGAGAGAGACTGAGAAAAGAAAACCAAAGGAAAACAAACAAAGAAAACACAGGAAGTTTAGCGAGCATCCAGATTACAAAGCTTATTTTTCTGAACCTTCACAGCTAACTCATTCCCAGGCCCCCTGGCCATGTCTCTCAGTCCACATCTTGTCTGATACGCTCAAGGTGCCTGGACTATTTAAGAGACACCTTCCGGAGTCCACGCTCCCCGCAGTTCCTGACTCGTCGCCACGTGGGGAGGGTCACAGCAGCTCCTCTTACATATTCCTCTAGTCCCCTGGTGCTGGTGGAACCCACGCAGAGATCATGAACCTCAGCCCCCCACCCACCCAGGGTGCTCCTACGCAGCCCCCCTTGCCCAGCTATCCAGCAACACTGAAATGAATGGACACACCCCTTTAGGTGATCGGCTTGGCTCTTAGAGTTGGCCTAACAGTGGAACAACCACATAAGCATAGAATCACTTTGTAATGAAATTAATTTCAGCCAGAAGGCTACCTCTCGGCCATCACCCAGGAACAGGACTGCAAAGCTTGGTGCAGGGGACTGTCTTCAGCCATCTTTCTTGTTCCCTGGTGAAGACATTATTGACAGAAGTTAAAAGAACAACAGACTTCAAGCTCAAAGGAGGGCAATTCAAAACTCCCTGGGGCTGCCAGCGGAGTCACTTTAACGACAACCGAAATTCCTGGGGCAGCGCTGTGCAGCCCACTTTTCTCTTCCTTTCTGTTAGTGCTGCCTTCCTGGGCGGTCTGCGGGAGATGTTGGCCCTGGATGCAAACAGCCAGTCCTAGTTCTGGGGTTACCAGCGGGAGGGGTCCCCTTGGGGCAGTGCCAGGCTGAGGGGGCCGCAGGACCCCGAGCTCCCTTGCCCCGCTCCCCCCTGAACCTCCCACGTGGACCACTCCCTTTCAGCCTCACCCAGTTGCTCCCTCTGGGGCTCTTCTAGAAACACTTTGATAAGGGACACAAGGATGAGAAGATGGAAAACAAGCCTGGGAAGAATATCTGGCATATGTTTTTCTTTGCCGTTCAAGTAACAATTTCTGCCTGGTCACTTTGGACCGCAGATTCTATTTATTTTGCTAGCCTCCTACCCTATTCCCATCCCAGGAGTGGGGTGGGCTGATAGTTTCTTTCAAGGCTGTACTAAAAATTCCAGCCTCCCTCATGATTCTAACCCCCTGGATCACCAGGGCAGGCAGCCTGTCCCTCTTTGTCACTCACAGGATGGGACGGGACGGCTCCCCAGGCCAGCCACCCCCCCAGGGGGGGCCATTTGGGGCGGCCTTGAAGCATTTGGAGATGCGTGAGACACAGGACATTCCCCCTCTCTCCTATCTCTCAAATGTGTTGCTGGAGGATTGCAATTGTTTCTTTTTAGCTGAAACTCCGACAAAATGCCTGTCTCCCCCAGGCTTATCACGCCCTGCTTCCCCGTGAGTCCTAATCTTTCTGCAGAAGTAAAACTGTTTTCATGCCCCATCCCTCAGATGGTGGTTTTCCTCCACCTCTCCCCAGTGAGGCTGGACGGAAGATGGAGCCAGGGACTTGAAGGGTTAAGTTAGCCTGGCTTTGGAAGAAGAACGACGACGGCATTCCCCTGATCCCAGATGGAGAATACTGAATAACTCCCTTGGGCAAGTCAGCTTGTTTGGTTATCTTGGAGTGTGTGCTGGGGCTAACTCATCCTGGCCAGTCCTTCCGGATGTAGCCTTGTTCAAAATCAAGCCTTATACAGGAGTGTTATTCCCCGGGGCTGCCTCCTCCCTGGCTGATAAAGAGTTTCATCATGGATGATTCAAGAGGTTGAGATGCAAGCTCTGGTGATAGCTAATGAGGCCTCCAGCCCCCAGCTGACCTCACTTTCGAGCTGTTGACAGGTTAAGTCAGGCTGGCCAAACAGCATCCTAACCAAGCCAAGACAAATGCTTGCACCCCTCCATGCCTCCAAGTCCTCCTCCTGCATTGCGATCCACCTCCAAGACTCCCCATGGATCCTCTCCAGCTGCCCCTTCTTCCATAGACAAAGGAGCAGGCCAAGATGGATAAGGCTGACCCATTCTCCATGCCCACATCCCTGGCTACACAGACCTTGACATGGATCCTCATGGACCCTTCTTATTTCTTCCCAGATTCTCCCTCCCACTCCATTGCTTAGGGACCTGAGCAGGTGGTTTTGAGTCTTGGGTTACTTTAAAAAGCATGCAGTAGGCCAATCTTCTTGGGGATAGAGACTTTAAACCAGGTGAGGGACACACACACACACACACACAGCAGCCCGGCCTGCCCTCCTGCCAGTGCTAGGATGGGAAACGGAGGTCTCCTTATCATCCACAGGGCCAGTGGCACTGAGGGCCCCCAGCTCCCAGGGATGGTCACCTCCTCAGATCCCGAGGACGGGACTGACCAAAGACAGACAGCAAGGCAATGCTGGTCTCCGTGTGGGTGCCAGACAGACTGGCCCAGGACACAGCATTTTCTCCATAACCTCTAGAGTTAAGCATCGCTTCGGAAACCTTGGAAGGGAGGGGATGTCCTGGGACCTGTGAGCAGGAACCCTCCCCTCCCCTCCACCCCACACAGCCAACTCTTGGGGGCCAGTGCTCAGACTAATGTGCAGCTTGGGCTGTGTCCATACTGGGCTCAAGGCTGCGACTGAAACGGCTCCAATCCTCGTGTGGCAATTCATGAAGTCCATGGAGTTAGACCACCCTCCCTGACTGCCGCACGATACTTTGTACTTCTTGAAATACTTTTCGTATGCATTGTCTCATCCTCATGCCATGACTATGAGGTAGATATTATTATCCCTCTCTCCTTTACAGAGGAAGAAATTCGGGATGGTAGGGAGCAGAATGAGGACACTAACCTTGGACCTTTGACCCCAGATCCTTTGCTCCTCCCTTGAAGAGCGAATTTAATTGTACTTGGAAATGGATAATACTTCACTACGGCAACATGAGGAGGTGAAGACTGATAGGCACAATGATGAGATTAACAAAGACAAGGTGACAAAAGAGTGGAGGACATTTTTCATTTAGGAATTTTTTAATTGCTTTATTTCAGGGTAGTGGAAATTTAACTTTCATTACTTTATGCAGTTAGTCTATGGTTATTGTAAAAAAAAAATTAAGCACTGACAGGAAAAAGGAAAAAATTAACCATTAACTACAATTCTAGCCACAGGATGTAGATACATATACACACATACATCCATATCCTTGCAGAGCTATTCTTTATGCATATAAATATTACATATAAAGAGCATATGTTAATAAGTATTAATTATATATTCACATCTCTGCATACCTTCTTTTTTACTTGGAAACCTAGAAAAATCCTGGAACTATCTTTCCATGTCAGTAAATAGGTCTATATGATTTTTTACTGATCTCTTAGTGTTCCATTGTATTGATATTACTAGACACTGAACACTGTTTTCATCTTTTTATAATTGCAAATCGTGCTGTAAGGAAGCTTCTTAGGCACAGATCTTTGTGCAGCTGTCTGATTATTTCCTTAAGATAAATTCCTGGAAATGGAATGACTTGGTCAAAACACACCTTCCAGGTTTTCAGTGCATTTTGCCAAAAAGTGTGCCTTTTTGTAATCCCAGCAACAGTATCTATGGGTCGGAAGGCTTAGTCAGAGAACATGTGAGGAGGAGAGAATAGCTGGAGGGTCAGAGTGCAAGGCTTGTTGGGGGGGACGTTGGTTGACATTAAGTAAAGACTGGACTTTGGTTTCTAGGGATTAGAGAGTTAGGTTCTGAGCAGCGACTGAATTGGCCAGAAGTGGCAAAAACAGAAGGGGGAGAATCGGGAAGATGATAGAGCCCTGGTTGGGTGGATGGAAAGGGAGTACTGAGATGGGCTCCAACAGTGGGACAGACAGAGAGAGACAGAGCCAGACAGACAGAGTGGGGAGGGAGAGGGGGATGGAGGGGAAGAAGAAGGAGAAGAGAAAGGAGGGAAAGGAGAAAGAGGGGGAGTAAGCAGATGAAGCATGTCGTATGTGGGAGTAATTAAAGTTGATACAAGACTTTTGAGTCTGAGCAACGGGAGAGGAAAGAGGCTAACAACGCCCTAGGAAAATGGGGGAAAGTCAAATTTGTTTTGAATGGCTTGACTGTCCATGCAAAGCTGTCTCTCAGAGCTGGCTGCTTGGGAGGGTGACGTGGCTTAGAGGCGGGTTTAGAGTCTCAGAGCTCAGGGTAAAAGCTGCCGAGTAGACAGCCCTGCTAGGAGTGGAGAGCAGTATGAAGAGAGAACCAAGGACAGATCCTTGGAATATGGCAACTTCAGTTAGTGGGAAGAAATGAAAGCCAAAAAGGATGGCCAAGAAGAGCCAACAGAGAGGCAGAAAGGGGACACGGGACCTTGGGCAATGGGCCTGAAGAGGAGAGGTTTAGAGGAGGGGTATGCTGTGTGTGATGCAGAAAGGCCACATAGAAAAACATGGAGAAGGAGCCCTTCATTTGACCACACCGGTGAGCTCCTTATGGAACGAGAGAGAAGGCATCACCCCGCTTGCCACGAGGCTGGGAGGAGCTTGGTCTGAACCCTTGCTAAGGGCAAAGATAGGAGTGAGACAAAACAGAGTTCACTGGGCCATGAACGGTGGCAAGAGAAGCATTCATAGGCTGGGTCCAACCAGGAATGTTTCCACCCATCGGGCCTGGCTTGAATTTTCAAAGCCCGACTGAGGGGATAGGGCTGAGGAGCAGTCTTTGTGAATTATCTAAATGAACGCCTAGCACACAGAGGATGCACAACTCATGCTCTGTTTAAGGCAGTGGTACCATGGTAGCCCAATAGCTTTTTTAAACATAAAATCCAACCCAGAAAAAGAAAGGGAGCATCTTATTCCCTGTGATGAGCAAAATTTCCTCCCTCTTCCTTCAACAAAATAGTGAAGGTCTTTGGGCTGACACAAATGCCTCCCCCCTCCGAAAACAAAACGCTCAGTTACAGAAAAATTATTCTCCCGGAGAAGCTGGGCATTCTGTTACAATCCCTGTGCCTTGGTTCTCTCTGGAGACAGTTCCCTCCGTTATGTCCCTCCACCCCTAGTTTCAGAAGGTGGCGGGGGGGCGGGGCGGAGGGCAGGCAGCCCATCAGCTGAATCCCTCTGCTCTGCTTTGCCTCCTCCAGGACTCAATTGAGAGCACACACCAGGCAGAACAAAACAGTGGCAATTGATGACAAATGGGCTGAGCTGCCCCCACGTCCCCCTCCCCATTCCCTGTTACCATGGAGACACCAGCCAGCCGAAGCCAAGAGATCAGGAAATATCCATAAAGGACAGTCTGGTGGACACAGGTGTTTGGGGAATCAATATGAGCCAACAAGATCCTTTCGTCTGTGGAGGGTTGGAGGGGGAAAGGCAGTGAGATGGGGAACTAAGTAACGCAGGTGGGCTTTGTCCTTGGGACTAGGAGGCTCTTTTCTCTGCACTGGAGTGGTGCCATTCTGATATATGTCGATGCCACACTCCAAAGCTCTGTTTTTGTTCCGTGTCCATTTCTTCTCTCTTCTACTTCACCTGCAAGTCTGAATAACCTCCGAGATGGGCAGCTGGATATATGCTCAAGAAGCCTTGAAATCGGGCGGAATGTTGAGAAGACTTGGTCACTGGAACCTCCTTCAATCACTCTGGAAAGGAGACAGGACCTGAATACCAACAGGATTCTCCCCCACTCTCTCCAGCTGGGAGAAACAGTAAACATATCCTCTAAGTGTACAGGCCAAAAGGCATCTTTTTAAAAGGGTACAGACATCCAAGTTCAAGAGAGAGAAGGAGGAGGCTTAATTTGTATTGTGGTTTACTCTTTGCTATTAGTCTTCTAACAGGAAGCTAACAGTCAAACATTAACTGGAGGTGTATCACAGCTCAATAGGTCTAGTGGACATTATTTCCCCCAAACAACTGTCATCAAACATAAACATGGGAGGAAAGAAACTTCTCAGGTACTCCTACTTTTTTTTTTTAATGCAAATAACATGTTCCTACTTAGGTGCTTTGAAACACAGTCATTTGAATCATTCCAATTCTAGGTAGCTGCCATGATTCTTACAACAAGACACTCACTGCATCCACCCCAGCAGCTGGAGGATGGGTTCAGCCCATTGCTCTAGGCTTTGAGGTCATTGCTTTGTCACTGCAGTAGCTGTGAAGATCAAGATTTTTGCAGTTGGTTTTGCAGAGCATGAGTTGCCAAAAATCTAGCAAGGTTCATTTCTTGTAGAAGGCACTCAAAACATGCTGTTGATTGAACACTGGAAAATTCTAAGCCTTGCTATAGTAAAATTATAGCTGAATCCCGAGAAGCTCTTCTTTGCCCCATTGTATAACAGTTACGGGAATGAATGGAGATTGATCCCACTCAGCTGCAGGGTTGGACCAATGAGAGATTAGATTCTGATCCTCCTGCCACAATGATTGGTTCAGGTAAATAAAATCTATGCCGTTCCGCAGGTGGCATTTTCCTGAGTCCTGAGGGAAAGCTTGCTAAGACTTTTGAGAGAATAAGTTCTTAACTTTGTCAGGGAGAGCCACCAAAGCCAAAGTCCTCACTCCTGGAGAGCATGGTTTGAAGATGACAATCCTAGAGCTTTGGACATTTGACCACCCTGAAGGAAATTGGCCTGAAGATAAAGATGGCACCAATGAAGACAGAGCAAAGAGTCAAAATGAAACCAGGCCGTGATGACTTAATCTCTTGGATCAAACCAATCCTGAATTCCACTTTATCCATTCTTCTTCCAATGGAGTAGGCCAATAAATCCCCTCTGTTGTTTAAGCCAGTTTGAGATAGGCTGTCTTTTTGTTTACTTATTTGTTTTGTTTTCAAAACAAAGAATCCTTATAAATTGTTTAAAATTTTCTAAAAGTAATGAACAGTCCTAACCAACATACTTACCCAAACTGTTATCTGTTTGACAATTTTACTCTTAACAACCAACAAAAGTAAGTTTTGGAGATCTGGAGACTGAGATAACAAAAGATATCTCCTGTTTGGAGACGTACAAGCTGGCAAATCCACCAAACTGTTTCAGCAGCTTATACCGTACCGTCCAAGATATCGAAGCACAATCAACTCTTGATAGTTCTTGTTAAAAGGTGGGGGGGAAGTCAGGGAAGACAGTGAACATTTTGCAGTGCACTTTATGTACTGTGAAAAGCAGATCCATTTTTAGATGTAGCTAAAACTAATATTTAAATGAATTTGCATTCTCTGAGCATAAAATGTGGACCGTTGTGAAGAACAGATGTTGCAAGTACTCAAGCATTCCAGAAACTGATAAGGAATTTAAATTAGAAATGAATAATATAAAATGTAGATAATCTCAATGCCAGTTGCTGAGAAAAACTTTTTGGCATTCTACTGGAATTAAACTATCTTGGCATGTAGTTGAAAAGAACATATTAACTGATCACTGGTCTGCAAGAAGACTCCCTAGTTACTCTGACCAGCTACACAAGTGAAAGTACTGAGAAGTTAATGCCAAATATTCTTTTTGGAGATTTAGTGATTTACTGGCTGTATTCTGCTAATCTGGGGATGAAGCTGTGCTTTGTTCTTTGACTCTCCACAACTGCAGAGTTAAGAAAATAAGAGATGCTCAAGAAATAACAGACGGATGGATGGATAGATGGATGGATGGATGGATGGATGGATGGATGGATGGATATACAGATGACAGGTGGAGCCCTCATTGGAAAGAAAACTAATCCATACCACACCATCTAACCTGAAACATTCTTTTCAAAGGCAGGAACTCATTTCTGATTCTGTGACTGCTAGTACAAAACACATCCTTTAATAACATTCATCACCCACCCAGGTCCTGAAATCTTCACCATTTCAGATTTCTCAGCAAATCTCAGGGTGCAAGCCTACCTCTTGTGTCTTGGTCTTATGTGGCCTTAGCATCTGACTAACACTTATATCTCTTCCTATTTTTTTTCTTCTCAAATGAGGACTTGTATGTACCTCTGATTCACTGAATTCCAACCAAACTGTCGACTCCTCAAACTCAGTTAATAGAAACACCATTTTCTTTGCCAAGGCCCCAACTTAGGAAATCACAATCGTTCCTCACTTCCCATTTGGCCCCCACATGCAACTTGCAAGTCCTAAAGAGTCCATCTCCTCATTGGTTCTCATCTTGCTTCCTCCTTTCCTTTTCTGCCACCACCTCCGACTGTAGGTTCTCTTTAACTTATCACTTAAAGAATATAATTGCATCTTATTTGGTCTCCTTATATCAAGTCTGACCCATCACAAGAAAATATGATGTTGTTCCAAAGAACCTCCTTTTTGCCCCAAATTGAAGTCTTACACAGGATGGAAAAAAGCAAGGCTTCTTTGGAGAGAGCTGGGATAGGGGTGGAGGAGCAGGTGATGCATTGTCCCCTCCCATGACAGTCCCTGTGGCAACTCTGCAGCTCCCTACAGCTGGAGCCCCCCTCTGCTGCTGCCCCTGGTACTTTCCAGGGGAAGGCTGCTCTGAGCAGATAAGGAGAGCACAGGACTCTGAGATGCCAGAGAGTGTGGTCTCCCTCCATCCTCAGTGGCCTATGATCCCTTCTAGAGCCCTGAAGCCATGGGAAGTATTCCCCTTTCCCCATCTCTGGATCTCATAGTGTCAACTACATATACCCCACTTCTGACTTTCAGCTTTTGCTTGCAGCTGCTTTTTTTCTATAGGAATCGGGCTTGTGTGTGGGACCAGGCTAGGGAATGGTCACCATTCTAGTGGCAACTTAGGCTTGTCTCCTCATCTGTCTCCCAGGGACCAAAGCAATCCTATTCTACCCTTCCAGATAGTCAGACAGAAAGGGATACACACACACACACACACACACACACACACACACACACACACACCCCTGGGAGTTTCACTGACCCACTAATTGATCAGATATTACCAATACTGGACTACTGCTTTAGTCCACGTCTATAAACAAGCCAGTGGAGACTTAGGGGTCATCCTCAACATTTCCCTTCTCTCTTCCAGTATCTAGTTAACTATTCTGCTGATTCTACCTCCTAAATATGTCTCATTTCTGTCACCTTCTGGCCATCCCCCAGTTTTCATCACCCTACTTTAGGCTCTCTCAGCTAATGCTTGGACTATTGCAATAGCCTTCTGGTAGGTCTCTCCACCTCTAAAATCATCTGCTCCTTTCCACTTGCTGTTCACGTTATCGTTGGAAAATCTATACATGACCATTTTTTATTCCCCAGCTTAAATTTTTCAATGGTTCCCTTTGGTCTGGAGATAGAGAGCTAACTCCATTCCTAACTCAGCCCTGCTTCTGTATTGGTTTCCCGTACAACTGTCTCCCCAGTAACTCTTGTGAGAATTGGTTAAATCCCCCTATCCACATCTGAGGCGGTTCGGAGGAAATGGCCATGTCAGAACATGAGCCTGTCC
Organism: Neomonachus schauinslandi; assembly: GCF_002201575.2. Taxonomy (NCBI): domain Eukaryota; kingdom Metazoa; phylum Chordata; class Mammalia; order Carnivora; family Phocidae; genus Neomonachus; species Neomonachus schauinslandi. Next base: position 51,552,508 of record NC_058417.1, read on the forward strand.
CATGGCCAGAATTGCTCAGTCCTGAATAGGTATTTGATCACTGTTGGGTCAGTGAGTTCCCTCACGAGGAATGCTATGCAATGTTAAACTGGGGATTGCTTCCCACCTATGTCGTCCGCTATGTTTCACACTAACCTGCTGTGAGACAGAATGGTGGAGCCAGCAAACACAGGAAGTGAGAAGTCACACTAGAGAGAGGGGGCACTGATCACACTCCCCCGAATCTCTGGCAGGTGCATCGCTGTATGACTCTTCCTTGGATCCCATGAGCTACTGTAGTATTCTTCAATTCTCTTTTGACGTATGCTAATTGGAGTTGGGTTTCTAGATTTGCAACCCAGGGTCCTCACTCTGCAACACCCTCCTTACATCTCAGCCCCTTGAGACCGGGTCTGGGTCTCCGTCATCCCTGCTGCCCTCAGTGCCCATTCAGCGCTGGCACTCAAGGTCTTGGAATGAAGAACTGATTTGGTGCCAAATATAAGTTTCCAGCCATCTCCTTTCGGCTGCCTAGCTGGCTCATCACCAAAGAGAAACTTAAAAATGATTTAATTTAAGAGATGTCCGCAGCATTCACCCTTCCATGCTTGCTGGTGGAACAGCACCTTCTCTCTGGAGAAAGTTTCCGGTATCACGGCAACAGCAGAGGACATCTGGTAAATGCCTCCCACCGACGTGCACGTGCATGATCTCATGCGATCCTCCCCACAGTCCAGGGGGGCTGTGCTGTCCTTACAACCACCTCCACGCTCACAGATGGACACAAGGAGGCCCAGAGGAGGAGACGACTGACGTGATGTCCCTAGCCCTGCCACACCGCGGGGTCCACCTGGCTCCACACCCACTGCTCTTCCAACTTTGCTTCCTGGCTTCTCGTCAGATTTCTGAGCTGATGGGCTTTGTTTTTAGATCAGAAGACTCCCCAGAGTGTGAGCATGCATGTCAGATCCCTGTTCTTCGCTTGCAGTCCCTTTTGCCAGGGTGCAAGGAAACCCACCCACGCACCTGGGGAGAGGTGAATGGTCACACTCTGTGCCAGAGTCAAAGCAGGCAGCCGGTCCAGCTAGCAGAGTGGGCCTGCATGGGGGGTGGGGGGGGGCACTGGGTTAGCCAAGAGCATCCCCAGGGTGGGATGCCACCCGCCCCTCCCCACCATCAGCATCTCCCGCACCCCTCCCTCCACAGCAAGGTGACTCTAAGAGCTGACCCGCTGCAGCAGGAGTAGGCAAGAGAGGGGACCCCGAGGTGGCTAACAAAGAGTTAAGGCTGCAGCTGCCTGTGCATGCAGTGTGGAGTTATGTTCGCACTGTTCCCACTGGAGACCAAGTCAGCTGTCATCAGAGAACAAAGAATCCCCCAGAGACGCTCAAGTTATGTCACACCCGGGAAGCCCTGAGCGCTCCCTGATTAGGATTTCTAAATCAGCCCCATCGAGGCCTGCAGCACAAAGCTGAGGAACAATGCGCCGGCCACATTCACACAGTCCCAGGCCCGCCGGCTGCCCGCCTCCCGCCACCGCCCCTGCCACGGGGCCTCAGAGACCACTTCACCTCCACTGGGAAAATCCAGTCGCGACGAAAGCCCCCAGCCGGCTGTGTCCAGAGAGCTTTGGCCGCAGTGTAGGGGCATTTGCTGCTCGGGGTCCCCGCTTGCCATCAGAGTAAGGGGCCGGAAGCTGTTGCGCAGGTGTGTGTTTGGGGGCAATAAAGAGGGATCCGGGGCAAGGATTGGGGGGGGGGCGCGCTCTTGTAGGCACAACAAAGGCTCGGTTTGGGAGTGCAGATTTGGCTGTTCCTATTTCATTCCATGTAAGTCTAGTTGATCAGAGCTTAGTGCTGGAATCCTGGGGAACTCCCCGCTGAAGGTGCAGCCCCAAGCCTTAGAACCCTGCTCAGATACCACCTGAAGTTGCTAAAAGGCCAGGAGTCCTATGGCATGCGCAAGACCCCTGGCCAGGAAGATTTCTTATTATCGGCAGAGACCGTGGCAAGACGAAGCACTATGTTTCCAAAATCGCCTTCAATTCAGAGTTTTGACTTAACCCCCATGGCAGGTTATTCATAAAATCATGCCAGTCCTGAGGGCTACTGAAACGTCCTTTGTTCAAGGTAAATGCTTGAAAAACACCAAACTGTTACAACCTTGCATTTGCAAATATTTTAAAATTCTGGGATCCTCCAAAAAAGGGCAGGCTGAATCTCTCAAATTCTGAGGGTTCTTGCTTTTCATTCAGGCATTTTTCCTTTTTTTTCTACCAAGAGTCAAAATCTTTGCCTGGGACTGTCTTTTCAGTTCCCGGTGTCACAGGGTCCTTAATAAGGGGGTTTGGGAGGAGCTTGAGCTCAGGGGGGAAACCATAGCTGCAGCTAGGGAGTTCTGGCTGTCCCCTCCTCTGCCCGTGTCTGCATCAGCCTCGTAATCTGGGGTTAGTTCCCTGAGAGTCGTGGGCATTTTTGAAGCCCACTTGGAGGCAGGCCTGGGGCAGCTGGGGTCTGCCCCGTGTTCTCCCGACACGCCTTCCACCGACCGGAGTCACAAGGAGATACACTAGCATCTTCAGGGCTCTACTCCACTTTCCTGAAGGAGATCGTGGAGGAAGGCATGGCTGGACTCCCAGACCACCTCTTACAGTTCCAACCCTGAGATCTGAAAGCCAAGGTGAAAAAGATCACAGTGCTTTGCAGCAAAGGGATTCAAATGCTTACTGGAAGCTTACCGCTTCCTTGAAGAGCCCAGTGCATTCGGCAGGTGAGCGCACCAAATGCATCGTAGCTCCAAGATTTTCACAAAGGCATATGCCTAAGATGGGACAATCCATCACAGAGGCCCATCTCGGCAAACCCCCTGCTATGAGTAACACCTGCCAACATGGGACCCTTCTTACGTGTTAAGCATTGCTTGCAATTTATGTAATAGCATTTAGTCCGCAGAGCCCTGTTACAGAGGAAAAATAAATAGTACAGGGAGCAAAATAGCGACAGAGCCAAGATTTGAGCCCCAGTCTGTCTGTCTGCTCCCCAAGGCCAAATCACCAAGTTTCCTGGACTCCTGCCCTTTGATGGCATTCCCAATCTAAATTTAAAAGTCTCCGGTGTGCCACACTTCCCCTTTCTCCTTCTGTTCTCGTGGTGCTTGTGAAGGATGGAACAAGATGGAACTATCACCAGCAGAGGACAGCCTTCCCTGGGGTGGGCTGCAGGGCAAGTGTGCCTCAGCCAGCCCCCAGCTGCAGAGGTAGCTTTGTTGACTGCAGGCTGAGTGCCTTAGGCCTATCACCTCCCCTCCCTGAGCCTCAGTTTCTTCCTGGGTGAAAGTCTGGAGGTGGCACCAATCTCACTGATACTGGGGGATCTGAGGGAGAAACCTGCAGAGAGATGCCTGATCTGTCATCTGTGTCCCGTGGGGTGTCCTCTTCCCTCCACAAGCATCCAGGTAGCTACTGACCCCAGCCTCTCATCACTCTGCTCCAGGAGAACAACCTCCCAGAAATGGTTCCACTTTCTTTGCTCTTTTTGGGACCGTCTTTTATTCTCCCTTAACACCTCCTTGAACACTGGCAGGACTGACTGACAAGAAATGTTGCCTAAAGATGAGCACCTCCCCCGCCCCAAATAAAAGGAAAAAGGAAAAGAAATGAATTATGATGTTGTTATGTAATGATGTAATGGATTCATGGTCAGTGTTGGAAATAAATAAGTAAATTGGGGTTGGGGGGAAGATGAACCTTCTGTCCCCTGAACATTAGGGTCAAATAGTTTTGTTTCTTTCCTAACCTGCGCTGTAAGTCTGATGTTAGCAGAAATGCCTGCAAGCTCGGCACCACTGTTTATGGATTTGAGAAAGGGCAGAGGCAGATAAATGAGAGAGGGGACATGTTAAATGCAGGTTAACCTAACTCTAATGATCAAGACACTGACTGCAAGATGCAGTTGGCAGGTTTCACACTTTTCTCCAAAGTCTTTTCTTTAAAAAAAAAAATTATATTTATTATATTTGTTTATGTGAGAGAGAATGAGAGAGAGAGAAAGCACAAGCAGGAGGGAGGGGCAGAGAGAGAAGCAGACTCCCCACTGAGCAGGGAGCCCGATGCGGAACTCGATCCCAGGACCCAGAGATCATGACCTGAGCCGAAGGCACACTTAACCAACTGAGCTGCCCAGGTGCCCTCCAAAGTCCTTTCAAGTTGTTCAGTGTGTGGCATCCTACACAGGTTTGTCAGGCTGGGGCCTGGGGACCATGACCCAGGAGGGAAGCACTGCTTTCTGAAGATCTTGGTATCTTCAGCTCAGTTTAGGTATCCAGGTTCAGGTGATGCTTAATATGTCTGGTGGGTTGAATGAGTGAATGATCAATGAATGAATGACAAGCACATCCCAACTCAAGATTTTCTCTACCCCCAACTCACTATTGCCCAATGACATCAAAGTATTATCAAATCCCTTTTCCTAGATTTCATTTTAAAATGCCAGCTCAGGTCTTGAAACTAGAGAAACTTTCAAACTGGTGTTGGTGGATGCCAAGGAGAGACATTGACAATTCCTGACACACCTCAGTGACTGGCAGGAGAGCAGAGGTGGGGCCCGCCTGGCCAGGTGCTGGGCATGGAGGATGGGTCGAGCCTGGAAAGAAGAACGAGTAGCAGATCTGAGTAAGACTGGATTGTTGAAGACCCACCAGCGGCCACTTCATGGTGTTAACAGAGGTCGTAGAGTTTAAGAATTCACAGGGCAAGACAGTATGCAGTGTCGTTCAAAGAGCCGGGACTTAGCCGGGACTTTACTCTCAGACTACAGAGAATCTGAATTCAAACTCAGCCACTTACTGGATTGGAAAGCTCAATTTCCTCAACTATAAAGTGTGGAAACAAGTACCTACTCTTGGGCACCTGGGTGGTTCAGTTGGTTAAGCGTCTGCCTTTGGCTCAGGTCATGATACCGGGGTCCTGGGATCGAGTCCCACATTGGGCTCCCTGCTCAGCGAGGAGTCTGCTTCTCCCTCTGCCCCCTCCTCCCCACCCTGCTCGTGCATGCTCTCACTCTCAAAAATAAATAAAATCTTAAAAAAAAAACAAACAAAACAAAACAAAAACAAGTACCTACTCTTTTCACAAAGCTGTCGTGTGAAGGAGATGAAACCGAACACATGTATGGAGCCTGGCACAAGGAAAGGCTCAACAAACGGTCATACTGTGGGGGGGGGGGGGGGGGGGGGGCCTAGGGAACAGGTTGAAGGAAGCAGGGGGCCAGCAGACCCATGCTGAGGTCCAGGGGGATAAGACCCATGGCAGTAACCACTGTGTCACAGATAAGAACACGTGGCTGAAAAGTGTGTCTTAATTATGACATTAGAGCCAGTAAGGGAAAGAAAGGGAACACCTATTAATTCAGAGGAAATAGGAAATGGACAAATACCCAGGAAGGATTACCAGTGGGGCATGGGCTTAGCCCCTGGGAGAGGTGTCTCTCAAGGCCACCACGGCCCTGGGGGCTGTGGCAGTCCAGGTACAAATTGTGAAATACACCATGTTTGTCCTTGTTACTGTCTTCCTGGTTGGTACTTGTTCTCGCTCCGCATTTCCCAGAAGCCAGTGATTTCACACTATCTCCCTCTCCCTGATAGAAAGCCTGCCCTCCAAACATTTCATTCATGCATCGATGCCAATGCATGGATGATGGGTGACAATTTAGAACATAAACCCACCCCACTGTTATTTATATTTGAAAGCTAATTAAATAAGAAAGTTGACTTAGCAAATGTTTTTGGAACTCCGGTTTGCTCTGAGCACTCGGACAGGCACTGAGGATACAGAGAAGAGAGAAATGCCTAGTTCCTGCCTCAGCGTCATGGTGGCTAACTGGTCCACCTCGCAGAGTCCTGACATTTGAACCCCACAGAGGCGCCCACTCCTCCCAAGAGTAAAAAACACCCTGTCTGCAGTCCCGTCAGTGGGCTTCTCCAGCACACACCATCCTGAGGGAGCATGGCACTGGTTCTTTCTTCCTGCCCATGTTCAGCCCACTCCATCCCACTGCAGAGGGGAAGCCCAAGGGGCAGAGGGCTGATGGATTAGGAAGCCAGACACTGGAGGTCTAGTCCTTCTTGCTCTTACTTGCTTGTTCTGTGACCTTGGGCAAGTCATCTTTCCTCTCTCTGCCTCAATTTCTCTTTATAAAAGCAAAGAGATCCCTTCTAGTGCCAACATTCCAGGAATTAAATGAGATGGCAAATCGTACTGGCTCAGAGAACTACCTTGCTTTTGTACAAAATTATATATTAATACAATTAATATTAACTATTACTATAATAAATTATAGTGATATATTTTATGTTATTTTATGTTAATAAATATATATTAATATAACAAAATAATTTACATGATTTAACCCAGGAGATGAAAGATCTATACACTGAAAATTATAACACACTGATAAAAAAAGTTGAAGACGACACAAATAAGGGGCACCTGGGTGGCTCAGTAGGTGAAGCATCTGCCTTCGGCTCAGGTCATGAGCCTGCGGTCCTGGGATCAAGTCCCGCCTTGGGCTCCCTGCTCAGCAAGGAGTCTGCTTCTCCCTCTCCCTCTGCCCTTCTACCAGCTCATGCTCTTTCTCTCTCTCTCTGAAATAAATCAATAAAATCTTTTAAAAATAAAATTATATGTACACATATATACACAACACACACGTGCATGTATGTATATATCTATGCATATATGATCTGTGTATTTGCCACCCTATTTAATTATGTGCCTATATTATGTATATATGTATATCATATATGTCATTATTTTAGAGCTGGGCCCCCAGGGGCATGGGGACCTGAAATACTTTCCCTGGCTCCAATCTGAACAGGGCTCAGTGAAGACTCTTCCAGACTTACTACCCTCCATGTGCACTTCTTACCCCTTGTGTGTACTTGAGCAGTGCTTTTTGTTTCTGGCCTGAAAGGAAATGGCACATTTAGATAAAAATGTAAAATTAGTAAGTGAATCATGAAGCTTCAGTATCAAAATTACCAATAATGATAATGGTGAATGACAATGAAGGTTTCTCCAGGCAGTAAGCAGAGTGTCCCCAAAGGACTTTCTGCTCCCCATGCCAGAAATGGATGGTGCCATCATTCTTGGGCTCACAGAATGTCCGGGTTGGAAGGGATCTCTTAGCCAATTCCACCCCACCTGATAACGCAGGCAGGTCATCTGGACCCACCACTCAAATAATAGTTGACTGCATCCCCTGACTCACAGGCAACACGTCCACTTCACCAAGTGAACACAGGAGGAGTTAGACCAAGGAGACTGCACCCTTGGGGGCTTGGGGAGTAGGACACAGAGAGCAAGAAGTGGTTCCAGCTAGCGGGTTGAGTAAAGAAGGGAGAAAATGGAGTCTAGGCTGGGTCAGCACGGGGCCAACGACGGTCATGGACACAATGTTATGGCAAAGCAGAAACTACAAGTACACACAGCAAAGCAACTTCGCAGAAGGGCTTGTGAAGCAGATCTATCAGCAAAGGAGAAATGAGAGAGCACTCACTGGCTCATGAGAGGTGGGAACAGGAGGGAGAGCCCGGCCCAAGGTTCTCGTGAAGCCCAGCAGTACCGGGCTCCCAGGGCAAACCAGGTCAAGGGCAAATAAAATCCTCTAGAGTCACTGCTGGTACAAAGTATGTTACTAGTTCTAAATAAAAATTTACACATGCAAACTGTGAGCATTTCAATAAGTTACCTTTATGTCATCATCCCATGCTCGCTCAGTACTTCCGTATCGTCTACGTCATTTTTCATGCTACCATTTTGCCTATTTTAGATTTATAGCCTCTGGAGATGAAGGACAATTTCTGTGTGTTTCCCATGGTGCAACATGTAAAACAATGACACATTTGCCACTTGGGAGTGCTTTTTTTTTTTTAAAGCATCATATTTCAAAAATTAGATAGGACTTTATCCATTAAAAAAATGGACTCATCTTGCAAGCTTTGTCGACCTGCTTTTGACTCTTTAAACACTAAGCATGTTTCAGTTATAATCGCCTAAACTGGAACCTATCCAAATGTCCATCCACAGCAGAACGGAAAAATAAATTGTGGTATTGTCACACAATGGAATATTTTACCACAACGAGAGTAAACAGTCTCTGACTTTAAGCAACAATCAGACTGGATGACAAGAAGCCTGACACAAAACCACATGTATTGTGTGATTTCATTTATATAAGTTTGGAAAATAAGCAATACAAATTGATAGTGTTAAAAGTCAAGATAGGGGCTTCCCTCCATGGGAAGGCAGGGAGGAGTCACTGGAAGGAAGCACGAAGGGGTTTCTAAAGTTCTGTTTCTTAATCCAAGTGCTGGCTACAAAGGTGTGTTCAGTTCATGAAATTCATCAAGCTGCTCACCTTTGTAATTTGAACACTTTTCAATAGGTATATTTTGATACTTCAATAAAAAAGCAAAGAACTGTGTGTTTAACTGCAGTAAACACAAAATAATACCTAGGAAAATATATAGATTTTACACAGCGACTTTGAGGTTTATGGTATTTATAGTCCATACAATCGTTCTGAACCATTGAGACAAAGAATGTTATGGGAAACTGCTTCATTAAAATGCTTGCTTTTGAAAACTGTGGTTTTTGACTCTGGGTTATAAATTCTGTCCTAGGAGGTTGTCCCCGATCCAAGCACCTTACTGAGAAGATAACTCATTATGACATCACTAACTCAGCTCTAACTGGACTTTTACAAAAGGTATGCAGATTTTCTTAAAACTAGGAACAGATCTAAAGATGTTTCTTCTTATTTTTTATTTATTTATTTTTCAAATACATGGGGCTTGAACTCAAGACTCCAAGATAAGACCTGAGCTGAAATCAAGAGTCGGTTGGATGCTTAACTGACTGAGCCACCCAGGCACCCTGTTTCTTCTTATTTAAAAAAAATTTTTTTAAGTATAAAATTGCTATCTAATTAAATTGAGAGAAATAATACCAATATCAATGCTTCCTTTTGATAAACCAAAACCCGTCTGAGTTTTTTCCTAACATACCCCCTGGACTATCTCCTCCCCAACCATTCTAAGGCCAATTCAACTCAGTTTGAAACAGAGACATAAACATCCAGAGTAATGCCCGATTTTTGCAAAATTCCCTCTCAGATAAAACTGTGTCCTAATGCTTGAGTTCTTAGAAAGCTATGAATAAATGCATTACTTGTAGATTGATGCAGGTAAGCAGATAACAGAAGCATGGAAGTTTGCATAAGGCTACTTAGAGAGAGGCACTCTTTGATGGCAACCAGGGACTTTCATTCCAGAGATGAACATTTTATCTTTAAAAAGAAACGTTTCCCAAAATTTCCATTATCCCATCACTTTTACAAAGCTACCTTTCAACCTTCTTTGCCTTGGAAGATGAATCTCCATGTTCGAACATTAACGTTTTTCTATTAAAAACCAGTCCTCTTTAAAAAATAAGTAGGCTATTAGAGTTAACTGACTGAATTGAAAATGGGATTTTTTTTTTTTTTCCATTTTAAGTGTTCATCCCCCTATGGCTGCTTAACTCCGAGCTCACGCGTCAGCTTCCCTACAGCTCAGCATCTTCTCAGGAGGACGGCGGGTACAGCAGTGAGCTCTGAGGAGCAGTGGGGGGTTTGGACTGAGCTCTTCTACTCAACCCAATTGTTCTCAAACTCCTGTGTGCCTAAGGATCACCTGGGTACTTGTTAAAATGCAGATTCCCAGGGCCCTTCCCCTTCCAAATTCCGAAGAGGCAGGTCTTGGCTGGGGACTCGCATTTTATTTGACACCCCCAGGTCACTGCTGCAAGTCCCCCTTGGCAGACACAGTGGGATGCGTGGTATGTGTAAGCCCTGGGATTCTGCATCAATCAGAGGAGGAGGACCAGATACACAGAGGCGGAGGTGCTTCCTCTGTGGCCCCCTGACTGACTTCAGCTCCCGGGCCCAGTCTAATGCACTGATCCCAGTTTGCGAATGGATTGTATTCCAAATAGTATTTTGTCCAGCTTAATTGGAACTAAGAACTCACGTAGCTTTTTTGTTTTGTTCTTTCCTTTTGAATTGGTGCTTTTGGTTCTTAGGTCCCCTTATTTAACCTTTAAGGGAGGAATTTGCAGCAATAACTATTGTAGGCAGGGTTCTGGGGACAGAGAGGAGGAAAAGTCATATTACCCGGATCGGAATGCTCTCAGGCAAATTTTCTTTTCCGAGAGGATGGAGTTTGCTCCAAAGCCGTACCCCTCCCTTTTTGTATTATTCTCCCTCCTGGGATCCTTTCTTAGAGGATCTTAGGGCTTTCTTAAGCCTTTTTTCCCACCCTTCTCACACCTATTCCTGGTAATCCAGTTCCCATTACCTAGGACAGGTGATGTCAACTAAGATTCAGAAGAAAGGCAATTGGATCAAATCAGTTCATGCTTATGTGTAAATGCAGTGCTTAGCAGTAGAAGCATCCCTGGGCCAATCGCAGTCTGCTTCTCTGGTTTCTTCTGGTCCCTTAACTGTGTACCTGAAAGATGTCCTACTTACCATCCTAAAGCCAGCCACCCCACTTGGAAGCCACACCCAAGCCCTTGCCAGGATCTCACTGACTACTCCCCACTCACATCTAGAACTAGCCACTGTCTCATCTGAATCCTTGATAGGGCTGCTAAAATTGTGTAACTCCAATACAACCTGGTCTGCTATTACTTCTTCACTTAAAACCTGTAATGATTTGACCGGGCTTGTCCATAAAAAGGCTACAATTTCTCTCATTTTTTTCTATTTTCCCTCTTTGCCCATATTCCTGAGTATGTTGGAGGGCATCCCATTTCCCAAAACCAATACTGATCATCATAGGAAACAGCAAAGACATTCCCAGAGGGGGACACAGAAGTACTTATTAGCCTGGTCCTACAGACAGACCGAGCCAGGAGTGGCTCAACTGAGTGTCCTGTCCCCTCAAATCTGGGCCTGGGTCTCTCCATCCTCTTTGTGCTGAGGTCTTCCTATTTCCTCCATCTTCCCTTTTCCTCTCATCTTTGGAAATGTCGAGCACCAAAGCCTACCACTGGTAAAACCACGTACAGGACAGACAATTGGAAAGCTATGTTGAAGCAAACTGTGTCACATTACAAATGGGGAAAAAAGGCAACTGCATGCTTTCTAGACCAGTTCCAGTGCCCATGGCAGGTCTGAAAGAGAGGTCCAAGACCTGGGGTCCAGCTGCATTTGCTCATTTCATTCTCCCCGCAGGTGCAGAGTGACACCTCCCAAGTACACAAATTATGAATCAGCACTAGGTGGGGGCAGGTGAGGTGACAAAGGTAAACTGGAGACAAAGCCTGTCCTTTGGGACCCTACAGGTTCTGAGAGGAATCATGATTACTTGGTGGAGAAGGGGACACACAATAGAAGAGGTAAAAAAAAATATAGATAGATAGATAGATGATAGATAGATGATAGATAGATGATAGATAGATGATAGATGATAGATAGATAATAGATGATAGATAGATGATAGATAATAGATGATAGATAGATAGATGATAGATAGATGATAGATGATAGATAGATAATAGATGATAGATAATAGAGGATAGATAGATAGATAGATAGATAATAGATGATAGATAGATGATAGATAGATGATAGATAGATGATAGATAGATAATAGATGATAGATAGATGATAGATAATAGATGATAGATGATAGATAGATAGATAGATAGATAGATAGATAGATAGATAGATAGATAGATAGATGATAGATGAGGAGAGTCAGAGAGACAAAATCTGAGCTGGTTTTAAAGGCCTGGGATTGATTTATACAAGAAACCACAGGAGAAATGTGATTCAGGTAGAAGCAACAGAGGGGCAAAAGGGCACAGAGAGCAGGTGGTCTCCTTCCATTCTGGCCCCAGGAATAGGAGGCAGCTAAGAGAACCCAGAATCTCCAGGTGAGAAGTCCAGGGCAGGTAAAGGCTGGGAGCTGGGCAGTGCATAGGGCTAAGATTACAGGTGGGTTCAAAAGCCAAAGAATGATGTGAGCCAAGTGAAGAGGCAGGTCCTAAGGAATGTCCCCCACTTTCCTGGTTCCTTGGGGACTCCAGGCATTCTAACAAGAGACATGTTGCCTGCCAGCCAGCAGATGTGGCCCATGAATAAACATCCCCGCAGGGCTGGGGGGGTGGGGAGAATAATAAATATGAAGAAGGTGGTGGCCTGCCCCTCGGGGTCCCCCTCCCCTGCTCCCAGGGCAGCAGACACACTGGCCCGAAGGGGCGGACTCAGACATCCTCACTCTGGGCTGGGTCGCCCGCACATTAATCCGGGTGGATTTGGCCATCTTGTGACATAGCCAATCAGTTCGAGGGAGGGGACGGCAGGAACGCCTCTCCTTTCACGCCACAAAAGGATTTTCGTCCCTTGAGAGCACAATGGGAAAAAAAGCCAATCAAGGCGGGATCAGCTGTGGGCTGGTCGCTGCAGATCTGTCTCTCCCAGAGGGGGGTGGGGGGGACATATTGGTCCGTGTGGGAAACCCACAGCCTCAGCTTCTCACACATTGTTCTCCTCCTCTTCAACTGCACCCCTCCCCACCAGCCCGTACCCTCCCCTCTCCCCTCCCCAAAGCCGTTAATGCCACAAAAGATACTTTCCCCATTGTGCCCGGACAGCTGAGAGGTCCGAGCTAGCCCTACACAGCTCTGGGTCCTCTCCAGGGAGAAGGGGCTGGACCGTCCAAATGGAGAGCGGGATGCTTATCATACAAAGGAATTAAACCCACTTGGGCTCTCTCCTGCTAATCTGGGACTGTGGGAGGTTAAATACGGTTACATTTTCATTAGGTGCTAACAGCAAAAGGGCAGCTCTGGGCGGCAGGGACCAGACACTGTCATGCAGAAAGTTCCCCTGCAAAGGAAGGTCAAGGCAGGTGGGGTGGATAGGAGGGAACAGCCAGCCGCAAAGCTTGGTCTGGGGAAAAGGGTGGGGTGTGCTTGCAATGGGTGTATTGTTGGCCCCGGAATCCCATCAATGGGAAAAGTCATGTTTTCTCCAAAGGAAACAAGGTGAAATTGTTGGGGAGGAGAAGCGCTGGTGGGTGGCTGGGGACAGAGCAAGGCCACTTGAGACTAAGTCCACCTTCTAGGGAGCCCTCCCCACCAGCACTTCTACTCTGAGGCTCTGCCAGGGTTCATGGAAGATTCCAGGCATGTCTGGGGCGTGGTGTGGACGGGAAAGTTTTGGGAATCAGGAGAACTGATGTGAGCCCTGGTTCTGCCACTTTCTCGGTGGTCTTGTAGCCTGGAGCATCTGGGTGACTCTCTGAACCTGTGTCTTTGGAATGCAAAATGGAGATAAAACTTAGCACCAGGGATGCCTCAGCAGCCTCGGTGAATGCAAAGTGCCTGGTACAAAGGAGGTGCCAAGAAAGGGGGCAGCCTTTCTCCTCCTACCATCACCCCACTCCCAACCACCACTAAAAAGACATATAAAAAGGCGGGTGTTGATACAGTGGACTAATGTCACTTCATTCCCTTGTGGTGTTCCAGCCTCCTTGCCCTGGGAGCACACTCCTCTTGTCTTCTTTTCGGTTTCTTCCAGAGCTCCGTCCAGAACTCAGCTCTGCCGCAGCCTCTTTTTGCTTTAACTTCGGCCCATTCAGACGTTACCATCCCCCAGCCCTGAAAATGTGCCCACAAATAAATCAACGGGTAAGCTCGCGATCTATTTTCCGTTGTGGTTTTCTTCTCTGTGCATTCATTCACGCACCAGCAGGGAAGGGCTTCATAGGGATGCAGAGAAGTGTGGGTGGGAAGATAAGAAAATGAACGCCCTGTGGGCTGGCCCTAGCTTTACGGTCATGGGTATATTGCCCTTTCGTTCAACCAGGCACGAGATCGTGGCTCTCCATCATTTCTCATTGCACTTGGGATTTCCGGAAACTCAGAATCCAATTGCAAGCTAAATAACAAAGTGGCAAATGAAGAACGGGCAATAAAAGACCCTAGTGATCTTTTCTATATAGTACACAACAAGAAGACGTGTGTGTAGCTACACACATTCAGCAGAGGTAGAATTTTTGTATCGACCTTTTGCCCCGAGGGGCAGTGTGTGCTGCTTCCTTCCCCACATAGGATGCCACTGTGCTGCTCCCATCTTCTCTCCAGGACCCACCTCTGCATACAGTGGTCCTGGATCTGCACGGAGTGATGGCCTCTGCCAGGTTTCAGGCTCCGTAAGACTGCTTTTCAACTAGAAAGAAGTGCCAGGTCAGGCTAATGGTCTCCAAGAGCTGCTTAGTAACGCACTTCTGGGACGCAAAATGGCTTGACCAACAATGGTGCCTGTGGAGGGTCAACAAGAGTGAGTTGCTTTCTGGAGCCCACGCCTGGTTTCAGAGTCTCTCCAAAAAATTCAGTTGGGATGGATGTGTGGAGGGGGAGGGACAGGCAATTATTCCTTAAACTGGCCAAGAATGTCTTGCTCGGGCTAACACTTGTCTTACCATGACAGAGGCTCTCCAGTCCTTTCTGCATCATGGGAAGTAGTGTGGGCATCAGAGAGCACCACAGAAATAATGTTCTCATCTAGAGTACCTCTGAATGAGAGAACAGTTTATGCTCCAATCCAGGTAGCCTTCAGAAAAATTCCTTATTGCAAATTCATTACCAGGGATCTGATACCTGAAATCTTTAATAACCTCCCTCTTATCTTCCTCAAATATCAGATGTGATTTCCAGTCTCTTATCCGGAATGTCAAACCTGAAACCAAGGAATTCGGGGGAAGCTGAGCACTAAACCAAACTAAGGCAAAATGAGAAGGTTTCCAACTTCAACCTGGACTTTTTTTTTTTTTTTTCCTTTTAGTAAAAAGAGAAAATGCCTCACCCAAATGGTTAATAAAATTAGAATTCAAAAATCTTTCTAGGTGCAATGATAGGTCCCTTTAGAGGAGACTACTTCCCTGAAGCCAGCAGTGCTCAGAAATTACAACCGGTTTCAGCAATTAAGAGAAGTAAAACATTAAAGAGCAAGAGGCAAAGTACATTTGCATGCTAATAGCCCCTTCTGTAGGGGCTGGGAAGCTGTGTTGTACAACAAAGCAGATCACTTTCCCACTCTAGCAGTATTAACCCTTGGGTTCTCACTCCAGCTCCTTGTCTGGATTCTACTGTCTGGAATTCTTCTGGCTCTGGTTGGGGAAAGACAGGGCTTCGCCACACATCAATCCATCTGCTGTGTCCTAATGCTCTCTGGCTTGAGGAGGAAGAGACAACAGAGACTCAAAACGTCTGAGTGTCTTTAGGGGTAGTAAGAGGAAGGTGGAAAGATGCACCGGGGTTGAAAAGAACATTTCCCTAGAGAACACGCTGGGCTGGGCTGGGCTGGGCTGGGCTGGGCATTGGCATGGGTGTCAAGCGAGACATGAATTTGAACCTGGCCATACACCATTTCCTATCAGTGTGATGTCGGACAAGTTATTTAAGGTCTTGGAGTCCAGTTTGCTTATTGAATGGGGTGGAATGAGGATTAAATGAGGGAATGAGGGTAACACTTCTATGCAGCTGGCAACTGTTAAGGTAACTCTAACTGTGTTGTAGCATGTGGCATTTGCAGTGTTTTAGGAGGAACTTTACAAAGAACATTCCGGTGCAATGCCATGAAAAATCACTATGATTTTGTTGGAGATGGAAGGCAGTACTTGTCGCCTCGTGTAGAAAGTTCATCTGGGAATAACAGCAGATAATGTAAAAGACTCCTTTTATTTCTTCCCAAGGTGGAGGCCAACAATGTTTTGGGTTCCATCAAAGATGGCAATTGTCAAGAATATACTGTATGCTTAAGGTAGCTCACAGAAATGAGGAGAAAATTCTCAGCTCCTATCAGAAGAAGATGGCATAGCATACAGCTTGAGTTTGGGAGCTATGTACCCCTGGTTTTGAGATCCACTTGCTTTGAAACTGCAGGGCTGTGTTACTTTGAACAAATTTCTTAACCTCCCCGGGACTCAGCTTCCCGCTATGAAATGAGGATGATAAAATGGCATGCATTTGGGGCAAGGGTTCTATGAGTAAGCACTCAACCAGAATCAATTATCAAGGGATATTTCTTTGTTTTTCTTTCGAAAATACGTCCTTCCCCATGACACAATGAGGAAGCAATGCACCAAAGCATGTCATGTCTTGGACTTCAAGCCAACTCACTGAAATCGAGTCAAGATGAGGAAAGAGAAGTTTCTATGTATGCACCAATGTCCTCATCCCTCATCACATAGTTCTGCTGATGGGAAAGAGAGGCTGCCGGAAGGAAACAGAAGTTCATCAAGGGCTGGCAAATATTAATCTGGAAACTCACGGATGGGCAGTGATGCGGGCTCTCCGGCAGCAGGCGTCCCCTTCATGTTCCTGCCACCTGTGGGCTGGACAGGCCCACCAGCCCACCCTTGCACCAGGGGCACTCACCATGACGCGCCATGTATCCTCTCTTCTAGATCTACCTCCAAATTACTTTCCGAGACGAGGCCAGGGAGGGGAACGGAGAGACAGAAGGTGAGCGGAAGAGCTCAGCGAAGAAGCACGGGTTGAGGTCTGTGTAAGCAATTCCTTTCTCTTCACCAGGTGCATTTCCCCCAGCTTGGTGGGGTTTGGCTCTGACGGTGCATTAGAATCACAGAGGAAGGTTTACAAAGCTGTGCTGGGGCTCTACCCCCATTGGTTATGATTCACTTTTTTTTTTTTTTTTCTGGGGTGAGCCTTGTACGTAGGTATTTTTACATGGCTCTTCAGTGACTCTGATGTGTAGCCAGGCTTGAGAACCATTGTCCCGCTTGGAAAATCCGCTGAAAGTATCCCTACCGCCCTCTTACTTTTCAGGATGTGTTTGATCAGCCACAAGGCTGCTCATTCTCGGGTACACATTAGGATTACCCGAGGACTTTGTAAAAATGAAGATGGCCAGGACCTGTCCCCAGAATTTCTGATTTGATTGGTTTGAAGTGGGGTGTAGACATCCAAGATATCCCTCTACAAGCTTATACCTCCATCCATGCAAGATTATTCACACATGCATAATTTGTCACAGCTAAGACTGGAGACAAGCCAAATGTTTTTCTAGAAGAGGTGCGTTAAATAAAGTCTGGTACAATCTCAACCTAGAATACTATGCATTCCGTTAAAAAAGGATGAGAAAGATCTCTCTGCACTGATACTGAAAGATCTTGGGGATATATATAAAGGAAAAAAAAAAAGCAACAGGCAGAGTAGCCTTCCTATAGGAAGGGGAAAAAATCAAGAATATGCTTTCATATTGTTTGCATCTGCATCAAGAAAGACGGGAAGAATACACAAGAAAATAATGAAAATGGTGCCTACAAGGAGCAGAGGGTGACAAATATTTAGGAACAAGGGTCAGATAGAGACTTTGTATACTATCTTAATTTCTGAAATATCTAAATTACATATTTTTTTAAAAAATAAAGTTCTTAAAAAGTTCCTCTAGGGATTCTAATGAGTCGCCAGGTTTGAAGACATTTTTCTAGGGCAGGAGTCAGCAAATTACAACTTGTGGGGACAGCACCCAGCCCGCTCCCTGTATTTCTTTTTTTTAAGGAAACTTTTATTTGGGGAATAATTTTTGACTTTCAAAACTATTGAGAACATAGCTCAGAAATTCCTTGTATATCTTATACCCAGTTATTCCCCTATTATTAACATCTTGCAGTAGTGTGTACATTTATCATAATTAATGAACAAGCATTGATAAATTATTATCAACTTAAGGCCATACTTCAAATCAGTTTCCCCTAATGTCCTTTTTTCTGGTCCAGGATCCTGTCTAGGATCTCACATTTTATGTAGTCATCATGTCTCCTTCAACTCCTCTAGGCTATGATAATTTCTCGGATTAACTTTCCCTGTTTTTGGTGACTGTGACCGTTTGTTTGTTTGTTTGTTTGTTTTAAAGTAGGCTCCATGCCCAGGGTGGAGCCCAATGCAGGGCTCCAACTCACGACCTGAGATCAAGACCTGAGCTGAGATCAGGAGCTGGACGCTTAACCAACTGAGCCACCCAGGCGCCTCATTGACCTTGACAGTTTTAAGGAACACTGATCCAGCATTTTGTTGGATGTCCCTCAGTTGGGATCTGTCTGATATTTTTTTTCATGATTAGACTGGGATAATGTGTTTTGGACAGGAAGTGCACAGATGTGAGGTGCCATTCTCATCAGCTCGTTTCCAGGGCACATGCAATCCATAAGATTTATCACTGTTGATGTTCATCTGGAACACCTGATGCAGGGAAGGTTTGTCAGGTTTGTCCACTGAGAAGTTACTCTTTCTCACCCTCCCTGTCTGTACTGTACTCTTTGGAAGAAAGTCACCTTGCACAGCCCACACCTAAGATGCACTAGCTACATAAGTTGTTTGGAATTCTGCCCAGGAGATTTGCCTGTTCTCCATTTATTCATTCAATTGCTTAGTAATGTCATTATGAACTCATGAGTATTTATTTGATACTTTGGGATATATATCATATTACTTGATTTTCTTGCTCAACCAGCTTTCGGGGGGTTCCTGTATCCTTTTAACATACTCCCATCCCCTTATGTGGTGTTTGCTCTGTTTTTGTTGTTGTTGCTTTATTTTTTGAACATTGTCTTACATTCTGGTGCTATACGATGTTCCAGGGTAATTTTGTATGTTTCTCATCCCTGTAGAATTAGCCATTTCTGCAAAGATTCCTGGCTCTTTTTACTGGAGAAGATCAAGGGCATTGGGTGTGCCCATTGCTCCTGAGGCGTCATGACTTTTAGGTTCTCTCAGCTGACGGAACAAGGAGACATATGGATGGACACTAACCTGTGCATGTATCTATAAATATTTCTATATGTAATCATCTGTATCTATGTTAAGCTAAATATGAGTTCACAGGGATGTCTCTAATGCATTACCACATGGATACTTCTCACGTCCTCTCCTTATTTATTTATAATCTCCCACTCCAACAATAAGAAACCAGATCCCACCATCCTCCATCCATCAACTTAATTGTCCAATTCTGGCATTCATGCATAATGGCTTCAGAGTTCTTTTTTTTCTTAATAAAGATTTTATTTATTTATTTATTTGAGAGAAAGAGCACACGAGCAGGGGAGAGGGGCAGAGGGAGAGGGAGAAGCAGACTCCCCTCTGAGCAGGGAGCACGATGCAGGACTCGATCCCAGGACCCTGGGATCATGACCTGAGCCGAAGGCAGATGCTTAATCAACTGAGCCACCCACGCACCCAGCTTCAGAGTTCTTAACTCATCTGCCTGTAGTCTTACAAACTCCACTCATTTCCAAAGTTAATTAGGTCAGTACTTTGTTCCCCAACTTCATTCATTATTTGCTTATATTTGTAATATACTGAAGATTCTTTTGTTGCATTCTACATTCCACCTCAGGATTCCCCCAAATGCTTAAGTGATTTTTAAAAATTTGTATAAAGTCTACTTTCTGCACTGTAAAGTTCTATGGGTTTTGATAAATGTTTAATGTCTTGTACTCATCATTACAGTATCATCCAGAACAATCTCTCTGCCCTAAAAAATTCCCTGTGTTCCACCTCTTCAACTATCCATCCCCTCTGAACTGCTGGGAAGCACTCATCTGTTTACCATCTCTATAGTTTTGCCTTTCCCAAAAGTCATATAATTGTAATCTTACACTTTTTCAGACTTTTTTCACTTAACAATATGCATTTGATCTATCCATGTCTTTTGATGGCTTGATGGTTCAATTCTTTTTATTGCTGAATAATATTTCATTGTATGAATATGCCATGGTTTATTTATCCCTTTACCTATGAAGGACATCTTGGTTGTTTCTAGTTTGGGACAATTATGAATAAAACTGCTATGCACAGGCCGATTTCTGTGTGGACATACGTTTTCAAACCAGTTGGGTAATACCTGGAGTGTGATAGCTGAATTGTAGGGTAAGACTGTGCTCAGTTTTATCAGAAACTGCCAAATTGTCCTCCAAAGAGGCTGTATCATTTTGCAATCCCACCAGGAACATATGAGAGTCCCTGCTGATCTGCATCCTTGCCAAAAGTTGGGATTGTCAGTTTTTGGATTTTAGTTATTTTAATAGATATGAAGAAAAAGGTTATTGTTTTAATTTTTAATTCTTTAATGACATACTGAGTATCTTCATGTGCTGAGTTGCCATCTATATGCCTTCTTTGGTGAAGTTCTATTCATATCGTTTACTCATTAATTGGGTTGTTTTCTTATTGTTGAGGTTTTTTTTGTCTTGTTTTTTGTTTTTTGAAGATTTATTTATTTACTTTAGAGAGAGAGAGAGTGAGCAGGAGCAGGGGAGGGACAGAAGAAGAGGGAGAAGCAGACTCCCCGCTGAGCAGGGAGCCTGATGAGGGGCTCACTCCTGGGACTCCGGGATCATGACCTGAACCAAAGGCAGGTGCTATTAACCAACTGAGCCGCCTAGGCTCCCCTGACTAGCCCTTTAGTAACCCTTGAAATCTGATCGTGTGAATCCTCCAACTATGCCCTTCTTCTTCAGTATAGTGTTGCCTAACTGAGGTCCTTTGCCTTTTCATATAAACTTTAGAATCAGTTTATTAATATCTACAAAATAGCTTGCTGAGATTTTTGATTGGAATAGTGGTGAATCTATAGATCGACTTAGAAGAACTGACATTTAACAATATTAAGTCTTCTAATCCACGAACATGGTATAGCTCTCTATTTATTTAAATCTTTGATTTTTCCCCCCCATTGGTGTTTTTTGTTTTCCTGCCTGTTTTTATAAATAACATTTCATTGGTCTGTAGCCATGTTTATTCATTTATGTGTTATCTGTGGTTGCTTTCATGCTATACTGTCAGACTTGAGTAGCTGCAACAGAAACTACAACTCACAAAGCCTAAACTTACTACCTGGCCCATTACAGAAAAAGTTTTCTGATCCCTGATGCAGAGTTTAAATTGCTGAGCATCTTTCTTTCAACCTGCTTTCAATGATCTCTTTCTCTTTGCTGGCTTTGGGAAAGAAGACAGATCTAAAAAGGAATAAGGGCATCCTGAACCTCAGCAATGAGTTAAAATTCTCCCTTTCAGGCAGTGAACAGAGGATCACTAAGAACCTTCCTTATTATCAAGGTTTTGTGGGTTGAGTTTAGAAGTAGATTATTTATAGGTTTGTTTATGTTCTGAACTCAGTGCTGTTGGCCTAGCAGTATCTTAATGCCCATCATAGCATGTGAAACACAGAAGGTTCTTAATAACTGTTTGATGGATGAATGAAATGAGGAATGAACAATGTATGACAAAAGAATCCTCTGGGGTCTGTTGAAGTGCAGAAGTAACATCCTCAGGAGCTATGAAATGGGATAAATGGAACAGATGCATGAGCCATGTAGCTAGCAGCGGATATATAAAAAGGATGGTCCTTTGTCTCTCAGGGAAGCAAACAGATAACCTGAACACTGGTTTCTACACTTAGCAAATGCAGTCTTGAATTGAGTCTGGATCAGGACCAAAGCAACAGGGAGAAGAATGTCTATTGAGCATTACCATGCTCCAGGCATCATGCTAGGGTCTTTACACATACTATTTCAACCACGCAATAGTTGCAAAGTAGCTCTTAGTGATCCAATTTTAAAGATGAGCAAACTAAGAATCAGAGAGCAAAGTGACTCCTTCAAGATCTCTTCGTTTTGAAGTAGCAGAGACAAAACTGTGTGTGTGGGGGGGAGAGGTGTAAAGGAATCTTGATCCACATGTTACCTTTCAGCCATATTCAGTGCGAGTGCCAGCAAATAGCATAATATGCTGTAGCACTCCCTGCCATCCTCCAGTCAGTATCTATAGATGCCAACTCCAGGGATCTCACAGGCATGTCATAGACATTAAGAGACTAGAAGACATATTTCTATGTCCATGAAAGTCCATCCCTACTCCTAGTTTGTTAATCAATTGATTGGTCAGCCAAGGAAGTCACTTCCAGCTGAGAGCACAGCCCTCCATAGCAGGCACTGGAGGAACATCAGCAAAGGGAGAGACCTACTTCCTTCCCAAAGGAGCCTCACGTTCTCCTTGGGAGTCTAGCACGCATGTACATGTATGTCCACCAGGAGAGTCAATGAAGTCATTTAATAAGTAATCATAACCACATAGATTTATATATATATTATATATATAATATATATATCATATAATATATATATAATATATATATAGGCATTGACTCAGTATGACTAAACTGTGGGGACCTCAAACTTTCCAATTGTTTGTGCATTCATTTATACAACAAATCCTCAACAGTATCTGATTGCCACTGTCCAAGTAGTCATCTAAACAACAACAACAAAAAACTAACATTTTTATAGTACTTTATAGTTTACATAGACCTTACAAATACTTTTCCTGCCTTGCAAGGTACCTAGTGCAGGAATTAGTAAAGTACCCATCTCAAATCTTTGTACACTGAGCTTCAGGTAAGTGAGATGATTTGTCCAAGGTCACAGTTGGTAAGCCAAGGCCTGTCCACTAGCCTCCAGTTCCCTCCACTACCCTCAGGTCCCCAGAGCTTTGATATGCTAATCTTTTCTCTCTGTCCACATGAAATCCACAGTTCCTTCCTCACTGAGCATGCAATGATGAGAGTCTCCTTCTCCTCTCCTGGAACTTCAAAACTGAATGGCCTCTCCTAGAAATGCTTGGCAATTTCTACTCCTGTGACCAGCAAAATGAGATAGCTCCCAATCCAAGAACCAGAGCTGATCTAGTCTACCTCTCGCTTGTGGAGCATGGAGGCTCAGCAGACATCTTCCCAGTGTAATGGCCAGGGCTTCTCCCATGGATCTCTTAGTATGAGGCAAGTGAATCTGGCCCAATTCCAAAGCTCTGTGGCCCCAACCCACTGCCTCACCCATCTCCAAGGTACACACAAATCAGCTCCCCTGTTCTCATCCTCCCACACCCCTGTGGCCCTCTGGTGTCTTCCATACTGTATCCCCTACCACTTCCAGGGGATAAACAAGGAAGGGGGAGATGGAAATTGGAGTAGACTCCCTAAAAGAACCATTGGAAAAATCTTTCGCTACCTTCCTTCAACACAAGCAGCAACTAAACACCCGAGCCATATGGAACCAGAGCTTATATTGACAGAACCGTTTTGGGCATCTCATGACAGGTTGACCAGGGTTCTTCCCCAGAGGGGAATATTTTGCTATGAGCAAATCTCAAGGAACGGCCTCATCCAACTTCCCACCTCAAAGGAAGCAGAACTGACAGGCGAATTCCCAGTACCTGAGAAAAGCAGCTGTGCCAAAGGGTGACCGTGGGGTTCCTGAGCTTCTCTTGAAGGCCACAAGTGTTCACTAACTCTTCCTGCTCTTTACTCAGGATGTCTTGGATACTTTCTGAAAGGCAGGTTGAAGTGCAGGAAGATAAAATGGCTTAACCGCTCTGAGGATGGATAACGATTATGACCCAAGCCCCCAGGATCCTGAGGCTGCCATCCAACCATCTAGCTGATGCCGCTCGTCTTGGAACCCACAGGACAGATATGCTATACAAATAACAGGTCACAAACCAGGAAAGGGCCAGCAAACGCTCTGAAATGCGTGCTCAGCGGTAAGAGTGGTCTCCCCTACGTTGCTGGGCTCAGCGCAGGGAGAGGCTCATTGTATCTTGTGCACTGTGGTATCCCTGACACCAAGCACAGTGCCTGGCACATAGGTGACCCATCCAACCTTAATGAGTGGCAGAGACTCTCTACACCTTCTCTATCCCAGAGCTGAGTCCAGGCACCGACACCAAGCAAGACCAATCCATTTCAGTGGGCACCAAGGCGATGACCCCGGGCACTTTCTTCTGCTGCACTAATGAGGTTGTAACACATAACTTGGGCCAACGTGGTTGGAACACAGAATCGGAATGCAGGAGGGGTCTGGTGAGGACCCAAGGAGGGAAGGTGAGCCGTCACTGCGCTTAGAGCTTCGCACCTTCTGGATGGAGGCACCAGCCTGCTGATGCGTGAAAGGCAGTCAAACTCAGAAGATTCTCTGCAGGAAGGAAGGAAGGGTCTCGAGCCATTTCAAAGCAGGTGATTCGTCCCACGATTCATGATCCAAGATGAGTCGCTCTAAACATTAACTTGTGGAACACTCAGATGTAACAGAGCAGATTTTTCGTCCAGGAGCTCTGAGGGAGGAATCATTATTTTATGAGAAGTATTAGTACTACAGTTGTTGCTACTGTTCTTACTGCTACGATGTTCTTGTCTGACTCACAACGTTTCCCTTTGGCTTAAACTCCTTGGATCTCCCCCATCCCCCAGATTTGTTTGAGGAGGTATGTATGAATCTATAGAGAGAGATGGATCTCGGCCCCAAGATTGGGCAGAGCTCCTGCAGCTGCAAGGTTATAAGCCCATAAATAAAGTTTATGGTTAAACTGGCCTGACCTGGCTTTGCCCCTAGGTACAGAAGCCGTATCTTGTCATTAGTATGCAGAACACATCAGCCTAATGTCTGCTCATTTGTTCTCAAGCCACTCTGCTCTATAAATCTTTCGGTGAGGGCGGAGTGGGGGGGTGCGGGGGGCAAAGTGAAGGGTAGACGGAGAAAGGGTCAGGACGGGGCGGGGGGGTGCTGCTCTGAGTTTCACTGCTAAAATCCAACAGGCCACCACTAGTGCATGTGCTTGGTAGAGGGGAAAGTCACAAGTCACATAAAATGCAGTATTTTGTTTCTCCAGTGATCGGTGAAGCAGTAGGAGGCTGTGGGAAATCTAATTCGTAAGATGAGACCATTCTTTAATTCCACGAGTTCCAAAAACAAGTTCAAGGTTATATATCACAGGATTTTACGTAAAAAAGCAAAGCTCCCTGCTTTGGGGGTTCCTTATTTTTGTCTCTGCCTTTGTTCTGTTCTTATTTTAGTGTTTGTTTGCTTGTTTTTTGGTTTGGGGGTTTTTTTGCATTCTAGGGAAGGACTAGATTTCGCTTGCCCACCTCACATGGGGGACTCTTAGAGAAGCAGATGGGGGCGTTTTCATATTTCCATCCTCGGCAGGCTAGCAGCTGCTGGGTGTGAGGGCTCAGCTCTGGGTCATCTCTGTTGAGGGCCACATAAGAATAAAACGAGGGTGAACAGGCATGCAGGAGAGCTGACCTTGGAAACCTCCCTGAACTAGAAGCTATTGAGAATTGATTTCATTTGCTGAAGGTGAGAGTTCTTCTTTGCTGGGGTAACTTCCAGACCAGGATAAATCCTGACTCTGGGAGTGTCCTGCCTGGGGACTCTGGTGCTGGGGATTGGGGGCGGGGGGAGGGTTTAGCAGGACAGGCCTGATATTTGTTGCCTCAAGACTTTCCAATTTCCCATGGGGAGCAAGCAAGGGGACATCTCACCTTCAGCCTCCATGCGGGAAGAAAGAACTTTCAATGGCTCATTGGAAAGGGGTTGCAGGAATCAGAGCAGAGCCTTAAATGGCTCATGTCCAAGAGGCCTAGTGGCCAGGTAGGGCAGGAAGCTGGAGAAAAGGGTTCAGCCCACCTTATGTAGTCTGCCCAGCCCCTAACATTGTTCTTGGCGTGAAAGTTGGTTAAAGTTAACCCAGGGTAGCCTTGAAGGGGAAATCAGAAGCACGGTCTTATAGCCTCGGGGGTCTGAGTGGAGGAGGGGGTGGGGTCACTGGTCCCAGTTTACCTCTCCAATCCTTGAGGATGGGGCCCAGGGGCCTGAGGGTATTTTGAGGCTGAAGGTTTGTGTTCAAGCCTCAAGCCCTTTATTTTATTATTATTATTTTTTTTTTTTTTTAAGTAAAACATGCAACTCCTGATCTCAGAGTTGTTAGTTCAAGCCCCACACTGGGCATAGAGCTTACTCAAGACCTTTATTGTATTGTATTGTATTGTATTGTATTGTATTTTTTTTAAAGATTCTATTTATTTATTTCAGAGAGAGAGAGAGAGAGAGAGAGAGAGCAGGGGGAGAGGCAGAGAATCTCAAGCAGACTCCCACTGAGCGCAAAGCCTGATTCCTGGCTCGATCTCACAACCCTGAGATCGTGACCTGAGCCGAAACCAAGAGTCCGTTGCTCAACTGACTGAGCCACCCAGGAGCCCCAAGCCCTTTAGTTTAAAACTAGTTCCTCAGGACACCTGGGTGGCTCAGTTGGTTAAATATCTGCCTTCAGCTCAGGTCATGATCCCAGGGTCCTGGGATCAAGTCCCGCATCCAGCTCCCTGCTCAGTGGGGAGCCTGCTTCTCCCTCTGCCTCTGCCCCCCTGCTTGTGCTCTCTCTCTCTCTGACAAATAAATAAATAAAATCTTTAAAAAATAAAATAAAAATAAAACTCCTTTCTCCCTCACTCTGGAGTTTCTCACCTGCAGCACTATTTACATTTGGGGCCAGATCAGTGGTATGTGTGCATCTGTGTGTGTGTGATCTTGTGTGTGTGTCTGTGCATTGCAGGGTATTCGGCAGCATCCCTGGCTTTTACCCACAAGATGTCAGCAGCATCCCCCACCCAGCTGTGACAACCAGAAGTATCCCCAGGCATTGCCAAATGTCCCCCCGGAGGCAAAATCCTCCCCAGTTGAAAACACTGTTCTCCCTTTCACCTCCTCCAGTGAATGCCATCAACCTGACCATGCTAGCTGTCCAAGGGCCTTCTCTGGACAGGCAGGAGGAGCCGGGCCGTGGGGGACATAGGAAGGGAGGAAATACAAAGAAGGATGCCCCAGGGCCCGAATCTAGGGAATTTTTGTTGCCCCAAAGTGCTTTTAAACTCATCCTTAGAACACAGACCAAAGAGAGACAAGCCATATGGCTCTTCAGGTAGGGTTGTCAGATTTAGCAACAAGGACAACAAGGAATGCACTTTTAGTATAAGTATATCCCATGTCATATTTGGGATATACTTATACTAAAAAAATTTACTGGTTGTTTATCTGGAATTCAAATTTACCTGGGGATCCTGTATCTTTTTTGACAATACTATCTTCAGATGGTGGTGATCACATAAGGAAAAAACCCAGAGAGATGTTCTCATGGTACAGAATTATTCCATTTTCTTGGAGCAGGATTTGACCTGTAATTGAAAACAAAAAGGGCAGATCTCCCCTTAATCCTACTGAAGTGCTCTCAGAAGTCAGGCTGGACTGGAAGACCAGAGAATGCATGGTTGTCTAGATCTCTCTTCATCTAAAAAAGTAGCCCCTGTTCCCCGCTGGTGGTCCTATTTGCACACCCAACTTGGAGAATCTTTCTCTGGACCTGGCTGCAGAAAGGACACGTGACTGGGGGCAGGCGAGTTTCTGCCAGGCTTTATCTGGAAGGGGAAGATGGGGCCACTTCATAAACCAACACACAACAGGCACATTTCCTGTTGGAGTTGAAGAAGCAGGGGGGATCTTCACTGGCCTTTTCCTCTGCCATCAATCTTTTTCCTCTTTCAAGGAGAGGCACCATTACTCATAACCCGACAAAGTGAACAGAGGGGAGGAGGGCCAGAGGGAGAAGAGGAGACCTGAGGGGCAGGTGAAGACTCTGGGAATCCAGGAGAGTGGGGGGCAGGGGTAGCTGGGCGGGAAGGGAAGTTCAACAAGGCCAGGCTCCAGAGCAAGTGCAAAGCTGATGCTGAGCTGAGCAGAGAGTTTCAGGGGTGCATATGCGTGGGGAGGAGGGAATAGGAAGACACAGGTACTGATGCAGATCCTTCAGGGCCATTGAAACCTCTCTGTCTGTGTCAGAAGCATGGTGCTGTGCCCGTGGCTGGGACTCAGGACCACAGTTCAGTCTTGACCTGCCTGACTCACCTTCCCATACACATCTCTGTCTCCTCATCTGTCAAGTGAGGGGCTTCTTACAGTCCTTCTGATTGTCGAATTCTGCCTTGACCCGCTCTGCTTTTCTTTCGATTTCCCCACATGCAAACAAGCTTGGGGGTATTCTGCTACTTACTTCCTTTCATGAAAATCTGGAGCACGGAGAAGCCATAGGGAACCCCTGAACCCTAAGATTTTCTTTGAAGATGATACAAAGGGATACTGTGTCCAACAAGAGAACACAGTCCCTGGGAGGACTGGTGATCAGGCATCCTAAGTGGTGAGGGGAGCCCTCCTCAAGGACAGTGTAACCCAAGGGAAGCAGGTAACTTCTGAGACTCGGTTGTACCCACCTGTAAAATGGGGGAGTATTCCCTGCAATTTATCTATTGGGACAACAAATGAGGGAGGTGTTAGGGAAGCATTTTTTAAAATAGAAAGGCTTGGGGTGCCTGGGTGGCTCAGTTGGTTAAGCATCTGCGTTCAGCTCAGGTCATGATTCCGGGGTCCTGGGATTGAGCCCCTGTTGGCCTCCTGGCTTAGCGGGGAGACTGCTTCTCCCTCTCCCCCCTTTTCGTGCTCTCTCTCGCTGTCTCTCAAATAAATAAGTAAAGTCTTTAAAAAAATAAAAATAGAAAAGCTCTGCACATATTAGACCTAATAATACACACGTGTGTGCCATACACACAGGGCAACGTGACTCACACGGTCTCTAGACTTGAAGAGTGGAAACAGAACAGGAACGTGTCTGGGAAGGGAGGGGGCCAGGTCTTTGGGAAGAAGCTGCCAGTCTGTCTTTCCTTCAGGACAACAGCTAAATTCCAGAGCCTCATCAGACGGGCGCTCCATGTCTTAGTAAAACTAAACTGACAAGCATGACCTCCCCTTGGCGGTTCACCTTATTGAAGCTGTCTGGTAGGTGAGACATTTATTAACATGGATGGACTGCCTACCGCGAGGGCCCCACCACTGAGCGCTCAGCGGAATGAATTCCTTCCCCAGATGCAGTAAGTCTCCACTTCAGTGCCGAATTTGATCATGTCCCCCTTGCTGAAGGGCCCTGACTGAAGGAAAGCTGTGCTTTGACATGGGAAGAGTCGATCCATGAGGCCGAGGAGCTCTAAATGTGAACCCCAGTCCTGGGAGGCACAGCTTCTGTTCTGTAACTCTGGACAGGCCACTCCAAACTCAGTTTCCCCCTCTGGGAACTGGATTAAAACTGTCCACAGTAAAGATGGGGACGGGGAGGGAGAGCACTACAAATATCACTGAGTCAATCTACTTTAATGTATTCCATTCTGTATACTGGAGACCCAGTACACACACCCATATTTAAGATGAAACGTTCGGGAAAAATCTCAGAACCTGCTTAAGCAGCACAGCAAATGTATTAGCTATCTATTGCTGTATAACAAATGACCCTAAAACTCCGCAGCTTCAAACAACAAATGCTTATTATCTTACAGTCTCTGTGGGTCAGAAATTTGGGTTCAGCTCAGCTGGGTGCCCAGACGCTCACAGAGTGGATTCATCTCCAGCCTCGACTCCGGGAGTGGGGGTTAGGACCTGCTTCTAACCCCCTCTGCTAGGATCACACAACTCCTGAATGGAGGGCCTTGGGTCCACACCGGCCATTAGCCTGAAGCCTCCTTCAGTTCCCTGTCGTGTGGGCCTCTCCAGAACATGGCTCACAGCCTAGCAATTGGCTTCCCTTACAACAAGGGAGGGCAATGGGCGCCTGGGTGGCTCAGTTGGTTAAGCGACTGCCTTCGGCTCAGGTCATGATCCTGGAGTCCCGGGATCGAGTCCCGCATTGGGCTCCCTGCTCAGCAGGGAGTCTGCTTCTCCCTCTGACCCTCCTCCCTCTCATGCTCTCTGTCTCTCATTCTCTCTGTCTCAAATAAATAAATAAAATCTTTAAAAAAAAAAAAAACAAGGGAGGGCAAATGTGATGGCTAATTTGATGCGTCACCCTGGCCCTATCATGGCACCCAGATATTTGGTCAAACATTAATCTGGATGTTTTTGTGAAGATGCTTATTGGGTGAGACTAACATTTTAATGGGTGGATTTTGAGTCAAGCAGATTATACTCTGTGGTGCGGGTGGGCCTCATCCAATTATGGGAAGGCCTTAACAGAGCAAAGACCAAAATGCCCAGAGAAAGAAGTTCTGCTAGCAGATGGGCTTTAGATTTGAACTGCATCTCTTCCCTGAGGCTCCAGCCTATTGGCCTCCTCCATCAGATTTTGAACTCACAGAGCCTCTGCAATTGCATGGACTAATTCCTTAAAATCTCTTCATCTATCATCTATCCATCTGTCATGCTGGTTGTTTCTCTAGCAAACCCTGATTAATACAGAGAGAATGAGAGAGCAAGCAAGATGGAAATCCCAGTTTTTTGGTAGCCTAATCTTGGAAAGTGAAACCCCATCCCTTTTTTTCCTAATTTAAAAAGAGAGAGAGAGCATGCGCACAAGCAAGGGGAGGGGCAGAGGGAGAGGGAGAAATAATCTCAAGCAGACTCCCCACTGATGGAGGAGGCCCACAGACTGGAGCCTTGGGGAAGAGATGCAGAAATTGGGCTGAAGTTCTGACTGCTGACCTCTTGTCTCTCTCTCCCTCCCTCCCTCTCTCTGTCGGTCTTTTGCCCCCATGGAGCTACAGATTCCAACAGGCTTCTCTCCCCAAATTGAGATGTCGTAAGAGTCATCTCAGTTCCTCATGAACCGTGCCCTGATGCCGTCCCTGAACACAGGTCCCTGAATCCCAGCTTCTACATATTCGCAGGTGGCCTCGCTGGCTGCAGTCAGGCCCTGGGGCGCAATGTGGTCAGTGTGCAGGAGTTGGTTATGTTCTTGGGCAGGATCTGGAAGGCCCACACCTTTGTTCCTACCACCACCTCCTCTGTAGTGTTTTGCTCATGGGAATAGGATTTATGTCCAGTGCAAAGGGCGTTAGTCTGGTGCAGAGGCTCCCAGTCATGACGGTGCATCATTAGAACCCCTTAAAAGAACTAAACAATAATCTGATGCTTGGACCACACTCCTGAGGATTCTGGTATAGTAGGTCTGGGGTGGCCACCAGGCAGCTGATTATTATAACACGGTCGCCTGGCCTGGGAATCGTTGTTCTAGACTCTAGAATCTAGAGCAGTGATTTCCAAACATTACCATGCATCAAAATCCCCTGGAGGGCTTGTTAAAAGACAGATTGCTGGGCCCCACCCTAGAGTTTCTGGGAGTTCTGGGGTGGGACCCATGAATTTGCCTTTCTAGCAAGTTCCCAGGTGTTGCTGAGGCTGCTGCGGACAAGACTGGGAGAAGCACTCTTTTAGTAGCTCAGGAGGTCAGACAGTGAAAGGGACTTGAACAGAGAGAGGAGCATGGGCTTGAGTCAGGGTATTTGAGTCCCACCATGAGACCACTGGCAAGTGAGTCTCTCCAGATCTCTGTGTTGCTGGGTGCGGAGACCAAGTCCATCGGCGGGCCCAGTGAGGTAACTTAGTATCTGCTGATCTCCAGATAATTCCCACTGAAGGGCACCAGGGAAAGATCAAGGATGATGAGCAAGGGATGGGTAAAACAAAGCCCAGGAAAACAAAGCATTTCAAAATTGAAATTACTCAAAGCTTCTTTAAAACCCACCACCAGTGGGAACCTGAAAGTGTAATTATTACATAACCCACGAATATAATTAGGCACTTCCCCACTGTCCCCACCCACTTCTCCCAGGCTTTAGGTAAGGGAGAAGGAGGACCGGGGTCCTGTCTCCAGACTCACAACACAACACCCTACATTCCCCTGCTCTTATAAACTTCCTCAAAAAAAACAGTACTTGGATCTGGCTGAAGCCAAACCCTAGAGCTTCTTGTCCATCAATTAATATTTATTGGGCCTTCACAATGAGCTAAGCAGGCATATAAAAGACAACAGTTCCTGTAGACTGTTATTAAGCCAGAGAAGAGCAAGCACCTCGCCTTCCTTTTCACAAGGTGTTGGCAGCTGGGTGGTTGTGTCTGGGTCAAAACGAACATTCAACCACTCAGCCCACAAAAATGTACTGAGCACTCACTATGGTGCAGACACCGTTCTAGGCGCTGGGGGTGTGGCAGCGAGGGAGGGAGACAGAATCCCCTGCCCCAAGTAGAGGGCACAGGAGAGGGGCTCCAAGAAGCGTGAGGACAGAGGCTGGTGGCAGATACATCCACACATGTGGAACCCCAGTCCCGCCCCCGGGTCCGTCAGTCAGGCATAACCCTGTTCATTAAAAAAACAAACAAACCAGGGCACCTGGGTGGCTCGGTCGGCGAAGCGTCTGCCTTTGGCTCAGGTCATGATCCCGGGGTCCTGAGATGGAGTCCCAAGTCAGGTTCCGCTGCTCAAGTGGGGAGTCTGCTTGTCCCTCTGCCTCTGCCCCATGCCGCTCCACCCCGCCTGTGCTCTCTCTCTCAAATAAATAAATAATTTTTAAACAAACAAGCAAAAAACTATTCATTTTATACACTCCTTTCCCAAAACTGCTACTGGGACTTAGATGTGTGTGGTTTCAAGACCACAGGGGGCAAGAGTCTGAGTTTAGACCACGTGAAATGCATCTTTTCCATGAATGAATCCAACGCTCGTGGGATCTCCAAATCTCTGGCCCAAATGAAATAGTCACTCTAAAGCCTTTTGGAGCCCCAAACTCTCCGGAGCATCCTCTCCTCGTGGCCCTGCTCCTCGGAACCTACGGGCCACTTCAGAGGCTGCCTTGCCCCTCGCTGGAAGCTGTGGCTGCCCCAGATCCATGGTGGCTTGCTTGCTGAGCCCTCCCAAAAGGCACCTGCAGTTCTCCAGTGTGGGCAGTGCCCGTCTTGGCAGGTGGCTGGGTACCAGAGAGCCCGTACCTGAGCCTGACTGGCGGCCACAGCAGGAGAGCTCCCACTCAGGCTCCTGTGGGTGGAAGCTTCACAGAGGCAGGTACCATTTGCTTTTTCCAGTGCAGCAACTCGGGCACCTAGCAGTTTGCCTGGAGCGCAACGGGTGAAAGAATGAATGAGGGAATAAACAAATCAGAAGCACCTCGTGGACCTTTGTAGTCCCATGAGGCTGGTGCCTCGAACCTTCTCTGCCCTCATATTTGTCGTATTGACTTCATGGAGGACGCTCGCTGTGTCCATGGAGCATGGAGATGAGACATGAGGCCAAGGTTGTGGTTGGAGAGCCACAGAATGGGAGAAACAGCCACTGGAAGACCTAGACATTTGTCCCATGAGGGATGAATGGAGGGAAATGGCTTGTGAGCTGGGAAAAAAGCAACGGGTCTCCATACACTTCTTTCTTTCCTGCAACCCCACTCCTACACATCAAGTTAAAAGGGGGCATCGAGGTGAATTTTGAAAGAGAAGCATTTGAACTTATTACCTTCAGAGGCAGTCAGTCTGGGAAGAATGGGGATTGAGCCCCATATTTCGAGGCAAGGAAGAAGAAGAAACAAAGCATAAAAGCAGCTCAGTGTTGTTGCTGGGCGTTATGAAAATGTGTTACAGACACATCTCACGTTAGAATAAACCCGTTAGCACAAGCAGAATGTCTGCTATAGGTTCTATAGGGAAGCAGGAATCAGAGAACCAGACAAGTCTTCAAGAAAAGCCCCACCAGGGATAAGCAGTCACCATCTGCTTGTTCTCACTGTAGGAAGCATGTTTTGCTTTCTCGTACCCTGAGATCTTTGCATTTAGAGTTTTCTCTCCCTGCAATGACAAGATTTATCTTTCTAGAAAACTCCTATTCAGCCTTCAAACTTTACTTTTCATTTCATCTCTCACCCCCAAAATGACCGCTTTTCCCAGGAATTGCCATTGCACCTTGAACTTCTACCATCGTCATATATATGATTTAACACTCTGGTTGAACTTGTTACCCATCTGGATAGATAGATGGATACCTTGCTCGACCATGAGTTCCTGGAGGCCAGGATCCTATCCTACTCATCTTTTGTCTCTCCAGTATCTGGCATGAAGTCGTCCTCCATGCATGTTTCTCAGACTGAAGGAAATAATAAAAAGAAAAGGAAAAACAATGATTACAGGCCTTGTCCAATTGGAACATCCAATGGGGACGTGTCTATACGGGGAAACCCAAGTTGTTGTAGGGAGTTGAAAACTATTCCCTGAGTCAGACCTTCCAGGTCATGGGCAGTGGGGACGACCACAAGTCAACGCTGGGTGAGAGCTACCCCATCATTCCAGAGGCCCTCTCGGGGAGCAGGGAGGCTCACAGGCGATTGGAGACTTGTTTATATCAAATAAGCACTTGCTGGAGTATTCAAAAATCAGCAGGTTCCAACTTGAACTTTCCAGAGAAGTTACGGCCATATATCCTACATTTGGTGTAAGAGTGTGGGCCGCTAGACTAGGATTCAGTCTGCCCCTTGATGAGAGACCCACTGGAACCACTGGGGCGCTCATGTCAGCAGGACCATCGGAACTTTGGGAAGACAAGCTGTCCCTCATCCCACAGCCGGGTGTCTCTGGGCTGCTACCTGAGCAGACTGGTGAGCAAAATGAAATAACAGTGGTATTTACCGCTGTTAATTAACAGCAAGGTGTTCATGAGTAATGTTGTGGTATTAAGGGCGTGGTGCAGCTTTTTCATTACTGACTCCCTCCTTTGTAGGGTTATAAACTCCAGAAGAGATGTTCCCTCCTGGCTGAAACTTGGCAGCTGGCCTGAGGTTCTTCCCTGTGGCTGGTGCTGGACCTGCCCGCTCATCAGCCTGTTGAGATCTGCTTCCACTTCCCCAGCAGTTACTGGAAAACTCGCCATTGGAAGCCACTCGCACTACAACACTGACGTATGAAGCTCCAAAAGCAAAGAATTCAATAAGGAGGTGGGCGTGCTGTAGAAATGTCCAAGTCCATCTGAAGTCACCCCTGAAGCCACTAGGAAGCAGTCCGTGTGTACACACGGCTGTCTTTGTATAGCAGGGAGGTGCAGAAGTGTTAAATCAAGAACAAATCTGCTGTTCTCATGACCCAAGACTCAACATTTCTTTTTTTTTTTTTTTCTTAAAGATTTTATTTATTTTTTTGACAGAGACAGAGATAGCGAGAGCAGGAACACAAGCAGCAGGAGTGGGAGAGGGAGAAGCAGGCTTCCCCTCGAGGAGGGAGCCTGATGTGGGACTCGATCCCAGGACCCTGGGATCATGACCTGAGCCAAAGGCAGACGCCTAATGACTGAGCCACCCAGGCACCCAAGACTCAACATTTCTAGCAAAAGTCCTCCGAGGGTTGCCGCAGATGAGAGGAGATATTAAGGAATGAGCTGGGGGTGGTGCATCTTTTATTTGGATTACGTTTATAAGTTATAACATGCTCTGGCTTCTCATTCCCTGGGCAATTTTCACATCTCACTATGTCTTGCACTTTATGCTTTCCACTGCCTTTTCACAAACAATATTTCATCTTAATGTTCTTCCCTCCGACAACCTTCTGAAGTGGGCAACAGGAGGGATTCTTACTCTGGTTTCACAGATAAAGAAATCGAGTTTCAGAAAATCCAAATGACTTTCCCAGATGCATATGACAGTGTCCGGATTCAAACTCAAGCCTTCTGATGCCCAGCCCAGTGCTCAGACTTTCCACCCTAGCCTGGACCCTCTTCCTAAAGCTGACCGGCAAATGGGCTGATGGGAATGGATTATGAATTTCCTTCTGGGAAAGGAGAGTTGCTCAATGAGCTATGATTCTCTTTTGCTTAAACGTAAGAGACACCTGGTTCAGCTTGGCTTGGATTTCCAATGGTTAGGGACCCAGAAGCAAAGGCCCTTCTGAATTCTCTCAGCCAGAATACGAGGCCAGAGAAAGAAAACCAAGGGCAGATGCTCTGGAGACCATGGCCAGATCCCTACACCCCAATCAGACAGGAGCTACACAAATGTAATCTTCTTAGCCCCCAAGTCCTTAAAAAGCAGTAGTACGATAAAAGAAACCAACAAATTAGTAACCCATTACCTACAGATTTTAATTAGTAATGAAAACTAGACCCAACATGAACTCCTCTCTAGAAATTCTTTCTGTTCCAACCACCTGGCAGAGACACTCATTCCAATCTGGGAATGTTTTCAAGAGGCTGGCAACAACCAGCTCAACCTGTCCCATCCTCTAAGACAAAGACAAAAAAACCCTTGGATGAGCCACCGAAGCCCAGCCAATGACTCCAGCAGAGCTCAGAGATCCGTGGAAAAGTGACAGGGCGTTGGTCACAGTTGTCTCTGATTTCTTAGCAAATCTTGGCTGAACCATACAGAAACAAACAAACAGACAAAACCAAGAACAACACCTCATGTACATACTTGGAGATTTAAAGGCTACTCTTGATTATCTACCTGAACAAAGTTTAACTAACACAGAGTCTATGAAGAGGTAGTTTTGTTGAATTTTGAGATCAACGACATATGCTTTATTTTGCAATGGCTTCTCTACCTGTTTAGAGTTGCTTTGGCTCCCATTTATACTACTGTGCATCATTCGATCATGTGTTAGCTGTGCAATGGAAACAAGGAGATGATGAGTGGGGGGAATATGGACTGAATATGAAGGATGGGGCATGGAGATTGCACACAGGAAGAATCTGCATAGTATATAACTCTTGGCTCTTTCTCCCGGGGGTTTTCCTTTCTGAGCCAGGAGGGGAAGGAGCATCCTAGAATTAACTTTAATGCCTCCCTGGATTCGGGGAACTGTCTCAGCTGCTGCTTATCTTCTGTCCCTCCACAACTGCTCCTACCCTGAGGTGATGTGGCTGGTGATCCACAGAGGTGATGGGTGAGGATTGGTGCTCTCCCCACCCCCCTATCAGTTGGAGCAATCCACAAGGTAAGGGGACGCAGACATCCCTCCCTGCCCTGGGACCCTCTGCCTTTCCGGTCTTCCCCGATCCATCTTGATCATTGACATTTTTTGAACATCCACATTTTTTCACCGAAGGGTCAGGAAGATTTCAAAGAGCGATACTGGGGACTTCGCCTTCCTTATTTCCTTATACCATACCAAGATGAAGAGGTATTACAGAACTCAGGAAAGTAGAGATCCCACGTGGAGATTCCTCTTCTCCTGACCCATCCCTTTCCCCGTGTTCCTTATTCTGCCATAGAATCCTCCAGAATGCACCCCATACCCTTTCCTCAAGAAATCCACCCTTCCCCTCCCTTCCTACTTAGATCTAGTGCATGTAGCATTCTACTAGATGCTAATGAGGATCTCATCTATGTGCGTTTGGAAACTCAAGGAGATGAGTCCCAAGAGCTGAGTAGAAGGTGGGAGCTCAAGTTTACATCACACTTTCTTCCATAGGAAGTGGCCACTGATATACGCACAAGTTACCTTCGAAGCCAGCGACGTTGTATTTTTCTCAGAGATGCCCCATCTGGTCTTACATGAGGAACACAAATCCCTCCTAATAGCATGGCTTAGATTTTTTCCTTCTGAAAATAATAATCCTGGAATTATTATATTAAAATATGCTGGATCCCAGAGACTTACTTATACAACGAGAGTATATTAGGAGCGGATAACACACATTAGGGCTGGGTGGTAACAGCTGCAGTTAGGTAGTGCTCGTGACAAAATCTTTCCTCCGTTTATCTCACTGCAAACTGATCATTGAGAGGTGGTTTTATAGGGTCTTCTTTCTAGGAACAAAGCTTGCCTTGAGCTCCTCCTCATGATGACATGAGATAGAAGTAGAAGGAACCACTAAAAGAGTTCTGGAAACTTCCCCTCTTGTGTGATATGTGTCATATAACTGCAAAATAACAGCAAACAAGAGGTGAGGGTTTTAACAGGGGAGGGCAGCTACTCACATAACTTGATGGAAAAATTGGCTTTTTCTGTGGAAGAATGGATGTGGGAGGGATGTGCATTAAAAAAAAAAATAGTCGCTCATTTAGCCAGCCAGATCATTCAGATAAACCCTGTGATCAGTGGGTGACAGATCATTCTCACATCTGTAAACAGATACAAATAGATTACACAACACAGCACAAATAAATCAAAATCAGTTGGTCTTTTCAATCAACCACAAGAGTATAGAGCCAATGGGGAAAGCCCATGAGAATCTGATCCTCCCCTTTGAAGACTCCACCCACAAAAAGCAATGCTTGTGAGAAGAGTAACTATCCGATGCAGTCGTGTGATGTACGTCTTATCTCAAAGCCCTTCACTTCTTGAAAATTTTAACCTCCCAGTCTTTGTGAGGACATTGTAATCTCTAGGTTTCGAGTGATTAAATGGATGGTAAGGGTAAGTGGTCTCCTATCTAACTGAGGGTATGTCCAGGATTATAATCCTGTCACTGAGACTTGAGTTCTTCCTCTCCTCCCAGAACATAAGGTTCTGTTTAGTTCATGCCATCTCGATCATTCCTTTTCCAAGGAGAATAAGGTCCTTCCCAAACCATACAATGGGAAATACCAATCTGGAACTGCCTTGACCTCTTGACCTGTGGGTGTTGATAGGCATTTGTCAGATGAAGGTGAAAGAGAGGGGTGCCCGTCACCCCCTCTTTGCTCTGTGGTGCGGGCATGTCAGCCTCTGCTATACCAGGGGACAGGGTTGGACAGGTTGCTTGGGCTTCAGATTTCAGACTCTTCACTTTTTCACTTTTCTTCTTAACATGTAGGCTTGAGAACTGACAGCAAGACAGAAAGGGGTAAAGTGCTGGAGGCAACATGGGAAGTTAGAAGTTGAAGAAGTTAGAAGTTCTAAGAGAGCCTGAAGGAGAGTCAGGAAGGGTGAAGGAAAGCTCAAGGGGTCGGATGCAGCTAAGAGAACAATATGGTGTCATGGCCGCGTCAGTGGTTGACCAGGGCACACACGAAGCCTTAAAAAGGAGGGAGCGCATGAGGGATTCAGATGGAAACCACACATGAGAAAAGTAAGAGAAAAAAGTAAGTCTTATCAAAAGGGGGAGAGTCAATACTGGCTATTGAAGAGTATGTGTTCTGTCTTGGATGAAAAATAGCATTTACTGAACTAATGACCTGTGTAATTAAGCTCCAATGGCTAAAAATAAGTGAAAATTTAAAACTGTCTTGAGCTCTGGAGCAGAAGAAAGTAAAGAAGAGGTGCCAGGAAAGATGCCTCATCAATAGTGAGGCTGATTGAAAGCAAGACCAAATGATTCAGGACTACATTAGAAGAGGGAACTCTGACTCCATTTATTACTGGATAAAAGGCTGAGATGACCTCCGATGGTCCTCTTGAATTCTGGCTGCTGGTCGCTGTGTGTAGGAGACAGCTTCTTCTAGGCAGGCATTGAACCCTACAGTGAGACGATGTTAAAAGCTGAATTGTCAAGTTCAATTTTCTCAGTATAATGATGAAGAAGGGTGCAAAATTTGGAGTCAGAGACTTGGGTTTAGTTCCTGAATCTTTCACGCCCTGTGTGATCTTGGGCAAGTTACTCGAACTCTCTGAGCCTCCCTTCCCCACTGTTTATGACATAAAATGATAACACTCAACACACAGTATTGTTGTAAACATCATGCTTATAGACTATGACTATGAGTAAATGATACTTCGTAAATGTCGATATTCTTTAACTCAGAACATGAGACTCAAGAGGTGAAATAATGTTCAAGCGACTAGTGAATAAAATAGTTAAGAACATAACTTGGTTCTCTTAGCTAACGCTTCTTGCTAGTTGAGAGCTAGTGATTCAAGGGTGTTTATAAATGTTATAATACGGTGAATTCATTGAGATTTTCCTTTTTTCCATCTGGATTGAGCCATGAACAAACCCCAACTCAATTTCCAAGGCATTTGTTGCCTTCCCATCAATCCTGAGAGTGGAGGAAAAGAGCGCTTTCCCCAGAGACCAATATGGCAGCTTCCCTGTGGCTGTGGGAGCTCTCCATTCATCTCGACAGTGAGGAGGTGGCAATAGGCAGCATGGGGAAGGCATGCCAGCATGCTCACAGAAAGCCTATCAAGGCCAGAACAGAAATCTTCAGGGGCACAGACAGCCACTGTGGGGCCAGGAGGCTGGTACCATCTTAGGAAAGAAAATGGGACCCGTCACATGCACAGACTCTCTCCTCCATCAGCTCCTCACGAGACTGCCTTGTGTCACCCAGAATGCCAGCTAAGCCATAAATCCACCCATTGGGTGAGCCCCAGCAACTTGTCCAACCCTGCTGGGAAACAACACATCCGGCCCTTGATGGCACTCTCATGACTGTTTGGCTGAGAAGTGGTACTTTAAATAAAGAGAGGGAAAAAACGCCCTATTATTTTACTCTGGTAATTGACAACAAGTTTCTCCTGAGTAATTTTATAGCACTCAGGGTGTGCCAGGGGTTTGATTTCACTTCTCTTTACAGGAGCCTCAAACTTGCAGTACAAACACTATTTTGAATGGAATGAGACATGCTTCAAAAATCTATATGGACACTGTCGAGACTTTAGTTGAAATACCGTGATCCTGCGGCCCACTAAAAACTTATGTCATTGCTTCTTCTTTCAAATTCCACTTTGGGAAAGAAAAAACATCTGAAGCTTGGGATCCTGAAAGATCTCAACTAAGAAAAAAAGAACCTAGATGTTTTAGCACAACTCTAGTATACATATTTTTTCCTTACAATTCTATATCCTAGCAACTAGTGAGTGATTCCCAAAGTGGAATATGCAGAAAATTAGTTCCCTGAAATATTCTTTAAAAATGGGTGGGGAGTGATTCCTGCAATCATATGTAATTGGGAAACGCTGCCTATATGATACTGGTTCTAGCAATTCACAATACATGTTCGTGTGATAAAGGCTCTGAGAAGTACTGCAGAAAGAGAGCCTTGCTCTTTGCTGTTTTGAACACAGAATTCCCAAAGGAAGTAGAACACAGTCTTCCCATACAAGAAATTACATATACAAACACATTCCACCACTTGATAATGTCACAGTGATATTTGATCCCACAGAGTGAGAATTTTGAGGAACAGATTTTGAGAAACCCTGAGCTAAAAGAGAAGGAAGGAGGAATGGTAGGGGGCTTAGGAGTAAACCATATCTTACTTGACTTTGGCCTTTGTACCCCAATACCTCGATTATTCATTCAACAAACATTTGTTGAGAATTCAGTATGGATAACGGGCATGGGAGATGCAAAGATAAATCAGATACAAAGAAACAAGTTAATACAGCACTGTTGAAAGAGAATGTGATGGATAGATTCCAAAGATCTAGTTCCACCTCTTTTCTAGCTAGATGAGGAGAATGAGACTCAGAGAAATTGCATGATTCATCTCTGGATGTAGAACACTGAGGCACCTCTTCTATGCTGAAGCCCCTTCTCTTAGAACACCAACATGACTAGAATAAACATTTAACCCAGAGGAGGAAAAATGGTTCTAGATACCAGTGCCACAAGTTAAAGGCATCTGCAAATGCCCTCAAAGTGGGGGGTCTCTAGCTGCGTAAGTTTTAGAGAAGGGGCAGAAATTAGGATGGCGTATTTCCAGGAAAGACGTCAAGAGGAAATTTGATAAGCCAGATGTCCGGCGTTGAGGAGGAAATTGGACACTCCAAATCTGGTCTCCGCATTGAGAGGAAACAGGCCTGTGGTGGCTACATTCAAGGCCACTCACTGGGTTCCTTCTGGGATTCAGTGGCCATGAGAGTTCCCCAGCGTTTATGAGAGACACTGTTCTCGTTCTGTCGTGCTGGGTACCCGGTGGGCTCACTGTGTGCTCACAGTAAGAGCTCTCCGTGGGTTTGGTTTGGTTTTCTCCCCTGTTTTTAGGGATGAGTGCTCAGTGTAGAGTGTTAGTTCAGTAATGTGATCTTTCTTCTTTCCAGCCACGGAGAGCTCATTCATTCTGAGAGCTTTGATTATAACCTGTGTGCGTGGTTCCCATGTTTGTAGGTCAAGTTCTGCACTTCCACCCAAGCTTCCCGTTGGGTATTTTCATTCGTCTCTACACTTTCTCCTGTGACCCTTTACCTATTTGGATGATCTTCCCTCAAACCCTGCTCTCTTCCCAGCGTCCCTGTTTCCTTCCATCTATTTTCCACGGTTCCCCATCCCCTCCCCGGCACTCAGCTCTGAAGGCACAGAACTTCTCTCTCCCCTCTACTTCCCACAGGCAATAAGTAACTAAAACGTGCCCTTTCTTCCTTGAAATGTCTCATGTATCTATCTTTTCCTTCCCTTTCTATCTGCTACCCACACAGAAGAGGTCTTGCCCGCCGTGGTTGGACCACCAGTCTCGTAACTCCCGGCCTCTGTTCTCTCCCTGCTCCGGTCCTCTCACCGTCCCAAGCGTTCCTCATACCAGCCAGGAGCACTAGTTTGTTGAAATTAAAACAAAACCACACTGAAACAAGCACGCTCAGGATGTTATATGTTCTTTAAATTTATGTATTTATTTTAGAGTGGGGTAGGGAGAGAGTCAGCATGGGGCGGGGCAGAAGGAGAGGGAAAGAAAGAAATCCCCATGCAGACTCCCAGATGAGCAGGGATTCCAGGAGCCTGAGATCATGACCTGAGCCGAAATCAAGAGTCAGACGCTTAACCAACTGAGCCAGCCAGGCGCCCCCCAGGATGCCATATATTTAATAAGTTCCCCAGGTAATCCTGATGTTCTGCCATGATGAAAAACCCTTTGCACCCAGTGGGCGTTCAAAGGGTGGTGGTCTCTGTGGTCACGGTATCTCTTGGGACACATTCTCAGTCTCCTCATCAGCCACAAGTAGCCCCCACCTGTTCCCTGTTTACCACATGCCAGACATCTGCTCAGCACTCGATGCCAGCGCGATCGCATAGCTACCACAATACCCTATTCGTAGACGAGAAATCTTCTGCCGTCCACGTCTAAAATCCTTATCAGCAAGTGATTCCCCATCTCTCCCATCAGCAGGAAGGACAAATCACATTTGAGCTCTTTAAAAATCTTAATTTGCATATACCTTGTCCCCTTTACCTATTTGAACATCCGTGGAAATAATCAAGTAATTGGGGAAAGAGGGAGACGTGAAAGAAAGGCACGCCCCTGTCAGACACAATGGGAGGTCGCAGGAGGTAAAAGCATGGAAAGGGCTGGAACAGAAGCGAAACTGCTTATTTCAGACCTGGGCGCTGCCCATCAGCATCCTGGGATGTGCTGTTAACATCAACCTCAAAGCCAACCAAATGGTTTAGCCTCCTTCTGCACTCTGAAGAAAAGTGTTAGAGACCACCCCCCCCCCCCAACCCAGGCTATTGCAACAGGACCTCGTTCAGACCCCACCCCAGCTCACTCCCCTAATGGCTATCCACTCTGCGGGCCCTGCTAAGCACCTGCCTCCACCCCAGCCAGCCCCCAAAACGGCAAAATCAGCTGAGGGGTGGTGGGATTACTGCAAATGAAGTAAAGATAATCCCAGGCAAGGACCTTTTATCCTGGAAAAATCTCCATCTAGCCGTCATCATGGCTCTGCACAATCTCCTCTTAATAACTCCAAGGCCGGAACGTTGCAGAGATTAAACCTGGTGAGGAATTTGATGCTTTGTAGCCCTGACATGGAGTGCTCTGAGCCAGAGAGGGAGGGGCAGGTGGAGGGCGGGGGAGAGTGAAGAAGAGGAGAGGAAAGCAAGACAAAAGACAACATACTCTGCAATCTTTCTGCTAAAAGCCTTTGTTCCGCCAGGACGTTATTTGGTGATCTAGACAAGGCATAATAATGTACTGTACCTGCTCGGTTTATTACGTGTGTGTGTCATGGGTGTACATGCATATTACAGACTCTAAAATATATAGACTACGTGCCAGAGAGAGAGGCTAGAATGCAAATACTTCTGACTCAGTGAGAGTTTGCTTTCTCTTGGGCAAGCCAGCCTTTGGGCACCCTGTGATGATCATCTCCAGCCAAGCAGTGATTTTGAGAAGAGGCCATTTCATA
This sequence comes from Neomonachus schauinslandi, assembly GCF_002201575.2. Taxonomy (NCBI): domain Eukaryota; kingdom Metazoa; phylum Chordata; class Mammalia; order Carnivora; family Phocidae; genus Neomonachus; species Neomonachus schauinslandi. The sequence goes on from NC_058417.1 coordinate 51,596,275, forward strand.
AAGTAGAAATAACTAAAACATGAGAAAATAAAGAATGACTACTTTAATTCTTGCTTTCAAGAACCCGGACAAAGAACAAGCCAAAAGATTCTCCTTGCCACCTAGTGTCAGTTTATTTTCTGGGAGGGCAGTGAGGGAGGGGTGAGGGTGGGGTGAGAAATTGACCAGCATATTACTGAAGAGAAACATTACTGCATATTCACTTCCTGTTTGTGGACCTGCTAGAGCAAACTGGCTTCGTGGCTGTTTTCTGAAACATGTTCTCTGTTAATGAAATATTCATGGGGGATCTTCCACAGTAGAATTAAAAAAAAAAAAGCTGGGGCTTAAACAAACCAAGGTTCAAATCTTGCCTCTGCCCCCTGGGAGCTGTGTGATCTTGTGTGATCCTCAGTTAAACTCATTTGCAAGATGGAATAATGATTCCTACTTTGGAAGTTTTGTCGTGTATGCACTTGACACTGCATATGGCTTTATCACATGTCATTGACAAGTGCACAACTGGGGAGTGGTTTTACTCCAGCCTCTAAGCCCTTCCCACCTACTGCAGAATAGATGGGACCACAGCTATGCCAAGGGAGTAAATTACTGAAGGAGATTGTCATTCTCTGACTGTCTTTGGGAGGTCATCTTAACCCCCTGCAGTGTCCATGAAAGAAAGACAATCAATTATAACCAATCAAGCTCCCGCAGACCTTTGGAGAATATATCCTAACAATACAATTCTTTTAAAAGAGGGAACTGGCATAGAAATTAGTTTGTATTTCCCTAAGGAAAATGGGGAGATTTGTCCAAAGCGTCTTCAGGACCATTTGTTGCCTCGGGGTGAGCTTACTGTTGTAGGACGTAGCTTAGAGCCCTTGCCTCATGCACGGCCAGTCTGTGCTCTTTCACCGACCACCTGAGTTGCTGCCAGTCACCATACGCCGGATCTCTAGCCATTCACTCACTCCTTCACTCACTTAGCAGCTGTTTGCTTGTTTGTTTGTTTTAAGAATCCTGCAGGGTGTTATGATATGTACAAGGAAGCAACAGAAGGACACATCTGCCTGCGGAAGATGCCTTGAAAGCAACAATGGACAATTTCGATAAGTCTCAAAATCTTATCCTGTACATTGCTTGTTACCTTCAGTTGTTCAGACATCCCTGGAAATCATCAGAGACAGGAGAAGACAGGAAAAGTGAAATGCACATTTTTGTTAAGCGGCATTGGAGGTACTGAAAGGATTAAAAAAAAGCAAAGGATCAAAAACAAAGGAAACTTCCCGTTTAAAATAGGCATTGACTTCAAGAGATAGTTCATCTCAAGTTGAGAAAACCGGGCAAACCGGGCATGTGTGCATGAAGACGTAATACCTTAAGGTAACAATTCCAGAAAAGTCAAAGCCCTATTCTTTCCATTTTTCTGAGGGTAATAAATAAATAAGTTACAAGCAGGCTATGTTCACTTTCACCTGGGCGTCTTAAATGGTGTTTCTATTATTAGAAAGAGCTGAAAGCAAGGATGGCTGTCCTGATTTGAAACGGATAAGAAATTCTCTGCCAAAGAAAAAGGATTTGAGTTGAGCCTTTTGAGAAAATATGGTAAATCTCGTGATTATTGATGAGACAAGTTGCCTTTCTTTCTTAACTGCGCAGGCTGTGCCAGACCCAGTGTTATATGCTTAATCAAAACTGCCCCATGGGATTCTCATGTAATAACCAACATGAATTTTGTCGTCCTATTTGACAGAGGTGAAGACTGAGGCTCAGAGACATGGAGTGAGTTCAAGGTCTCACGGCAAGAGAAAGTGGTAAAACCAGGATTTGAACCCCATTCTGTGTGACTCCAGGGTCAGTGCTCATCCTCCTCAGTCAGAGTGTTTCCCTGACAAGCAGGACTTAGATAAACAGGAGAGTGTGTCAGGCGAGGGAGACCATTATACAACACAACACGATTACCAAAATACCATGTTTTGTGAGGAAATGAAAGGGTTGGCTCTAACAAGGATTATTGGTTGTTCCCAACAGCCTTTCCCACCTTCTTGTTTTGGTAATAAAGCCCTGAGTCTTAGCCAGGCATGCACAATGCCCAGCCATAGTAAAGCATACATTTCCTAGCTTCCTTTGTGCTCAGATGTGGTCATGTGACCAAATTCTGACCACTAAGATTTAAATGGAAGCTGTCTCTACAACTTCCAGAAAGTGTCCTTCTTCACCCTTTCTTACTTCTTTCTGGGCGGACTGTGGATTTGACAGTGGGACCTGAAATGGCTAATCTGTATCCAGGGTGACCTTGGGAACAGAGGTCACACAAAAGAGAGCAACAAGATGGAAGGAGCCTGGATCTCTGGGCGCTTGGTGAAGCACGGCTATCATTCCTGTCCTGGGCTTTTCTTTTCTTTTTTTTTTTTTTAAGGTTTTTTTGTTTTGTTTTGTTTTTCTGTTGTGTTTTTTTTTTTTTTTTTTTTTGACAGAGACATAGAGAGAGAGGACAAGCAGGGGGAGCTGCAGGCAGAGGGAGAAGCCAGGCTTCCCTGCAGAGCAGGGAGCCTGTTGTGGGGCTCAATCCCAGGACGCTGGGATCATGACCTGAGCTGAAAGCAGATGCTTAACCGACTGAGCCACCCAGGTGCCCCTGTCCTGGGCTTTGAAATGAGAGAGAAATAAGCTTCTGTGTAGTTTAAGTCATACTTATTTTAGGCTTCGGTGTTACTGGCAATTGAACTTAATCCTAATTAGAACATAGTCTAAATTGACTTGAGCCAGGTTTCTGTAGGTGATCAGGGGGAGAGCAGGTCGGGGGCGGAAAATGGAGATCATGAAGAACTTCTCGAATCAAGTTAAGGCAACTGTTGGTGATTTTGTAGGGTTTCTGGGCAGACAAGTATGGTAAAAGTGGCATTTCCCAAGGAATAAACACTCTGACTGTGTTTTGTAGAGTGTCCCAGTCTGGAGAACTAAGGGAAGATCATGCCCATCAACCAGGAGTGAGGTGTTCAGGGCCTCACTGAGGGGACAGGGACTCACCGAGGGGTCAGGACCTGAAGCTGTAGGATTCAAACACTGAGTTAATATTGAGGGTCGGGATACAGAGTAGTCCAAAGTGACTGAGATTTCTCTGTGAATGGCCGTGGTACGCTGGCCAAAACAGAGACGTCAGCAAGTGAATGAGAAATCAAAGAGAGAGAGGGACCTCTGTTTCGGAATTATGAAGCTGGTGATCATGGCAACACATCTAGCAAAAGACAGCTGGGGTGTCCATGCCTGTAGCTCGATAGAGGACAAGTCGAAAAACAGAAGTTCGGACAATAGTAAGCATAAAGGATAGAGTTGAAATTGTGACATTAGATGAGCTTGTCAAGGAATGTGCTAGATGAATCAGACCCAAATCATAAGTACGAATAGGGAAAAAGAGGCAGCAGAGGAAAAAAGAAGTGGTGAGGAGAGAGAGAGAAGGAGGAAGTAAATCGGTATGATACATTGTCTTCGAGCCCAAGGACAGAGCTTCTTTCAACAGTGGAATGTGCCAGAAATGAAAACTAAAAGAGAAAAGGTAATTGAATTTGACAATGAAGAGATAGGTCATTGTTGGCCTTTGAGAGACAGTGTCACCAGAGGGCTGAGAATGAAAGCCTGCCTTAAGGGGATTGAAGAATAATTAATAGGTGAAGGGAGGTACATCTGAGAAACCTGTATATGAATTTAAAAAAGAAAAAAGGAGCTAGAAAGTCAGCCCAAGAGGACAGTGATGTCAGAGTCTTGCTTGGGATGGGGGGCCCTACACGGATTAGTTAGCAGTGTGATAGTCTTGGTATCTTCGTGTGTCAAATGAAAGTATTAATATCTACCATGTGGGATCGTGGCGAAGATAAATGAATATGTGTGAAAATACACAGCACGGAGCCTGTCAGGTCCTAGTTACCCATCAAACATCTACTTACTCCTCAGTGCCTTCACATGCACTCTCCCATTTCATCATGCAATTTTAGGCCTAGCCAATTGCCCCTCAGATGAATGTCCCTGTGCTCATGGAGATCAAATGCGGGCTCACTGTCAACCCAGACCAACCCTTTAAAGCAACAATCTGATTGCACCTGTGCCCTGAATCCCATGTGGCTGCAGATTTCCCAGTGGCTCTGGGGGCCCTGTGGCAGGGGAGAGAACCCTCAAAAGTGTTGACTGGAACCGTTCCTACAGACCTCCAGTGCCTAAGGAGTAGACGAGGGCCCTCCCATACGGTAGCCAGGCCACGTGCTAAGCCCAAACAGACATTATTTCCCTTAATTCATCTTAGGACGTTGGCATAACAATCTTTTCCATTTCACACACAAGAAATAGGAGGCTCAGAAGAGTTTCTCAAACTGTGCAGGGCTCATGGGAGGCGGAAGAGGGTCTGGAGCTCATTTCGGGTCTAAAACCCATGAGCTGCGCTGTCACTCTATGGGCCTCTTTCTCCTGAGGTGTGTGGAGACCTGGAACTTTCCTTGTGCTCTCCCTGCTCCGTGAATGCCTGCCCCGGAGGAGAGGAGGCTGAAGTCAGCCGCGGGCCTGCCGTGAGAGGTGGGGTGGTCACAGGATGACAGTGATGAGATTCACGTAGCTATGTTCAAGGGCAGCCAGAATGAAGAATGAACCTTTTCCCAAACAGGGAGGGGCTAAGGGGAGGTCAGTGGCCCGAGTAACAGAGACTGAGCCCAGCCCTGTCACCTCATTTCTCCGGAGGCAGAATTGGACCAGACCCATGGGCAACAGCTTGAACTTCCACACAGCCTGGCAAATCCTGACGCATTCTATGCCACCAGAAGCCACTCCATCATGGCCACGGAGACAGCTCCGGCCTTCACAGCCCGCAGTCACGGTGTTGGCGGCCCGGCCCCCGGGGACCCCACCCACCTCAGACACCTCGAACCAGCTATTCTCTGAAGCAGGCCGGAGACTGTTACCTCCCAGTGAAGTAAGCGAAAAGATGAAAGACCAAGGTGATCATTTCAGTCCGGCTTATGCATAATTATGCATTCATCAGTCAGAGCTTTAATTACCCGGAGATAAAGGCACCATTAGCGTTTGGGGGAAAACTGGCTCCAGCAAAATGCATTTCCTTTGTCTCCCAGCCAGTGACAACTAACTGTTATCCTCCGAAGGGCTTAGGAGGGAGACTCCCAACCTAAACCATAAAAGGCCCTCAGCCGTTAAAAAAAGGCGATGCCACTGAGTTAGGAGCAGCATTTGTGGGAGACGTGGCCCAGCTGGGGAGCCCCCAGGGGTTTCCGGGGCAAGGACGTGCGCTTCCCTGCGCAGTGGGGAACAGAGAAGCATCAGGCCCAGGGCTGCAGAGGCGCTCTGAACAGGATGGGGGGAAACTCTGGAGCCTTCCTTAAAGTTTTACCTTGCTTTCCCTGCCCCGGTATGAAATGCAGAATCTCACGTTCCACCCAAGATCTACTGGATCAGAATCTGAATTCTCACATTATGCCGTCGGGGCTTTATACGCACATTGAAGCGTAGGACATGTTGCTTTAGATCCTCATACTCGGGACAACGTCCCTGTTGCTCATTCTTAAAAACAAGGAGGTGGGGCTTGCGCACCTCTCCTATTTATCTGTGTGTGTTAAAGAGGAAAACTGGAAGCAGAAATGTGTGTGTGAGTGTGTGTGGGGCGGGGGGGGGAGTATTTTTCTTTTCTATTTTTTTTTAACATCTGGCAGGAGAAATAGATTTTTCCCTTCCAGGGCTGCTTTAAAAGGTAAACATAATTGAATGGGGGCAAAGTGGGGGCGGAAGTGAAGACCATAAAACACACACAATGTCAAATTGAAATGATTAATAAGGCTGAGAAGCAAGGCATCCCCCGGTGTGCTGTGAGATGCGACAGACAGGTCAGGGCAAACGCTCGCGAATCCATTTCAGTGCCTCTCGCCTAAGGGCTGGGACAGGCAGCAACAGAGAGAAAACCGTTTCACAATTTGAGAAGAGGAAACTGGCAAGAAAGAAACCTCAGGAAAAGGGGACAGGGTGAGAAGGAATCATGTGGGGAGAGGAATTGCTTGGGTGGTGAGGTTATAGGTGTGGGGGGATGTTAGGGCAGCATCTAGACCGTACCCCCAAGATCGGATTAACAGGCCATAAATGCCAGGCATCCAACCCAGAGTTTTGAATAATTAGCCAAAGTTCTGAGGTCTGAAAACAGATTTGGCTTTTCATGCTAATGCAGCCACTTAGAAACGTACGTCTGGATGCAGTGCAGATTTTCTCACTGAGCCTCAACTTCTTCATCTGTAAAATGGGATAGTTCTCTCAATCTCACCGAGTTGTAAAGATTAAACGAGATGTTGCCTGTTAAACCTTAGCACAATGCCTGGTATGTATTACACTCTCAAAAACGGTACTGTTATCATTTCCTGTTTCTCAAGAAAGTATTCCCAGCATGATTAATTTCCCAGCAAATGTTTTCTCTTGGCCCTGCCCTTAATCTGCGCTCTAAAATAGGGATGGGAAGTGATTCCAGAACCTCATAGTGCTCTCAGAGTATGATCTCTTATCCCATTCATTCATTCTTTTAACAACATTGAGAGCTTACTGCATATCAAGTGTATTAACCAATGAAACTATGCCCACTGGTGTCAAAGCATCAACGGAAAAGAGCATAATGAAGATGCACAAAAGGAGGAGAGCACCTAGCATCCTTTCAACCATGTGCACCTGCATTTTCTATGACCCAGCCCTGAAGAAGTGTTGGACAGGGTTTGAGCCAACTCCTCGGGCCCCCTAGAAGTGAATATATGCTCCGAGGAATGATTCCAGTACAAGGTGAACAGCTCTGCAATTCCTGCACCTCATGGAGCATTCCCTCCATGCCATGCCCCTCAGATGAGGGGACACAGAGCCAGTGAATCCAGACTCAGTCACTCTTCGAGTGGCTTCTTAGCAATGCAATGTCATCTGCATCCCAGACCAGATCGTCTGCCACGCAGACTCACATCTTTTGTCCCGAATGTGATGGAATGAGAAAGCAGGTGGATCTGCACGATTCCCCTTTCTAGGGACAGGGGGTATGGAGTAGGCCTTGAGAGCAATGGTCCATGGCTGGTGAGTTACTGGTGTCTTCATCAGGGGCTGCCAACACAGTAAGGGACTCCACAGTAAGGGACTCCAAGTGCTGAGCTTCAGTCACTAGACTCTGAGCTCAGACAAACCAGGATCTGAACACCTCTTATTAGGCGGGAGCCCTTGGCCTTAGTGGCTTGCTCTCTTTAAGCCTCACTTTCCTTGCCTGTAAAATGGGGATCATATTAGTAATGACTTCTGTAGAGTCAGGGTTTTGACAGGAACAGATGACACACTCAAATTAGGTGATTTAAGGAGCGTTTAATGAAGGAACTACTTACAAAGGAGTGAGCAAAGTATAGGGAAATAGGGGGGATAGTGCACTACCCTAGGGCTAGAAAGAGCAGGGCCATCACCCAGGACTGAAGGACAAGAATGTAGAAGAAGAGAGACACGCCCTAACAGTAGTTGTGAACTCGGATGGAGGGATGCAACCAGCCAGCGTAACTCTGAAAGGTAGGGATTGGCTCACCTTCGTCTCCTGCCCTCCTTGGCTGAAACCAACTAGAAGCCAAAAGCAAGGCTGTCCTCCTGGGGTATAGAACAGGGAGGATCTGAAGAGCAAACTGAAAATACCCAGCACAATCTCATGGGGTCATCACAGGGATTAAATGAGGTCACACAGATGAGCATGGGATAAATGTTATCTCCAACAATGACCCTTTTATTTCACCAGGGAGGAAAGGGAGATTTAAGAAGTTTTCAAACTTTCCCCTAGTTATGTGGAATTGGGACAATGACTGGCTATTGGTCTTAGAATGCCACCTCCCAGGTATGGGGTCAATGACAAGGGGGTGTAGCAGGTGAATGGAACATCTAGAAGAAAGATCTCAGGCCATCAGTAAAATTGGGCACATGCCCACTCTTTGTAGCCTCTTGTATTAGGTCCAGTGGGAGGAATTAACAGGAAATCTCACCAGCTAAAATACTTATGGGATAAAGAGGGGATATGGGCTAGACATAAGAGGCTACAAGAATATAAAGACAAATATGTGCAAATTGCAGGTCTGTCTTGACATAATCTAAACAGATTTAGAACTATGTATAGTCCATCAGAACCAACACTTCCGCCTACCTATGAGCTCAACACTGGTAGACTTGGGTAATATCACTAGCATTGTGCACAGAGCAGTCTGGAACTTGACCAGTCGGTGGCTGTTGGCATGAACTGTGCCATCCACCCCATTCAGGGGCATCATACTGAGTATGGCTATGGGGCCCCACCCGCTCAGGGAGGAAGAGCTTGTTTGACCAGCCTGCTAGAATCTCAGAACCTCTGGGGTCTGCCTTGCTTCAGCCCCCGGAGTTCAATCTAATGATGCCGGCCTCTTGCACTCAAGTCTTGTTTTGGAGATGATCACCTAGAAAGGACCCATGGGCACCAGGACTACTGCCAGATCACACAGGTATCTACTACCCCTTCTGAAAACAAGAGATCACCCCACTCCTGTCCAACTAGCTCCCCCACCAAGACCCTACTGAATACCAGTGCTGTCTCAGGAACCGACAAGTTGTTTAATTCATCTCCTGTCATAAGAAACCTTTCTTCTGGACCCAGAGTGATGTGTATGGAAACTTGCTTTATATGTTTTACGTTGATTTTCTCGGGGACAACCACGGGCCATTTGTCAAATACCCCAGAGGACCCCGTTTTTGCCATCAGCTCCCTCTGCTCTTGGCTTCTACTATGGCTGGCGGTTTATCATGGCTTTGCACCTGGCAATAAACCACAATCCACTGTAGCCCCAGAAGAATAAACATCAACGTATTGCTAAAATCTTGGCCTCATATGCAAACCCCTATAGCACTTACTCATACCCAAATTGTTTCATCCAGAGCTCATCTAATGGGCAAACACGGGAGTTGAAACAACTCCTCATTAGGGTCAACCTCAGGTAGCACCAGCACCAGTAATCCCCAGGGATGATCGCCAATATACGCTCCATTTGGACTCGCAGGGTGAGGTTGCTCAACCTTCAGACAGCCACCAGCTTGTTCGACAAGGGCTCCAGCAGTTCTCCCCCTGGGTGCCTCCAAGCCGAGCTTATCCCATGGCAACTTGGGTTTTCAATGCACTGCTAACAAGTGCAGTTTGAAAATAAGGCAACTACGGTTCGGTCACAGCAGCACATTCGAGCATGAGCGTGCATTCTGAAACGGATGCTTTGTTTCAAGATACCCTACAAGTCACACCTCCAACCATAAACATTTCTACAGACCTGAGTTTTAAATGCACTTGCCCAATTCTTTTCCTAAAGGCACAGTGGGGATGCCACTTGGTGTTTTTCCATCAACTTTTGACTTTTGAGGACACCGGGCTCTGACCAGTGTCCAAAACCACGGGAGACAGTATGCAGAGTGGGTCATCCTGGGCTGTTGGTGGGAAGACAAACATCAACCTCCAGGCCTTGAAATCTCCAATAGCTTTCCTAGCCTCCGATTCCACAGTTGTGATATGGGGCCAAAATCATGGCCTGTTTCCTAAGGAGGCTTGTGAGGAGGGGCGAGAGAATTCACAAAGCTTGAGTCCAACAGACAGTAGCCCTCAGTCAATATTAAAAACAAACAAACAGGGCGCCTGGGTGGCTCAGTTGGTTAAGCGACTGCCTTCGGCTCAGGTCATGATCCTGGAGTCCCGGGATCGAGTCCCGCATCGGGCTCCCTGCTCGGCGGGGAGCCTGCTTCTCCCTCTGACCCTCCCCCCTCTCATGTGCTCTCTCATTCTCTCTCTCTCAAATAAATAAATAAAATCTTTAAAAAAAAAAATAAAAATAAAAAAATAAAAACAAACAAATAAACGGGGAAAAAATGCTCATAATCCTGACCCATTTTCTTTTCCTTCTATCCCTAAATCTAGTTAAAATACCACATTAAACACTGGAATGGTTTGTTCCAGACAATGATAGGAAACCCCTGATAGAAGAGGCATTTTCAATGAAATTGGCCATTTCACCTCATTGATAATCGATGCGGAAGGGGCGGGGGGGCAGGCACAGGCCAGTCTGACAGGGGGCTAGTATGACAAGGTGGGCAAGAGTCATTTTAGTCACTGCATGGCGATGAGATGAGATTCGGCTCAACATCTCTTAACTAGTGAGATGCTGACTCAGTTGATGAAATATGGAAAAAGTTAATAGGAAAAAATGAATCCCATTAGGGCTGCCTCCTCTTGCATGTTGGCTACAAGGCTAAATGTATCACAGGCTTCCAATAAATAGGAACTAATAATCAAATTTAAAAGCGAGGAAATCATTGTTCTCCTAGCCTGGCTGTCCGCCCAGCTGCTGCTCAGATGGTGATGAGCTGCTTTTTATCGGGGAGTGCATCTCCCCTTTGCCCGGAGAAATTGTTAGGAACCCAGTCCAACTGGAAGACTTTTCTCAGCAGTGTTTGCTTGGACCATGGCCTCCCTTTTCCAGCACAATCCTCACACCACACCCCAGGGGACCTCACCCTTGGCTTTTTTTTTTTTTAATAAGCAACTTGATTTGTTCCAATTTCCTTGAGGATCAAAGTATAAAGACTTTTGGCTTCCAAGTCTACATTGCCAAGAGCTGAGTTATATTTAAATCAATCAGAGCCCAGGAAAGACCAAAGGAGAGATGCTACTAGCTCTTTAAATTGGAAGGGTCCTGGGGGCTCCGTATGGACTCAAACCTGGAGCTGGAAGGCACTCCACCGTCTAAGATGGATTTATGCCATCCCTGTTCGGTATCCCTGCAAGCTTCTTCTGGTTAGTTCCTATCACTTCTTCCTATTGAAGTTGTTGATTAAATAATCTGAATATTAAAATGGGGTTTATTATCAGAGATGGCAAAAAAAATTCAGGTTATTCAGAAGAGGAGATTATACATTAAAGCTGAAAATACGTTAAAGATGATTCTAGAAACTCTCAGTCTCTCGGGAGTCTCCGTGCCAAAGAAGCTTCTGAAATACAAACAAACAAACCAAAAAAAAATTAAAATTGAAGAATTTTTGACCAGGGCATTTGATTTATAAAGAGGAAATGTGGGGCACCTGGGTGGCTCAGTCGGTGAAGCATCTGCCTTCCACTCAGGTCATGATCCCAGGGTCCTGGGATCGAGCCCCACATCGGGCTCCCTGCTCAGCAGGGAGCCTGCTTCTCCCTCTGCTTGTGCTCCCTCTCCTCTGACAAATAAGTAAATAAAATCTTTTTTAAAAAAAGAAGAAGAAATGTGACCCAAGCAACTGTAGAGACTGGTAGAAAAAATGTCCACACATCGCAAAAATGCTAAGTAGGTATCAAAAGGAGAGATATGTGGGTGCCAAAGACCTTTTTAGCTTACTCTGAATTTTACCCAGGCCAAGCCCATTTTTTTTGTTTGCCCAAAGCTTGGGGACACTCTAGTCCCATCTAATCTAAGGCAGAAAGATCTGGGTAATGAATATCAAAAGAAACAATACACTTTAGGAAGGAATAACCAAAGATTTCCTCTGGTGGTTTCCTTAAATATATGTAAAATGCACCCACTTCAAATTTTCCATATCCACATGGATGTCTAAGCACCTGTCCATTGCAAATGGAAGGCGCACATCTGTAGAAGTTGTAACTTTTCAGATGTTTTGTCTTTGGGAAAAAAAATCTTTACCCCATTTGATAAGACAGCTAAAATTACCCTTCACAAACTTAAAATTAGTTACAGGGGAGATTGGGAGGAAGTAGAGTGGAGAATTGGCTTCACCAAATTCTGCCCGTTGCAGCTGTGGGTCTCCTCCCCAAAGCCCACGTCTGTAGGGTTTGGGGAGCCCTGGCAACGGAGATTTCTGTTCTTCCTTAAAGGTTGTCCACCCATCGCTAGAAGATGAGCTCCAGAAACCCTTTATCAGTATTTACTGGGCCAATCTTTTTACATGCAGGTAAGCTTAATGTTTTAAAGCCTGCAACCTGAAGGTCAAGGTCAGAAAAGCAATAATTTAAATAAAATAGCCAGGGAAGTCCAAGAGACTCATTGCTTTCAATATAAGCTTTTGGAGGTCTCTAGTGTCCAACCCCAGGGTGGATAAGGGGTATCAGCTTATCTCCTGCATCTTCTCGGGGCCCCTCTGGAGGAAGCTCATTTTGGTGTTCCGGGGATCCTGCTATTGTATGATCATGGGGTACTAGATAGACAGTGGCTCGAATTCTGGCTAAGCAGACAAAAGACAACGTGGGTGGCACTGGACATGACCATTACAGGGGGAATCTGGGACCAGAAGATGGCATCTGAATGGAGAATGGAGACATCTGAATTAAAGTCACGCCACCATCCCCACTCCAATACACTCACACACACACGTGTGCGTCCATATCCACACATGCACACATACACACACAGTTACACACACACAGATCCAAACACACACAAATACATACACACACACACAAGCAGAACCACTGCGCACACACACAGTGACACACACGTACACAGATCCACACACATACACACATGCGTACATGTGGCCCCCTCTCCCTCTAGTTTTATCATTAGTCATGTTCAACACGATTCATCAATCACACCCTCTACTTATCAATAAAACTCAAGGACCCCCAAATGCCTTGGGCCAACAACCTTAGCTGAATCTCCAACAATTCCAGAGCCAAATACATCCAGAGGTAAGAAATCTCTAAAAAGAAGTCAATTAATCCAACTCAGCTGCTCTTTACCTTAGGCTACTGTTAAGAGAGGAAAGAAAAAAAAAAAAAAAAGGAAAGGAAGCTATCCCATAATATCCATCCTTAGCCGGTTTGCCTAAACGTTGTCACGGTGATGTGTATAGAAGTAGGTCTTCACTCTGAACCACAATCGCTGACTTGACAGAGAACACCCATTTGGACTCCAAAGTCAGGTAATAGCCAGGGAGCAGGAAGGCATGTTTCTGCTCAGGCTGAAACTTGAGAGTTCTACCTGGCTACAGGAAGTCACGAGTTATTCTGTGTTTTGTTTTTTCTCTCTGCGTCCCTCTTCCTCTTTTCATCTGTTCCTCACCTCTGCAGTGAGAGAGGATCAGGAGGAGGCAAAAGCCCCCAGGACAAGCCTGAAGGGAGAGTGGGGCTGGCCCCACCAGGCCTGGCCTTCTGTCTTTGCCCAGAGCAGAAGGCGGAGGGAGGCTGGCCCTGGCGTCCCTGCCCTCCCTGCTTGACTGAGCAGAAACCCAGAGCCGTAGGGTGAGGCACCGCAGGGAGAAATGTGAATCCATGGGATGGAAAGTGACTTGCTCTCGGTCCCCCAGCAAAGACAGATTTCATCTCCAGACTCCCACCCAGGGCCTTTTGACCTATATGGCAAGGATGTTCCCCCAGGATGGTCTAGGAAACCGACCTACTTCAAATGGGAAGTGCTGTGTCTGGGCCACACATGGAGGAGGGCCGCAGACGTTTGATGAATCAATGAATGACTGTGAAATCAGAGAACGGGCAGCTCTCTCTTTGCAGGGTTTCTGGATTCCAAAGTGAACTCACAGCGACAGAAGAACCAGTTGGAAAGACCTTGGATCCCTAACTACCCAGTTCATAACCCACCCAGCGCCAGTCCTCGCCCAGGATCCCAGACGTGGCCACCTCTGCTGAGAATTAGAACCCCCAGGGTTCTCCTTAATGAGTCCTCCCCCCTCCCCACCCCCCGCCACCCATCACAGGAATATCAGTGATCGACGAACCAAATTGTAGTTCCGGTGTGTGTTTTGGGGGCGGGGAGGAGGAAAGCTGCTCGCAAAGGGCATGAGTAGATTGAGAATGTAATCCTTACACATCCTTTTGTGTGAGGTCCCGTTTTGGACCGAGGTTATTCATCGATGAATGCATAAAGTGCCACCCTGGATCGGTAGTGCCTTTCATGCCTGCAGATCACAGCAAGGCTAATTAGAACTTAAAGGGGACTGAACCAATGATGGTGTCCTTACCTTAAATGAAGCCAATTAAACTAGGCAGTTGCATGCCACGTTAACCCCCTCCCCATGGCACCTCAGCAACACTGCTCATCTATAAATAGAAAAGCAGTTGGAGAAATGCGTAGCTTCTACAGAGAGAGAAGCGACATGTAGAAACAAACACACGAAATCACCTTCTTGGGATAAGCTCGCTGCTTCTTGGGCTTTTGTAGCCAAGCCCTGCTGGCTGGCAGCTTGGTTTGTCTCCTTAGTGGGAACCATGATGCATTTGGCTGGCTCTTGGCTTCCAGTCCTACTTGTAATTTGAAGCGAGGGTAGATGGCTGGGGTCAGACAGCAAGGAGCCTGCAGGCTTAGGGGGGAGCCTCCTTGCTTGATGAGACACCGCAGGGTGCCGAGGTAGGAAGTCCTAAAACTCTGCAGTACTCGGCATCCTAAGCTGGATCCTTCAAGTCTAGGAGGCGGCAGAATTTAACTTGGGCTTTAGGAGCTCCCTGGGGTTGAGTGCGGAACACACCTAAATACCCCAGGGCTTGACATTCCCAGGGCACGACGAGATGTCTTACTTAAGTACCAAGGATAAGACAGACGTTGCTGCCTCTTGCTGAGAATCCCCAGGGGAAAAGCAAGCACAGGGCTTGGCACATAGTAGCAGCTCTATAAATGTGTGTTGATTTAAACCAGGAGAACCTCTGTCTGCCCCCTCTCGGGGGCTACTGCCGTACCAAAGAGGAAATAAATTGTGGTAATGGTGAGGCGAAAAATAACTTTGGATTGACTTGGAGATCTATCATAGAGTGCTTTTTAGGGCTGTTTCATCAGATTGACTTTGCTCATTGTTTTAACCAGGGTGATAAAGAAAAGGGTCTGTGCGTGAGGCCACAGGCGGATTAAATAGCAAGAGGTATCCAGAAGCGGACAGGTTGGTATCTCCGGCTGAGCAAACCATAGAAAGCAGGCTCATTCCCGTTCTACAGAGGAGACATGGTGCCGGTCAGAAGGCAGCGGATGTGTTGGGTGGGGCAATGTGTGTTCCAGAATGACTCAGTCAGCAGCAGAGCTCAGAGTGGGATCCAAGTACCCAGAGTCCCCAGGGGCCAGACTTGGAAGTGGCCAAGCCCACACCAAGGTGAGACCCAATTAACTCTCACCTCCCCTGGGAGGAGTTTGATGTCTCAGGCTCACCTCTTCCGGTCACTGTCCAGCTAGGCGGACTTCAGGAGTGCAAACTCATCCTCACACCAGCCCGAAGAAAAGTGTACAGTTGTGTGTGTGAGTTCACCTGCAAAGTTAAGTATGTGTGTTCCAAAGCTAATCACTGGTGCTGTTTTTCTGGATTCTCTGCTGGCCAGAAGGATCAGAGACAGTTCAATCTGTCAATATTGCCAAGGCAAGCCTCAGCTGTGCCCATTACAAGCTGTGCAACCTTGAGCATGTGGCTTAGCCTCAGATCGAAACTTCATGATACCATGATGCCATACCAACCCTCATGATGGTCCAGGAGCAGTGCCAGGTATTGAGGACCCAATGGTAACCACCTCTCCTGGAAGAGTCTTTGGGGAAGATGAACACCCCAGCCAAGAATTTCAAGAGCACGTGGTCAGTGCTAAGATGCGCTAGGTTGCACGTGTGAACGTGCGTGCACACGCAGGTGTGCACATTGCACACTGGGACCAGAGAGTAAGATACTAAGTCGTTACCATCACTGAAGGTATTCTACGTGTTTTATGTCCACAACCTTATAGGTAGCTAATATCATCCCCATTTTACAGATGAGGAAATTTTACGCCTCACGGAAGCAAAATAAGATCTTATTATGATGTAGCTAGGACGTGGTGGAGCCAGAATTCAAACTCCATCCTGTCTGAGCTCATAATCCCTGCATCATGCTTGACCTTGAGGATTTATGGTCTGCTGAGGGACAACGGGCAAAACGAGGTAAGAAAGAATGACATCAATAGGAGAAACATACATAGATAGATATGTAGATTGATATTCTCATCCCAGCTTCATTTTCCAAGTTCCAGATTCAGATTCCCAGTGGCTTACTAAAAATTGCAACATGGGAACACAGGAATCCCACAGCCACCTCAAAATTGGCAAATCCAAAATCTTCATTCTCCCTACCCTGCACCCACACACCTGGTCTACCCTTCTATATTCCTTACCTCAGCCCATCTTATAATTGTTCAAACAAGTGTCTTCATGACCCTTCCTCTCACCCCACACACCCCAAATCCTGCTGAATCTACTTTCCCACCTCTCACAGGGATCTTTCTACCTCTCTCTTCCTGCTGGCACTGCCTCGTCAAGGCTGCCATCAGGCCTCCCTACTTGAATCTCGCCTTCATGCTAGAGTCAGTGACTCTCCAACAAATCCATCTAATTGTGTCACTCTCCTGGACTCAATTGCCTTGCTGATGTCACCATGCTTTCAGAAGAAATTAAACCTCTCTGATGTCAGTCCTTGCATACCAATAGCCCCATTCTAATCTACGTTCTTGCCCGGTCTTCTACTCACTCACGTCTGGTCTGTGGTTCCCCCATTCCCTAAATACAACCATTTTTTTTTTCCAGTTCAGCAAACATTACTAAGTTCCCTTTTATTTACCAAGCCCCGTGTTGGGCACAGGGATGCAGGGCAAGGTTTCTCAACTGTGGCACTATTGACATATTGCAGATAATTCTTTGTCGTGGGGGCCCATCCTATGCGTTACAGGATATTTAGCAGCATCCCCGGTTTCTACCCACTAGATGCCAGTAGCAACTCCCCCCAAAGTTGTGACAACCAAGAATGTCCCCAGACATTGCCAAATGTCCCTTAGCGGGAAAAAATCATCCACAGTTGGGAACCACTGCTCTAGGATAACATATGCTCCCCGGCCTCTGAGAGCCTGCCCGTGGTTTGTGAGAAGTGATGGACAGCGATTGTGCAATGCAGCATGGGGGATGCTGAAGACATGAGCTTTTCCGTGGGGTCGCCCTGAGTTAGGGTCCTGACTCCTCTGCTTCCTTCTGTGGGACTTTGGACAGTTTCCTGAACCTTTCTGAGCCTTCACTTACTCATCTGTAAAGTACGAATTCTAATTTCAACTCCAAGCCCTACCGTGTGCATGAACATAGATGCATGTAGATGAACATCCATACATACCTGACATGTGGAGACCCTCCAGATTTATTTTCCTAAGCCTCATCATACACCTTCCACATCCCTGGATCAGGGCCCAGAAGTAGCTTCTGTGCCTTTGCCGCATGCTGCTTCTTCTACTTAGAATCCTAGCTCCCCTCCCTACTCACCCCTTGACAAATCCTTTAAAACTCAGTTCTGATGTCGCTCTGACAAACTGGTACAGCACCCCAAAGACAGAACTAGGTGCTGTCTTCTTTGTGTTCTCCATGTGCTTTCTTATATCTCTCTTAGCCTATTATTCCTATTGCTGACTAGTTCTTCCTCAAGGCCAGGGGCCAGCAAACTTTTTTTCTTAGGGGCCAGAAGTAAATATTTTATGTTTTGGGGCCACAGGGTCTGTGTTACAACTATCTGACTCAGCCACTGTAGGTGAAAGCATCCAGAAACAGTAGTAAACAAATGGGCGTGGCTGTGTGCCTATAAAGTTTTATTTATAAAACAAGATGGCGCTCCATTTGGCCGGACCTAGGACCTCTGCTCTGAGCAGTGAGCTCTTTGAGGTCAAGGTCTCGTGTCTTATTGGATTTTGTATCTGTAGCAACTCACACAGCACCTGGTGCATTGCCGACACTGTTTAAATGATTAATAGATCAATGGATCCATAATCATCATCCCACCGGTATTAGTAAAACAGGTAGCTATAAAATCTTTTGGAGAATGTGTACATTACGGAGCTGACCAAAACAATACAAACAACCTCCAATGCCAATTCAGTAATTACAGAGCCAACATACATTGAAAGAAGAGTGGAAAACCTCTCTTCTCTGGAGTGATGAGCCAAGGTTTAGGTAGGTGTAAGATTGCCCAAGAAAGTATAGGACAACATGCTAAGTTTGAAATTCAGAGAAATAACAATGAAGTTTTCTGCATAAATATGTCCCATGCAATTTTGGGGATATAATTACACTAAAAAGTTATTGGTTCTATGTCTGGAATTCAAATTTAACAGAGTGCTCTTTCTTTGTATTTATTTAATCTGGCCACCTGATTTAGGCACAGACTCTTGACAATCTCTTCTGTTTCCCTCCCTCAACCTTCCAGCAGAAAAGATTTGAGAGCCTGTCTGACCTGCTGGGCCACCTTCCCACCCTCCAGGAAGAGGGCCCCCTGTAAACCTCATGGCAGCAGCAAGAAGTTCTGTTGGAACTGGAAATTTAATTAACAAAATGCTAACATGTAATTTCGAGGAGGAGGGGGGGAAGCGTTATCACGAAGTTAATAAGAGAACTATTTTAATTACGGCATTTAACAAGTTATGACCATGCCACTATGTTCTCTGGGGAAGGATTTACATAGTTCAAGAATCTTGGGGCAGGGAAGGGATATGATGAGGAACGGAGGTGGAAACATTGCTATCCTGTGCTTGTCTGCAGCAAATCTTTGAGTCCTCAGGCCCAGCATGGAAAAGCCTCAAAAAGTCAGCTTGAAGGAGCTCCCACTTGCTAAATCTGGGATAATTTGAACAACAAAATCAATGAGGCAATGGCTTATGACTAATGAAAATAAGAATGCATGAGTCCATACTGATAGAAATAAATTGAAATTTTGATGAGGAACAAAATTATTTGCATTGTCTCAAAATGCCTCCCCATGCAGGAAAAATATTTACTAACTACATAGGGAAAAGTAGTAATTTGCTGGTGATGGGATCTGGTAGGCCCACCTTCATCAAGTGCTCAGCATTGTGTATCATGTGTCAGGATGTAAGGAGAAGAACACAGCATTGCTTCTATGAAACGTCTGCCAAATACGTGCACCACTTAAAGGTGATCATGAAGAATCATTACACAAACTAAAACTAAGGGACATTCTAAGAATACTAGCCTGTAGTTTTTAAAATTACAATGACACAGGGGTACCTGGGTGGCTCAGTTCGTTAAGAATCCGACTCTTAATTTCAGCTCAGGTCATGATCTCATGGATCATGAGATCGAGAACCCATGTCGGACTCCGTGCCCAGTGTGGAGTCTGTTGGAGATTCTCTCCCTCTGTTCTTCCTCCCACTCATTCTCTCTCTCGAAATAACTAAATAAATCTTTTTTTTAAAACTGCTGATGTCACAAAAGTCAAGGAAAGACTAAGAAACTGTGATGGTTCAATAGGGCCCAACGAGACACATCAATCACGACAACTGGATCTATTACTGGAACAAGGGATGAAATATGAATGGGCCTCGGGTGCTAATGTCAGGATAGGTTGGCTGTATCCTACCTTATGCAGGATGCAGTTATGTATATGCCGCTGTGTGGGAAGCTAGGCTACTTGTGGAAATTACACACTAACATTCACGATGATGCGGCATCATGTTGGCAACTAACTCTCAAGTGCTTCCTAAAACAAAAGCTATTTGTACTGTATTTGTAATTTTTCTGTAAGCTTGAGAATGTTTCAAAATAAAAACCCAAAAATTTAAAAAAAAAGGCCTCATAGGGTGACAAGAAACAGATATCAAAAGGTAGTAGTGAGGGAACTGGATTTGGGATTCTATCAAGACAAAAGAGGTTGAGTACAATGGAGGGGGCCCGAACTTGAACTGGGAGCTACGGGCTCGCCTGTGCAACTTCATGTCAGTGAAGCACAGAGGAGATGCGCAAGATTCTCAAGTGGGTCCTGCTCAGCTCCTCCTCTCCAAAGAGCCTGTTTTGATTCTATAATCGGTGAAGGTAAACCAGATGTCCTGGTGCTGGTTCGATGTGGATGTTCTGCTCCAAGACACTGAGCGTATACCCTTGACTTTACCAGTGGGGTCCTGGGGAAGGCTTTGCTCCTTTGCTCCCCTACAGCTCGCTTCCCAGAAAACTGGCTGTGGCTGTGGGGGTGCGGTTGTGTGTCTGTCCCACCCGGACCTTCTCTCCGCTCCTCTCTGTGGAGCCCAATGGCCCGCAGCTCATGGGGACAATGACAGAGGCGCTGGAAACACAGCCCCTACTTGTCCAATATTAACAAACCTTCTAGCGGCAGTTCTGAGATACATTCCAGGCCTCGTGTCATCTCTTTTTTTTTTTTTTTTTTTTTTAATTTTTTTTTATTCTTATGTTAATCCCCTCGTGTCATCTCTTTATCCTTACAACTTTGAGTCACCACAGGGGAGATCACAGGGGGACACAGTGGCCACTAGGATAGGATAGCTCATCCCAGGCAGCCGGCCGCATGTCAGGGTAGTGTGTTTGGGGAAAAGAAGTCAGATCGCTTCATCGGCACGAAATACAGATGCTCACCCACCACAGTCACAGACACTCCTAAATATCTGCCCCAAACACTTACTCAAATCACCGTCTTCTCTGATGACTGGTTAATAAGGCTTTGGGTCGCACCAATGCTCCCTCCCACCCCAGTTTATGTTTGAGAGACTGCAGATCCCACCGGAAAAGGGTGGGAAAAATGCCCTCCTAGACCAGTTCACGTGTCTTTCCTCCTAGAATTCTCCAGGAGAGGGAAGAATGCAAACTATGCTTTTCTCTCAACAGCTGGCCTGCCATGAGGCCTGGCAGTGGGCGGGTCAGAGGGATGGCCCCGATCACATAACATGGCCCTGGCACCCGGCTCCGCGTGGCATCCTGACAAACCAAACACGAACCTGCCAGGCTCACTCTCTGCCACCTGCACTGCCAGGAATCCAACTCTGTATGAAATGAGAGTTTGTTTAAAGGTGGGGAGATCAGCCCAAGGGTCTCAGCAAATTTTATAGTTTAGCCTTAAGAAATAGGCGCCTGCCATCATTCCCATCATGTGTGGCTCCATTAAAGAGCATGATTGTGGGGCGCCTGGGTGGCTCAGTTGGTTAAGCAATTGCCTTCGGCTCAGGTCATGATCCTGGAGTCCCAGAATCGAGTCCCGCATCAGGCTCCCTGCTCAGTGGGGGGTCTGCTTCTCCCTCTCCCGCTCCCCCCTCTTGTGCTCTCTCTAATAAATAAATAAAATCTTAAAAAAAAAAAAAAGTATGATTGTGCTCATCCAACTGAAGCACAGAAATGTGAAATGGCCAGCCCAAGCTCATATTCAGAGATTGGGTGAATTAAGATGTTTCTGGCCATGATTTAACAACAACAAAATAGCCTGAGAAAAGTGACTTTGAGAAATGAATACATTTAATTTGTCATAGAGTAAGAGATCTGAAGGTAGGTGGTCCCAGGGTGAGTTAATTTGGCAGCTTGAGTATGTCAGGGCTCTGGGTCACAGTCCCTGAAATTTTCCTCTCTTTTCCTCATGGTCACAAAAAGGCCACTGCAGCTCCAAACATCAAAGCCTGTATTGAGCACCTGTCGTCTGCTAGGCACTGTACAAGGAGGAGCCAAACAGAGGAGATCCCTGACTTCTTGTGTCTTACAGTCTATTGTTAGTCCAGAGCATGTCCTGGAACGTGACTGACTACAGTGATTCTGATGCCTTTCAGGCCAGATTGCATAAAACAGCTTTGCACAATTCAATCTATACTCATATATTTTAAAACTCAGAGGTAGTCTGAAAGCTTGACATATCCAGAATTCCTTCCCTCCAGGATTCCAGCTTTCCCAACGCCTTTAAAGACTGTTGTTAAATAATTAAAAGATGGGGCGCCTGGGTGGCTCAGTCGTTAAGCATCTGCCTTCGGCTCAGGTCATGATCCCGGGGTCCTGGGATCGAGTCCCACATCGGGCTCCCTGCTTGGCAGGAAGTCCGCTTCTCCCTCTTCCACTCCCCCTGCTTGTGTTCCTGCTCTCGCTATCTCTCTGTCAAATAAATAAATAAAATCTTTAAAAATAAATAAATAAAAAAAATAATTAAAAGATGTTATAAATTGAAAACATCTAGCACAGCGCCTGAGACATGGTGAACACCCACAAGAAATAAGTTCCCATGTTCTTCTCCTGATAGTTGAGGCTCCTGATCACCACGGGCATGTCTCCTCATCCCTTTTAAGAAAGAGGTTCCTCTTGTTGTGTTCTTAACCAAATTACCACCTGGTTACAGGAGAGTCATTGATTTATAGGGAACTTTCTATCCTCGGCCTCAATTCTCCCACATGGGCATCTGAGCGAATTAGTGTTCTCAGAGCACGGCGTGTCCTGGGTCCCGATCATGAAATCAGTCCCAGAATAATTCCATACAGAGCACAAAGTTCTTCCAGAGCTTCAGGAACCACCTCTTAATTAGTTCGGCATCTCAGAGAGACTTGCCCCGAGACCAAAAGACAGGTAGATGGATGTCTATACGGATGGGAGTCAAGAATCTTTTCTCAATTGATCAGTTCCGAGATTTCAGTTACCAGGCTACACATCATCACGTTTAACCCTCCTAATACTCAAACGAAGGAGGTATTATTTCTTTTCGTTTTCACCCGAACGAACTTGGATTCAGAGGCTCGAAGATTTACCTGAGGCTACGCAGCCAGTGGTAAAGCCAAGATTAAACCTAGCTGTCTTGAGACCAGATGCTTTTTCTTTTTACTAGAGATGTTGCCTTTACCACAGAGAACAATGAGTTAGAGACAGGAGCTGGGCAGAATGAATACTGTTGTAGCTCTTCAAGCCTCAGAACACCTGGTTAGAGCAGTGGGCAAAACCACTGTTCATTCAGTGAACATACCTTATTCACTCAACAAACACTGGCCATGTGTTCCGGACTGAAAGAGTTCAGGAGGTTCTAAAATCAATGAGACAGTAGATCCCAACCTTCAAAGACCTCAGATCGATGCAGGGGTCAGATTGGTGGGAGGTAAATGCATATATAGATCATTATTGTTTTTAAAAAAGTGAAAGTGGAAAGAGAACCGAACATGTCTACTTCTGGAATGAAAAAATATAGGTTTTTTGGGGTTTTTTGGGTTTTTTTTTTGATGTTTAGTAAGAGAAGGCTCTTTCCCAGCAAAAGGTATTGTTAGGGAACTGATACATGTACATAAATAGCAACAGAGTTGGAGGGAGAAACAAGAAGTAATGATCTGATACCTCTTGTTGCTGAGCAGGAAAAACATTCCCTCCTGATTTTCACACCACTCTGCCAAGTGGGAAAATTCCCCTCCACATCCCTGTATCAACTCTCAATGCCAAATCTCTGGAGGGCGAGCATCGAGAAGGCCCGTCGGGACCAGCTCTGCTGCAGTTGGTCAAACGTGAGAGAGGAAGCCAAGCAGGGAGGAAGAGGGAGATGAAGTGACAGACTGAGGTCAGCCCTTCGGTGGTGTCATTTTGGGCAAAGTCACCCACAGTCTTGTCGAAATTTCCACTTCCCTGGATGCTGGAAATAACTAGCCTTGCCCCTTGACTGTTAAAACAAGCAGAGGTCCACAGGCTCAGGGCGATGGAACCAAGCAGAAGGGGCCCGCCCTGCCCCTCATCTGTTCTGCTCAGGACACCGTGTTGATCAAGAATTCTGACCGTAGAGTCTTTCTCACTAGCATGAGACTCGTCTCTGAGTTCTCTGAGCCCTTCAGTGTCACACCTGCTGCCCTGTGGCCTCTTCCTAAGACAGTCCCCGCGAGCGTCCCAGAGGTGGTTGAAGTCCGGGGGGCACTACAGCTTTCTGGTTCCTGGACCCCAGTTTCAATGCATGTCACCGTCTTTGCTCTCCACTGACCCACTTTTATGGCCGAGTCTTGGACTTGCCATCGTTCCAAAATAGTCCTGCCTTCCGACATTTAAAACCTGAGATCCCTGAGACAGTGTCCCATCTTTCCAGTTCTTTCTCTTGCTCAATCTCACCTCATCATGCTCTCCAGACCCTGGACTCCTCCCTTTTCTCTCACTTTGTCACCTTTCCCCTCCTATCCTTTTCTCCCCAGGTAAGCCCATTCAGCCAAGGCCACACTCCTGCCAACCATTAAATCAGTGATGGTGTCCTTCTGCTTCCAGCCCCACTCATGCGCCCGGCCAACCACAGATCTGCTCTGCCCCCACATCCCGGGGGGCCCAGTACCACCGAGAATTGCTCACAGACCCCCACACGGGCAGGACCACAGCGTGCCAAGAGCCAGCCCCGGATGATTTCCTTAGTGCTGAGCCATCCTCCTGCAAGTTTCTGATCAAACTCATGCCCCGTTCTCCTCACAGCAATGCCAGGATCGAAGCCCCTTCTGCCATCTTTCCTAGTAGAGGGGACCTTATCTATTTTCACCAAAAACAAAAGGAAAGAAAAAAGAGGCAAGTGGATGTGAACTTCCTCACTCAGTGCCCAACCCTCCTTGCATCTGTGCCTCCTTCCCGCATCTCTAATACGAGTGGTACCTGCCTTCCATCCAAAGAGCACCCATGTATCATGCCCATTTCTCCCATAACGTCCCTGCATTTTTTTCCTTCTCTCTCTCCATTGACTTCTTCCTGTTGGTCTATTGACATATTCAGGAGTTTTCTATCTTGAACGGTCTATTAACTTTGCATCCCCTCTAAATATGGTTCATTGTCTACTTATCACATACCTATCCATTGATCAATCGCCGTTCTGTCTCCCTACATGCACACTACCAGGTTTTCTGCAGTGAAGCCTACATTTAGGGTAGCTACTTTCTCACTGTCAATGTCCCTCAGCTCATTGGATGTGTCCCCTCCTCCTCTGCACCAAAACAACTCGCTCCAAGGTCCCACGTGGGCTGCTGACTCCCAGACACAAGAGTGATTTTCGGTGGTCCTGTTTGCCCTTTCTGCTATGCCTTCCATGTTATCCACGCATCCTCCTTTGGATGTGCTCCTGCTTCTTTTTAGGACACTGGCCACTACCTCCGAACCAGCTCCCTTCTACACCCATCCTGCCCCCTTAGCTCTATGGGGACTTTGCTTTTTCTCCCCATCTTGCCAACGTGGCTGTTTCCCAAGACTCGGTTCTCTTGCCACTACCTCTTGTCCCAGGGGTAACTCACCCACGCTGAGACGGTAACCACCACCCACATGCTAACGACTTCTAAATGGCTGTCCCCACCCACACTCCTCCCCTGGGCTCTGTACCCCCAGAGCCAGCAGCACGCTGGACATCTACACCGAGACCTCCCTGGAGCGCCTCAGAGACGCCCCCTTAACTGCCGGCTCCCCTCATTGCTTCTCTACCTCCCTCCATGAATAGAAACCCCCACCACTGTGTGTCTGATTAAGAAAACCAAGAGCCATGCTGAATGCTTCCCTGATTATTCACATGTAATTGGCAATTAAATCTAGTTGATCCTGAACTCTCTCAAACACCCCCCCTTGTACCCCCACCTGCATATCATTACTGTCAGCTTCCTTTGCCCGGAATTTGGAAAATGTCCTTATCTGGTCTTCCTGCCTCCGGCCTAACTCCCTATATTCTAGCCTCTCATCCTTCCCGTCTGCAAACACGATCCTCTCATCCCCATGCATGTAAAGCTCTTTACTGGCTCCTAACTAACAGTAGGATGAAAGGTACTCTTCTTTTCGTGGCATTGAACTTCCCGTGAGCTTGGCCCCTTCCCTCCTACCTGGTTTCATCTCACCACGGCCCCTCTTGTGTGTGATTCTCCAGGCATCCGTAATTGCTCACCACCCCGTGCTCTGACTACCTCAGTGCCTTGCCATGTGGGCTTCTCATCTCTAACCCTGTCTCCCTCTGCCCTCTTGCCTGTCTTGGGCAGGGAGGGGTCTCATCTCTTGAGAAACCTCTCCTGACCACACCAGAAGATTCTGGCACTCTATCACATGGCCTCAGGGTTGTTTATCTGCCCCTTTCTTTCTTCCTTCCAAGGAAGGAGTCATGCTCCCAGGGCTTAGACTCGGGCACAGCGAGCATGCATAAAATTCCGTGGAGCGAATACATGAATAAATGAAATAAAAGAAGAAACACCGCTCCCAGTGTTTCATCTCAAATATATACAACTGAGAACAAATGTGCCAGCAGAAGGAAAGAGAAGGGGACCACAGCAATAAATGCAGCTGGGTCCATATATGAAGGTCTTTATCTAGAATATTGTTTTGCAAACTGGATCATATAACTAGCATGGGGTTACTGTAAGAAGGCCCTTGACTACGTGTGAGTCCCTATTATTTGAGGTATGGGATTGCTGATATCAAATCATCCTCCAAATCCGTGGAGTGTTCACTGTGTGCTAAGCCTCCTTGAGCCTCTGACTCCGTTTCCCCACCACCCCAGAAATAAAGGCCTTGCCTTTGAGCATCTGGCCACTGGACCGTGGCTCCTGGAGCAGATCGGTCTGCACTCCAGAGAACAGACAGGCCCCCTACGTGCTGAGTTGCTGCTCCCACAGACCTTTTCTACCCTAACTTCAAATTTCCTGAAACTGAAGCTTCCTGTTGGTCATGGCAGGAGTCAGCCACTGCCCCAGTCCAGCAGAGATGGGAGACGGGGCCAGGGTGCCTTAGCAAGAAGCCAAGCTGGGCTGGGGGAACAAGAGCATGCAGGGGGAGCTGGCCAGGAAGGGGTGCACCCCGATTCCAGTCTGGTTTTCCAGCATCTGAGATATTTTGCTTTTTTTCAGAACTCTGGACAAGCAAGGCTCCTGGGAACAGAGCCACATGGAAGGAGGTAGCATGAGAGAAATGGCTTCAAGAAAAAAAAAAAAAAGAATTGTATCGTGTCACCACTTATTCTAGAGCAAGGAATCCCAATGTGTTTTAGCCCATTTCATCTAATTTGGGGTGCGCCCGCAGTTAGGGAATACTGCTTTGGACGACTTCATAGGGAGGAGCCCCCCCACTATCTACCTCCCAGCTCTTCACCCCCTCCTTTCTGCCCCCCACCCTCAGACACACCAAAAGGATCTTGGAGTTCAAATATATATAAACCAAGCCTCTTCCGTTCCCTCTCCAAGTCATTGTCAAGCTACTTCTGTAGAATAGCCAAAGACAAGTGCCACCTTCTTGGTGACTCCTCTTTCAAATCACCAAACCTGAAACCAGATTTTTCTGCAGCTCCCCAAACTCAACAGTACGTGCTTCTGTGCCAAGCTTAGCACAGGCCCACCAATCCGGGACTCCAAAACTATCATTCCAGGTGAAGAAAATGTATACAGCTATTTCCTGCTACCTCAAGCAAATGTCACCATGTGTTTGTTGGTAAGTGGGCCAGCTTCCAGTAGTGAATTTTATTATGACCTCTGAAGACTTTGGTTAACAAAATAGAATCCTAGAAGCCAACCTAATATTTACATCCAGCACTCTGTTGGGCACTTGTCATGAATTGGGTCATTTGACCGCGACCAGAGACTTTTTGCCTCGCTCTATAAGGAAACCAAGGGAAAAGGGACACCTGCCCACCTGCCTCTGACACCTCCAACCAGCCCCAAGCATGCACCGCTGAAGGGAAACCTCCTAGACCTTTCCCCGGGACTGCCTAGGGTGCTCTCTGCTTCATCCCCAACCGGGCGCCCTCTCAATCACTAGGGCGCTCGGAACTCTTCCAGAGTATCCTACCTCTGGCCCTCTGAGCGTGACCTCTCGGAATTTGGCCTCTGACTCTTAATAGGCTTCTGATTTGCTGTTGCCTTGTGATCCTTCTACTCTGCTCCAGGCCCCTCAAAACCAGCAGAAGGGGCCACAGTGAAGGGAAGGATCTCCTGGGAAGAATTTCCCCTCCCTGCTGTCAGTCCCCCACACACATTGATGGTGCCAAGTGGGGAAGGAAGGCCGGAAAGGGAACTTGGAGAGGGACAGACACGCAGCCCAGGGCCAAAGCAATGCCACCGTGTGCCCTGTTTCTGCTGCGTCAAGCCTCAGTTTGGTCCTTCTTCAAAACCAACCCTTCAAAGAGTGGGATAATGCCCTGGCAAGAAGGGCAACCCCCTCCTACTCAGCTCCTGGAAGCATTAACTCCTCAGAACTTCCTTGCTCGCATGGAAGGAGCTAAGGGGGAGGCGTGGCAGAAGCTCTCAGCGACCTTGCTGGTTTGAACAGACCTCCCTCCTGCTGCTGAGATGGTAGGTCTTTGGAAAACGAGCCTCAACTGATTAGGCCGCCCAGTTCCTCTGAGCTTGTCTGCCGGTTGGGGTCCTTTTTTTCCCCACCCCCTTGACCTCTCCCCTCCCACATTCTCTAGGCTCTCCTCCCTCCCCTTTCCTGTTCACTAGCGCTTGTCCTGCCCAGCCCCAGACCAAGGGTTAAACATTCCCAGCAGTAGAGAGGCCAGGTGGCAGGGGGACAGATGCTAACAGGGAAAGTGTGGGCTGGAATCTAGAATGATCTGTCACCGTTCCAAGAGCTTCTTTGGGTGAGGAGTGATCACAGATTTCACTAACAGTCTCCAGGTGAAAATTCCATAAATCTAGAAACTGTGAAACTCAATGGAAATTTAATTAAATGAGTTAACATATGTAGAGGGTTAGGGAGAAAGCCTGGCACATAGTGAGCTATAAAAACACTTTGAAATGAGTAAGAGTTTGGGGAAATATACATTTCCACATCACAGCTGTCTGTATATTCCAGAACCCTTGCAAATGGTTATTTGGCTTTGTGTCTGTGTGCTCAAAGTCACTGCTCTGTCTCCGGTCCGAAGGTGTTTCTCTCCTCGGTTTCTTTCCTTCTTTCTCTCCTGTCTCCCTACAAACCCCGTGAGTTTGCACCCATGGCTAACGATCCCAGTCTTCTGTTTTCACCGATATGCCTTCCTCTCAAATCCAGTAAAAAGTCTTGATTTCCCTGAACCTGTGTCGGTGTGGCTTATGTGGTGTCTTTCCTATCGCCTTGGCAGCAAACACATCAGTTTTATAATCATAAGCATTTCGTGCTTTAGAATCAAGCTGTAATTATCGAAAAGCCCTGGGAAGCCCATCTAAAGTAAGCTTTCCTCTCCCAAACACATTGGCAAGGGTTCTGGTGGGGTTTTCAGCAAAAAAGCGGGCCTGGAAATCTCTTGGAAAAGAGGTTGGAGGTGTGGAGGGAGGTGAGACTGCAGCGATTCTAACTTCCAGACTCGGGCCCGAGCGGGCTCAGCGCTGCAGAGCGCGGCCAGTGAAAAATGCAGAAGCCTCCACAGCAGAGCGAATCATCTGTAGTGTCCTTCAGAGTCACAGCTCAAGGAGGAGAGGGAAAAGAAGCAAGAATGCTTCCTTCTTCCTGATTCACGCTTCACGGGGAAGGGAAGAAGGTGGCTAAGAAAGCAGGAAACTTCCTTCACCCAGATGTGCACGGGGCCCACGCTAATTGCTAATAGCTCCAGGCTTCTGCCTGGTCCTGGCCGCGCTGAGTTCCAGCTGAGTCTGCGCAAGGCCCTCCTGTCCCCCAGGAGAGGGAGTGACAGATGCGCGCTCCTGAGACGTGATGAAAGATATGAGTCAGAAGAAGTGGGAGGGAAATCGGCTCCAGGTTCGGGGGGGCCCAGGGTGCCCCCAGCTGGATGGGGCTGGTGGAAAAGGAGGGGGATCCCTAAGGAAAAAAAATATATCACTGTCTCCAGCTTCCTTCTTCCTAACCTACTCCGATATTTCAGAAATATGCCAGATAAAAAGAGTGGTCAGGTCCGAGAGCCACAGAGCCATCTCTAGATATGTATTGAGTGCTTACTCTGTGTCTCACGCTATTCTCGATAAAGGCTGATAAATGGACCGGGGCATCTTGGATGGGAACAAGGAGGTCAGGGTGCTGACCTGGTTTTGGTGTGGTTACGCCATATAACGTCTGACTTAGAGCCATACCCGGGTACCACTGCTTTGCAGATAAGCAAACCAAAGCTCAGAGAGAGCAAGGAGGTTACCTAAGACACACAGCAACCCAGTTGGCTGGCAAGACTTCACCTCTTTTGGCCCCTAGGATGATACAATGTGCAAGGACAATGCAGAAGACCTGGGGCATGACCCCCACATCTCTGTCTCTGGGGGGACACTGACTTCCTCACAGCTCTCCATCCCTTGTCACCTGCATGCTTCAGGATGGCATTATCCACCTACCTTGCTGTGGCTGACATTATTCACCTACCTTGGTGTCTCAGTCCAGGTTAGAGTCCAGGATCTGTGATGAGCAAGCTCCCAATCCTACAAAAATCAAAGGAATCCAAGTGACTAAACATGTATCTGTGATGGAAAATTTTTCAATCAAACACTGTAAAGCTCAAGACTCTTATGGCTCTTTATTATTAAAAAGAAAAGGGACCCACGGCTAATGTAAACACCATACCATCTACCTCGGTGTCTTTAAAAAAAAAAAACAACAGGAAAATATTCTGTGGTCCATCCAGACAACAGAATATTATTCAGTACTAAAAAGAAATGAGCTAACAAGCTGTGAAAAGACACGGAGGATCCTTAAATGCATATCACACAGTGAAAGAAGCCAATCTGAAAAGGACGTATATGGTATGATCCCAATTCCATGACATTCAGAGAAAGAGAAAAACTATGGAGAAAGTAAAGGACAAGGGGTTACCAGGGGTTAAGGGAAGGGAAGGATGAGGAGGTGGAGCACAGCGGGTTTGGAGGGCAGTAAAATTATTCTGCATGAGACTGTCATGGCAGATACATGTCCTCATACCTTCATCCCAACCCCTAGAATGTACGAGACTAAGAATGAACTCTCATGTAGGCTGGGCATGCTGGGGGATAATGGTGCATCCACAGATGCTCATCCATTCTAACAAACGTCCTATTCTGGTGGGGGTGTCAACAGTCAGGGAGGCTGTGCATTCGAGGGGCAGGGATATATGAGGAATCTTTGTACCTTCGTTTCAGTTTTGCTGTGAACCTAAAACTGCTCTAAAAAAAAAAAAAAAAAAGTCTCAAAAAAAAACTCCTATGATGGCAGGGATCCAACTCAACCCAACCAATATTTAATTGACTTGCTAGTTTCAGCAAAATAATTTTGTTTTCTCCCTGACAATGGCCAGTTGCACTTTTCACAGCTTTCTGTCTTCTGTTTTATTTTGTGGAAATACAAAGAAAAATAGCAAGTGGCCCCTGATCCTAGGAGAACATACTCGAACGGCGGTGCACACATTTCAACCATCACAGTCACTGGGGTGGGGGTCTTCTTGTGAAAAACACGCATCCTTGGGCCGTCCCCCTAATCCAGGAACCATCTCCCCAGTACCCGGAGCACGAAAAGCCTCTGGGAAGAAGTATCCCCGCAGCGTGACTATGCCCTCAACATTTATAATCTAAGGTTGATGGAAACAGACACACCAAGGACCACAGGCACCAGGTGAAGAGCAGGGGACCTGGGCCCAACACTTCCGCTTCCTGAACCATCATCAGATCTGAAAATCTGGTCACAGTGGCTGTTCCTTCCTAGACGGATGGCGAGCAGGTCAGACTCATTCACGGTGGTCTCCCCAGCATGGGGCTGAACAGACGACTTCGGCTTGTCCCAGAGAAACACAGAGAAAGACAGCAGCAAAGATTTCCCAAACCTTGCCTCAATGATTTATTCACCTCTATGTGTGCACGTCCAGATTTCCCTGGGGGCCCCACGCCGAACACCCCAGGCTACGGAAGTTCGAACGGAGCTTGGACACGACCCCTTGGCCACTGAGGAGACAGTGAGCCCAGGGAGCTTTTTAACCTGCTGGAACATTCTGTTTCCAGAAGTCACAGCTCTCGGGAGCCCCGCTTGCTCAAGGTGGTGGCGCTAGCCTGCCTCGGTTTCTTGGATACCAAAACGAAGCAGCTAACCAGACACCAAATTCTCAGAAGAGAATCAGGCAGTGAGTGAAAGGGAGCCCAAGGCCTGCCGAGATCTGCAACCCCCGCTCCCACCCCAGCATTTGCTTCACCACCGTTCAGAGGGCCCTGGGTGCCATCCCTGCTGATGCATTTTCTTTGACCTTTTTCTCTTTTTTGAAATTTAAGATGCTCATGAAATTGTCGGAACCCTGATGCCCTGCTGGGGTATGAATCACTTACTGCTTGAGTTTGCTGGGGCTGCAGTAACTAAGTATCACGGACTGGGTGGTTTCACCCAAGTGTATCATCTTATAGTTCTGGAAGCTGGGAGTTTGAAATCAAGGGGTCAGCAAGGTCAGCTCCTTCTGGGGGCCCTGAGGGCCTCTCTCCTAGCCTTGCAGATGGCTCTCTTCTCCCTGTGGCTCTTCACGTTGTCTTTCCACTATGTGTGTCCCTGTGTCCAAATGTCCCCTTTTTATAAGGACACCAGTCGTATTGGGCTAGGTCCCATCCTATCGTGATCTCACCTTGACTTGATTTGGAGACCCCATCTCCAAATACGGTCACCTTCTGGGGGATGGGGCGTTAGAGCTCCAACGTGAGAATTTTGAGGCGGGGGGACACAGTACAATTAACCCCCCCTATTAACCAATCTCCCTCCTTCGGGACAGAAGCAAAACAAAAGAGGCTTGAGGAGAAAGCAAGGCTGCTGGTCAGCAAGGGCCCTGAAAGAAGGGATCAGTAGCCCCAGGGGCGGCGGGGAGAGGGAAACACACTCAGTCTCAGCGCCTGGTGGTCCTTCCCTGTCTTCACTTTGCTGTTTTGTTTGCCGCTACTTCCCTCTACACCTGCCCATCGGGTGGCATGGGCACACCAGTGATCTGCAACTATGGGAAGGGGTAGGATGTGGAGGTATTCATTAACTGCCCTTCTCCAAGTCCTCCGTCACCCTAATAACCTGCTCGCACACTGAACGCCCTCCAGAGCCCATCGTGCGACCTTGCTGGGCTGCCCTAGAAATGCCATCCAGTTGTGACCAGGGGGTGGGTCCTGTCACCTTTAATACATTTTTTAGTTCTTATGGCAACAAGCTAACCTGAAGTCCAACACCAGTTCCATCACTTACCACCTGTTTGGCCTGGAGCAAATCACTTAACCTCTCTGTGCCTTGGTTTCTTCATATTCCGGTGGAAATGATGGTGAGCCTCCGTGTTATTGTAATGATTCAATAAGAGAGCATATGTAAAACGTGTGTGTGTGTGTGTGTGTGTGTTAGTGAGGCTGGGATTCCCTGCTGTTTTCTGTGTGTATGACGGATGACCAGTGCCCCCAGCACTTGTTGTCACTCCGCACAGATGGACGTACCAGGAAATGTTCCCCTCCAAGTGCTGACCCCGAATCAGCCCCAGACTTCTTGTCCTTGTTCCTAGAAGCCCACCTCTGCACCCTGTACTCTTCCTTTAAGCCCCAAATATTTTTTTTCAAGTTTTTATTTATTTGAGAGAGAGAGAGAGAACGTGCACAAAGGAGAAGCAGACTCCCCGCTGAGCAGGGAGCCCGATGTGGGGCTCAATCCCAGGACCCTGAGATCATGACCTGAGCCGAAAGCAGACCCTTAACTGACTGAGCCAGCCAGGTACCCCAAGCCCCAAATATTCTGTTCTGAATATATCAATTCCTTGGGTCACTTTAAGGGGAAAACCCTCTAATAAACGTTGGGCAGTGGGGCGCCTGGGTGGCTCAGATGGTTAAGCATCTGCCTTCGGCTCAGGTCATGATCCTGGAGTCCCGGGATCGAGTCCCGCATCGGGCTCCCTGCTCGGTGGGGAGTCTGCTTCTCCTCCCTCTGACCCTCCTCCCTCTCCTGCTCTCTGTCTCTCGTTCTCTCTCTCAAATAAATAAATAAAATCTTAAAAACAAAACAAAAAAAAATAAAAAAAATAAACGTTGGGCAGATACAATTGGTGGGGTGAATCGTGTCTCAGAACTTGAGGACCCCCCTCCCACCCCCAGTCATCACACTGGGAGTTCTGGGGGATCCTGATTCCTGTGGCCCCAGATAACCCCTCCATATATTTGGCAAGCCAAGCTGGATCCTCGGCCCTTGATCTGGGGTTGCTTTTGAAATCCAGCACCCAGGTGAAAGAG
Organism: Neomonachus schauinslandi; assembly: GCF_002201575.2. Taxonomy (NCBI): domain Eukaryota; kingdom Metazoa; phylum Chordata; class Mammalia; order Carnivora; family Phocidae; genus Neomonachus; species Neomonachus schauinslandi. The sequence goes on from NC_058417.1 coordinate 51,630,113, forward strand.
TTAACATAACTTCATTGCAGGAGGATTTCTCCCTAATCTGTACACATGTCCCAGGGATCAGGACCGTGGGAGGTGGTGCTATTCTGTGGCAGTTGCTCAGGCCCTTGGCCCACAGCCCACCAAGCTCCCAAAGCCCTCTTGTTCAAGTCAATTTCAGATTTAATTAAGAACAACCGAGCAGAAGCTGAGACCTCCACAGAGCCATCACCCCGGAGCTTGGAGAAGTCCAGGGAGATAAGTATCTTATCATGAAACAGGAAGTTGGGAGAGGCTCCTGTCACCTCACCTGTGAAAACAGGCCAGCAATAACCAGCAGGGTGCAGAGGCGCGGAGTTTGCACTCAGAAGGAGCCAAAGTCGCACCTGTTGCGGGGGGGGGGCAAGGGGAGCTATGAAAAGTGCCCTCCAGAGCAGCCTCGAAGGGCCCACCCTCCTGCTGTCCCCACAGGCAGCAGCAGGAGGGCCCCACCTACCTCTCCTCCCCACTCCCGCCCTCTGGGGCCGAAAGACCGGGCACCGCCTCTCCCCTCACACAGGTGTGACTTAGGAACTGATGTCTGGGAAGGGCTTCAAGGCCAAAAGCACAAAGAATACAAAAGGAAGAGAGAAGGAAGGCGACACTGACCAGGTGGTCCCTCACCTCTGGAGCGAGAGGCCTTGGCAGGGGGGAAGCTTGGAAAAAGATTAGCACCTCCACGGATCAGCCAGATGATTGTCGGGTAATTTCTAAGTGTGAGTCATCGGCTCCCACCTCCGAATAGTCCCCAGATGCTTCAGATCAATACTGATTGCTGGGCCTCCCTCCAGACTTCGGAGGCCATCAAAGGGGGCCAGGAAATCAGCATTTTAAAACATCCTTCTGATGATTCTGACCACACATTTTTGGAGGCTAGGATAGCCTAGAACAGGGATTGGCAAACTATAGCCCGGGGGCCGAAGGTGGCCTACTGCCTGTTTTGATAAATAAAGTTTTATTGAAACCCAGCCACCCCCACTTGTTTATATATTGTTTATGGCTATTTTTGCAATACAGTGGCAGAATTGAGTTATTGTGACAGAGATCCCGTGACCCCCCCAAAACCTGGCCCTTCCCAGGAAATGTTTGCCGGCTTCAGGTCTAGAACAGTCACAACCTTAGCACTATATTAGAATCACCGGGGAAGTTGCAAAAATTACTGATGTGGGCCCAGCCCTAATCAGTTAAGTCAGAATGGGGGTAGCGGTAGGTAGCCTCAGGCACGGGATAGATTTTTATGCTGCTAACGTCTAGACGAAGTTGGGAGAAACCCTGTGTACTTACAGAGTGGGCAATGATTCAGAATTGGTTACTGTTCCCTTCTCTGATGGCAAATGGCGTCAACAAATATTTACGGAGGATCTTGTAGTGCTAAAATGTGACTCAGCCGTACCTGTCCTCTGGGGGTACACGGCTCGTTTGGCAGTCAGTGAAACTCAGCATCTTTTCTCTCTTGGACGCCAACGGCCTGCTCTATCCTTAAGGAGACCTCCTTCAGTTTGCTCCAGGCTGGTAGCCCCAGCGTCACTTGGGGGAGAAATCTGGACTCTGGATCCCGCCCAGAACTGAGGCTGGGGCCTGGGAGGAGTTCTGGTTAACGAGCATCTGGGTAGTTGTCGAAGCTTCCAGATTCGGGAACCCCTAGTCGAGGCCTCTTTGAGGCTTAGCTGGAGGAAATTTCATTTCGACGGGGTTGAAGGTGTTCTTCTAAAGCCAGTAGGCCCAAAGGAGTAATTTTTCCTGTTTATGATATGAATTGGGAAGGTAGCTGATCCGGGTCCATTTCTTGGCTCCCGGTAAGAAGTCAGACCAGAAGGCCACGATCACTCTTAAAGGTGGTGTGCCTGTGTGTATGTGTGTGCATGTATGTGCGTGTGTGAATATGAGACTGTGTTTGTGGGTGAGTGTGTACCGGGGTGTGCACGTGTGAAGACAAACATGGTAGTGTGCAGGTGTGCACATGTATGAGTGTGAACGTGTCAGTGTGCAAGGGGTTGTGTGAGTGTGAATGTGTCAGTGTTTAAGTCGGTGAGCATGTGTGAGCATGGGGGTGAGCACATGTAATTGTGTGTGAGTGTATGTGAATAATCCCTAGACGGTTCTATCCCACGGGGAAGAGCTCGGGTTCCGCGGGTGGGCAGCCGGGCGGGGCTGGACAAGGCACTCACGCTCAGGGTCCCCTGCCTCCGCCGAGTGGCGGTCCCACCGCCAGCCTTCGGGTCCCCTCCACTACGCACCTGCCCTGTGCTGTCACTTCTCTAAGGCTGTTTGCTCATCCCAAAACTTGGGACCATAACCACGCCTCGCTGATAAGAGTTTGGAGAGGAAAAACAAAGAAAATGTGAGAGAATGGTTTTAGGCCCACAGTTGAGAGCTTGGCAACTGCTCATCTGTCTGTCTTTTCACGAAATGTTTAGTGATTGCTAAATGCTGTCCGAAATGCTCCGGACAGGTTTGGTTCCAGGTACTGGAAATAAAGCATCGAACAAAAGAAAATAAACTCCTTGTCCTCGTGGAATGTATATTCTTTTTTTTTTTTGAAGATTTTATTTATTTATTTGACAGAGAGAGACATAGCGAGAGAGGGAACACAAGCAGGGGGAGTGGGAGAGGGAGAAGCAGGCCTCCCGTCAAGCAGGGAGCCCGATGCAGGGGCTTGATCCCATGACCCTGGGATCACGACCTGAGCTGAAGGAAGACGCTTAACGACTGAGCCACCCAGGCACCCCTGGAATGTATATTCTAATGCGGACGGGAAGGGGCCAGGAGCACACACAAACCACCAAGTAACTATATCGTATCTTCAGATGGTTCTAAAAGCTATAAGGAATATAAGGAATAGTGTGTAGGGCCGGACAGCCCATGAACATGGGCACGAACGTTGGTCATCATTCAAAAAAGGATGCAGCGGACACATCATTGCTTCCCCGATGCGGATGGTTCATCTTCTTCGCTCCAACATTCCCCAACTTCCTGGGACTCAAATATAGTTACTTGTGGTTAGAAATTGAGCGTTCTATCGAGAAAGCTATGCAAAGCAAAACAAAAACACACACAAAAAAAATAAAGTAGAAATGTAAAAACAAACAAAAAACCCTACACTTTTGCTGGAGGTTTGTTTGCGCTGGCTTCTCTGCCAAGAGGGAATATTTACCCACACGCACAACAAGAGGGCGGGGACTTCCAGAATGCCGCCGAAGCCGGGCGCCCGTTTCCAAGGCGGCCAAGCCGACAGTTTCAGGGACGGCAGGGACCCCGAGCCTACCCCTCCAGAACCCAAACCCTCATTTTCAGCATGTAACTCTAGATGCATCGAAGACAGAGAAACCAAGATTGTGGTAGTTTTAGCCAACCAAGCTCCCTGGGGGAGTTTTGTAATGGAGGAAGAAGATTTTGAAATAACTCTCTTCAGGCCAGTGAGAAATAAATCTGAGTTTCTGGTCAGAGGCTGAGACTAACTGGCTCTTGGAGTCACTCAGGAGAGAAATCCACCATCTCTCCCCTGCTGAGTCCCATCTGTACGCTGTGCCACCAGGCAAAGGACAGTGTCCACACCCGAATCCAGCCGGCTTTCAAAGGACCTTCAAGGAATCGAGAAGGCAAACGCTTGATGCTGGTTGTGATTTCTCAGCCACCATTCGTGTTGGTTCATGCAAGCTACCGCCCGCGTGCAAGTTTCATTCCCAGATTTCAACCCCACACATCCCCCACTGCACCTCCCACCTCCACCACACACTCACTCCCATTAGCAGCCGATTAGACAATGTCAGTAAAAGTCCTTTAAAAACCGGCTGGAAACGGGGGCGCCTGGGTGGCTCAGTCGGTGAAGCGTCTGCTTTTGACTCAGGTCCTGGGATCGAGCCCTGCATTAGGGTCCTTGCTCAGCAGGGAGTCTGCCTCTCCCTTTCCTGCTGCCCCTCCCCACCCCTGCTCGTGCTCTCTCTCCCTCTCTCTCTCTCTCTCTGTCTCAAATAAATAAGTGAAATCATTAAAAAAAAAAAAACTGCTGGAAACCGATACAAAGTGGACGGTCGTTCTTATTCTCCATCCTGATCAATGGGACTCTCTGCCCCCGGGGTCCACACAGACACACACCCCACCGGGTGCCTAGCGTGTGGAGAACACTCAGAGGGCTGTCTGCGTTTATTGCCAGTTTCAGGGAAAGAATGGTGAAGAATGGACAGCGGTGATAGGAGATTCTGCCATATAGGCTGCATCCTAAAGATATTCTGGATTCCTCTGTTGGTGGCAGCCACACCCTTCCTCCGAGCTCATGGGCCAAAAGGAGACAAACCATGGAGAGAAGTTATTCCCACTTGGATTTTAACACTGAAGCATAAGAGACCCCTTAACATATATTTACTGAACACTCACTCTGTCCCCAGATGCCAAAAATGCAAAACAAAGAAGCCATATTCCCTTCTTTCCTCTCCAGGAGTGCAGAGTCCGTACAGAAAACAGATGAACAAATGTATTTTAAAATGACAATAACATCCATCCTCCTTTCTCTGACCATTAAGACCTTTTGTGATCTGGTCCCTACCTACTTTTCTGAACACACACCACATGACTTTTGCCTCATTCACTCCACTCTAACCAGTCTTCTGGCTGATTCTTAAACATGCTAAGAATGTTCCTGCCCCAGGGACTTGGCACTTTCTATTCCCTCTGTCTGGAGTGTTCTTCTTCCTGCAGACATGCCAATGGCTTGCTCCCATACTTCATTAAGTCTCTGCCCTCTTGTGTCCCTCTGGGGAGGCTCCCCGGCCATTCTACTTGGGACAGCCCTGTGGTTTCTAACCCTGCTTTATTTCTTTTTCTCAGTGTATCACTTTCTGACATGAATGGTTCAAATGTATTTATTATGTCTCCCTCACTGCACATAAACCTCATAAGGGCACCAACTTTGCTTTTTTGTTCCCTGCTATATGCCTAATGCCTAATGCCTAGCATATAATAAGTACACAAAAGATATTTATTAAGTGAATAAATAAATGCTATAATAAAATCAGAATGCAACACGATCTGTCCAAATCACTCCCGGGCCATGATAGGAATATCTCACTTATAGCATCTCCCTTTCCTGGAAAGGCTCCCCTAAGCAGAGTCTTAAGGATCAAATCGTATTTCCCTGATGACATTTATTGTAGAAGCTGGAGATGCACTCCTCCGGAAAAAGAACTTTACACCAATGTACAGGGAAATCTCAGAAAACTGTTCCAAATCGTATAAAAATACAACATGGTGATTTTTCTAAAATATTAGCTACAGAGTTGCAGAAAACTCAGATGTGAATGCCCAGCAATGAGGCAAAACAAAGTCAAGATGGTGCCTCGGAAGTGGGAGCAGGAACCAGAGTATCTTTTATCAGTCCTCCCCTTTGTTCCCCAAAGCAGTTGCTAAGACAGATTATAGGGGCTCCAGCCATCTAGAGGCACAGTTTAAAATGTAAATTCTAAAACTTACCAAGAAAAGCTGGGAAATACAAAATGAAGTCAATGAGAGCATATTTCTCTGCTGACACCAAAGCTTCAAAGCTCAGAGAAAGCATCACCACCAGCCTGAGACACCCAGCACTTGGACTGAGCCCTCCCCAGCAGTCTACTGCAGAAGCATGAGCATCCCTTTTGGATTGCCCCGCGCTGGGTTCAAGACACCTTGGCACAGTCGCTGGCTGTGTTACATAAAAATGTGTTATAAAGATGATATGACCAACTCAATCTGATCAGAGAAGAAAGAGTGATGATTCAAAATGCAGCAGGAAATGAGGAAATAAAGGAGACTTATGATGGACAAGTCTAGAAAGAATAGAACAAGACAGAAGCATATTTATGGAACCTGATGGGAAAGAGACGTGAAGCCGGGTGGGACACATGCAGGTGAGACCCATGAGTCCCCTGCTTGCTCTGACCCAGTCCACACCTGCCGCCGCCGCCGCCGCGGGGACCCCTCTGTGGGCGGTAGAACTGGTGTCAGAGGAAAAGTCACGGGATCTAACGTCTCACCGCCACTCTGCCTCAACGGCTACAGGACACTAGCCAGGAGAGCACAAATAACCACCACCGCAGCGATAGTAAGAATAACTCGCCGCTTGGAGGGCTTTCTGGGTCAGCAAGACGCTAAGCACCTCGCCTTCAAGATCTCAGTAAAAAAAAAAAAAAAAAAGATCTCAGTTAATCTGCCAACAACTTATGAGACCAAAAGTGGACTCATCCCTGCCTTCCATGGAAAGTCATATAGTTTCTCTTCGGCTGCACCGCCCCGGGATTCAAACTCTAGGCTGACCGACCCTTCAGACCAAGAGACCCTCTACCCATGTGCTCCTCGTCTACACAAAGGCCTTCACCTCTCCTACTGTGCACACCTCGCAGGGCCACTGTGAGGGACAAATGACATGTCCTCTTGAAAGTGCCTCATAGGGGCGTCTGGGTGGCTCAGTCGGTTAAGCGTCTGCCTTCGGCTCAGGTCATGATCCCAGGGTCCTGGGATCGAGCCCCGCCTCGGGCTCCCTGCTCAGCGGGGAGCCTGCTTCTCCCTCTCCTGCTCCCCCTGCTCTTTCTCCTCTCTTTCTCTCAAATAAATAAATAAAATCTTAAAAAGAAAGAGAAAAAGAAAGAAAGAGCCTCATAAATGGGAAAGCGCGGTCTAGTTGTCCGTTCTTCAAATCGGCACAGCGGGCCTCCTCCGGGCCAGTCCCGGTGGTGACCAGAGAGACGGAGGTCAAGGCCTCTGGGGCATGCTGCCAGCAGACAACGCGGAGAGAAGTAAGGTGAGTGGTACAAAGGGCTAGGAGGAAAAGCAGAATAGGCCACGGCAAGTGATGGTGAGCTGGTGAGATGCCATGGTGCACAAAGTCGACGGGGAGGGCCTCCCTGGGGAGAGAACATTCGAACAGACGGCGCCCAGCCCTGGGCCCTTCTAGGGGAAGAGCACTCGGGGCAGCAGAACGGTACGGGCCTACGGCTAAAGCCCAGGGAGGGGAAGGGTGGGCATGAGGTCAGGAGGCAGCCAGGGCCAAGAGGGACTTGGGACAGTCCTCCTGCGGGGCGGGAAATGGCAGGGGCGCAGCATCCCCGGGTCACCTCGGAAGGGATGGCTCTGGATGGTCACGGAAGCAGGTTCTTGCCCTCTCGGGGGCCAGCAGCTCCTGACTTCCACGAGCTGTGCAGAAACAGCCCAGGCTGACCACACCAGGGCTCTGCCCTGGCCTTCGACTCCTCTCTTTATCCCCTTTGCAACCTGCATGGTAGCTGCTGAGCGCAGAGCCCAGGGAACAGGGAAGTTTGCCCAGGTGCCTCCCACCAGCTATCCCCCAACCTGTCCCTGCTTATTTGCATGAGATAACAGCAGTGAGTAATTCATTGCCACGGAACAACAGAAACCTGGGGATAGAGAGCAAGGGCATCCCAAAGCAGGAAATGATAAGGGTGAGAGGTACCGTGTGAAAGCAAAAAGGGAGCTGGGATTAATCAGGGTGCAGACTGGACTTAACCAAATGTGATTCTCCACTTTCCGCGAGCAACACCCAATGCAAAACTATTTGCATGCCTCCACTCTGTATAGCATTGGCTAGCGCTGCAAGGGGAAACCTAACTCAAAGGCACAAAAGAATGGATGGATCGGCTTCTTGCCACATGCATGAGCTCCCTGGCGTGAGGTTCAGGGGTGGCAGTAAATGGGTCCACGCAGTTCTGGTTTCTCTCCTCAAGGTCAGTCTTCTGGAAGGGCTCTCTTTCCAGCACTGTTGCTTTGCTCTGGGGCTGCACTTGGCCACGGAGGGGCCAGATTCTAGGCTTCCTTCAACGCTGGACCCTCCGTGCACGCGTGTCTCAGCATGGTACAGAGAGGAATTGCATGGGCTAAAGAGGGCAGTGATTTCTGATAGAAGGTTCCCATTCATCCTCAGAAGGAACCAACCCCGCGGACAGCTGGAGAGCGGATTCCCAGCCTCCAGAACTGTGAGGCATCACGTTCCTGCTGTCTCAGCCCCCTGACCTGGGGTTCGTTATGGCAGCCCAGGAACCAGAGCCGCTCACCAGCAACAGCTTACACTCCACGGCAGGTCTCTAGTGATTATTATGTTTCCCCAGGTCTTCCCCGATGCCCTGCAGAGGACACTTGTGGACCTGAAGTTGTGGACGACTGCCATATGGTTTTGAAAGGTGCTGGGCTCTCTGCTCCTGGTTCTCTGATGACGATTTCCTTGCATCCTCGTGCTATTGTTTCCTCCTCTTTATGGGTGAGCAAACAAGGATGTTAGGTAGTCTGTGATATTAGTGATAGATGGCTGGGGAATCTGGAGCATCTTGGCCAAAGGAGAGTCCTCTTGGGAAGAGTTCTGCTCGTAGTTGGTAGGGGGTGGTGCTCATGGAGCTGTGAGTTCTCCTGATCCAAGGAAACATATCCCGGAGGAGGAAGAGGTAGGTGCTCAGGCCGAAGTTCCAAGCCTGGCTCTACCGTGCCCCAGCCCCCAACAGCCATTTGACCTTGGACACGTGGATTCCGGAGCTTTCTCCATGAGGAGGGTATTGGCAGGAATGTCCATGCATCATAAGACACTCAGCATCCCTAGAACCCACCCACCTACTCGTTGCAAGCAACACCCTCCCAAAGGGTCCCCCAAACCGTCCCACACATTCCAGATATCCCTTAGGGGACAGTGCCCTACCTAGTGGAGAGCCATTGGCTCACTCTGAGTCTCAACTTCACCTCTAGAATGAGAAAGAGACCATCCTTTTGTCCAGGTCATGAGAGCCTAAGGATTTTCCTTCTACAGAGAGCAAGTTTTCTCAAGCTCAGCACCATCAACGCTGTGGACTAGATGAGTGTTTATCACGGGGGTCTGTCCTGTGCGCCGTGTGTTTAGCTGTATCCCTGGCTTCTACCTGCTACATGCCAGGAGCACCCCTCCCCCAAGCTGTGACCATCAAAAATTCTCTGGACATTGTCACATGTCCCCTGGGGGGCAAAATCGCCCCCAGTTGAGCACCACTGATATAGAATACTCAGAACAGTATGAGGTTTATATAGGGCTAGAAGGATCATAACTATTACAGTGAAGATACCCAGCTTTCTTCTGATTCTCTTCAGTGACAACAACCAATCAATTCAATTAGGTGATGAGGTTGGCCCACTGACCTCCGGTAGCGCCTGCATTAGGTGAGCAGCCCACAGGCTTTCTTATCGATTCCAAAGATGGAGCGTATTTATTGCCATTGTCCTCCTCTTGCCAATTTTTTAAAATTTACCTTTTATTTTTTAAATAGGATCCACACCCAACATGGGGCTTGAACTCACGACCCTGAGATCAAGAGTCGCAGGCTCTACCGACCGAGCCAGCCAGGCGCTGCCTCCTCTTGCCAATTCTAAGAGCCTTTCGCAGAAGCCCCGGCCTCCCCTCCAGCCCCTCCCTCTCCATCAGCTCTCTAATGCTCCCTGGCCCAGTTCAATACTTAATCCCCCACTTGCCATGCCCTCTTCATGCTCACCGCCACCGCCCGAAAATTGCCCAGCATCCTTCATCCACACACCCTAGAAAGACCCTGGTCTTCTCATCTTCCTCCTTCAATCCTTCCATCTCCTCCTGTCAAGACAACATTCCCTGGACACCACGCTGATGCTACATATACCAGAATCGAGAACTTTCCCTGACTCTCAACTCCCCTTTCTCATCTTTCCCCTTCCCACACTGGCAGCCTGACTTCCCGTGTCCCCCAAGGTGTGTCCTGTCCCGTTGCATTCTGCATCATGCCTCCTTGCTACGTCCTCCTGTGCGGTATGCATCTTTCTCCCCTCTCCCTTCCCATTCCTCCCGTCCCAGTGCAAACTCAGCTTTCCCCAAAGCCTTGTTGAATTTCTCCAACCCCCAATGACATTTCCCTTCATCAAATTCTATTACATGGTCATTTCCATACAGCAGAACACTTATTCATTGTTTAAATCCATTATTACCTTTTTTTTTTTATCCTGGGATGATTAGATGAACAAAAATATTATTTCTATGGTATCAAGCTCAGTCCCCCTCTTGCTACCCCACCAAAGACACCTGGCTTATTCTGTCCTTCAGATTTTTACTTAAATGTCACCTTCTTAGCACCATCTTCTCTGAACACCATATTTAAAGTTGCAACTCCCCCGGGACTCCCAAGCAACCCATCCCGTCGCCTGCTGGGGATGTGGCAGCTAAAGAGACTGATGAGCTGTTACTTTCACGGAGCTCATGTGAGCTGACATAGTTCCTTGGATATCAACTACATTCACTTCATTCCCTTATTCTGCTCACAGTTCAATATCAAATCTGTTCTCAGTATTTTATGATGACTCCACATCAGTGTCCGTGACCTTGAGTTTAATCTCAAAGGCAAGAATCTCCTCGGGTCTTTTTCAGGGAGTTTTATTCTAAAATCATTTTCAATTCACAGAAAAGCTGTGGGGTTGGTATGGCAAGTTCCCATATACCCCACCCCATTTCCCCTATCATGAACACCTTCCATTACTACGGTTTATTGAACCAATATTGATGCATTATTATTAATTGAAACTCATACATTTTTCAGAAGTCCTTAGTCCTTCCTGATGTCCTTTTTTCTGTGCCAATTTCTCAGCCAGGATATATCACGTGTAGTCACCATGTCTCCTCACATGCTTCTTGGCTGCAACATTTTCAAGCTTCCCTTGTTTTTCCCGACGTTGGCAGTTTTGAGGAGTACCCGTCAGGTATTTTGTAGAATCTCCCTCCAGTTTTATTTGTCTGACGTTGTTTTCCTGGTAAGCCCGGAGTTATGAGTTTGGGGAAAGAAGACCATGGAGGTGAAATGCCATCCTCATCATCTCATCTCAAGGCTACATGCTCTCGACATGTTTTTTTGCTGTTGATACTGACCTTGACCTCCTGGCTGAGGTAGTCCATCAGGTTTCTCCACTGTGAAGTCCCCTCTCTCCTCTCCTTTCCTGACTATGCTCTTTGGAGGGAAGTCACTAGGTCCTATCTCCTTGATGGTAGAATATCTATGTAAGTTATTTGAAATTCTTCTGCACAGAGAATGGTCTTCCCCAACTACTTATTTATTCAATCATTTATTTACATCAGTATGGACTCATGGATATTTATTTTATACTTTGGTTTATAATCCAATACCACATTATTTATTTTCTTGCTCAAATTGTTTCAGCTTTGACCATTGAGAGCTCTTTCATTTTGGTTCCTGTGTTCCTTTGACATACCCTCATCACTTTGTGTATGTTTTGGTTTTTGTTTTGTTTTATTTGTTTGTAGTTTAGGCATTCCCTTACTTTCTGGCACTACAGATGCTCCAGGCTCATCTTGGATATTTCCTGCCTCAGCCCTGGGATAAGCCATTTCTCTTAGGACCCTGGTTCTTCTTACTGGAGAATAGGACCAGAAACAAAGGGCGTTCAGTGTGCTCATTGGCAGCGTGGCAATGTTAATTCTAAATCCTCTCAAGAGACAGAGCAAGGAAACATATGTATATTACTAAACCATGTTTGCGCACACACACACACACACACACAATTTATAAATGTTTCTATATATTTGTATCTATATTAAGCTAAACATGAGTTCATACTGATATTTCCAACTCTAATCCATTACCACGTGGATCATTCTACCCTCCTCCTTTTGCTTATCTGAAAAGCCCACTCCAACAGTGAGAAGCTGGGTTCCTACCATCCATGGTCCATTTACTTACTTGCTCAGTTCCAGTAAACATGTATAGCAGTCTGAGAACTATTAACCCATGCCCCCACGGGGACCAACTTTATGAACCACAGTACCATTATGTGTAGTTCCTTTTGCCTTTTTTAGTCTTACAGAGGCATTTCCAAAGTCAGGTAGGTCCACACCTCTCACTCCCTAACCCTTCCGCGAGATTGTTGCGTATATTTCCAACAGGGTTAGTTTCTTCTATCACATTTTGCAATCCATCCTAGGATCCTCCAACCTCCCAAATAATTTTTTCTTTTTTTTAAATTTAAGATTTGTTTATTTATTTGAGAGAGAGAGAGAGAGGATGAACGCAGAGGGGAGGGACAGAGGGAGAGAACCTCAAGCAGACTCCCCACTGAGCCCTGAGCTGACACTGGGCTCGATCCCCTGACCCATGAGATCATGACCTGAGCCGAAATCATGAGCTCAACTGACTGAGCCACCCAGGCGCCCCCCCCAAATAATTATTTTCAATTGCATCCATTAAGGTTTGTTTTCTGGACTGTAAAGTTCTATGGGTTTTGACAAATGCACAATGTCATGTATACACCATTATCGAATCTAACACAATCGTTCCATTGGCCTAAACATTCCCCCCGTGCTTTGCCTATTCAATTGTCCTTCGCTCCTGAACCTCTGGCAATTACTGATTTTTTTTTCTCTGTTTTTGCCATCTGTATTTTTGCCTTTTCCAGAATATCATAAAAATGGAATCACGTGGCATGTAGCCTTCTCAGACTGGTTCCTTCCACTTAGCAATATACATGTAAGATCCACCCATGCTTTTGTGTGGCCTGAGAGTTCATTCCTTTTTGCCACTGAATAGCATTCCATTGATCATTGTAGGTACCCACCAAGGTTTTTTGATCCATTTCACCTATTGGAGGACATCACAGCTGCTTCCAGTTTTTGGCGATCGTGAATAAAGCTGTTATAAACATTTGTGTGCACGGCGTAAGTTTTCAGATCAGCTAGGTAAATATCCAGGAGCACGCTTGCTTGATTGCATGGTAAAACTATGTTTAGCTCTGTAAGACCTTCTTTGTTTATTTGGGAGTTTCGTTCATTTGTCTGGTTGGTTGTTTTTAGCAATGCTCAGTACTGAGACATCCACAGGCAAACATTTAATAAATAACATCTTATGTATCAAGGATCTAACAGTCAACTGCTTATAGACTCAGTTCCTGTGAGAGCAGTTGAAGGAAAGAATGTCCCTGGCATAACCACCTTCATTGCCACAAACAAGGAGTCAGGATGCCTCAACATCAAACTTGCCCATGGGGCCATGTCTTCTGCACCTCAATTCCTTTCAACTCAGCCATGCCTTGTGGTTTCTGAGATAATACATGTTAAAGGAATATTAATCATGATTAACTGCTAAACCATCAGTTAATGTTAAATTGTGTGGCCCAACTGAAAACCTTATTGCCTCCATTTGATTATTTACTGTATCCTCACTCCCTAGGCAGCTGTTTTCCCAAATCCAAACACTCTTGCTGCCACACCCCAGAGTCAGGAGAAGCCCATTTTTTCCAGGGGGGGGGGAAAAAAAGTGGTGTTAAAGAGCCTGAGCTCATTTAGAAAATATCAGATCTCTCCAGCAGGATCTGGCTCCCCTCCCATGCACAGAAGGACAAAAGATCCTGTCCCTTTTCTTTGCCAGTGTGTCATGGGACAGAGGGGACCTGGGATGTGTCTGGATTCTCCTGCCCAGATTTAGCCCAGAGCAGTGGGTGCGGGACTTGAGCATGCATTCAAATCCCCTAGATGTTAAAACTCAGACTGCTAGCACCCATCCCCACAGTGCCTTATTCAGTAGGTTTGGGTTCAGTAGGACTTTCTAACAAGTTCCCAGGCGATGAGATGCCGTTGGTCCTGGGCATGTCTTGAAGAACCACTCCCCCCAGAGGAGTATCCTCCATGCAACCAAGGCACCCAAGCCATCACTAGGAATTTGCCTTCCCTGCTCAGATGGAAGACAGAGCTCGATGGAAGAGCTGGGGAAGGTTGAGCTGAGCTTAGGGCAGGAAAGCCAAGGAGTCTGGCACTTTGACACTGGGCACACAAGTCACCTGCTCCTCTGGAAATGGCTCCCTACTGTGGAGATACGGGCTTTGGGAGATAAAATGGACTATGGTGGCCAAAATGCCTTCATTGTAAAAGGGAAGGAAGTGAACCCAGTGGATGAAAGCAACTCACACAGCAAACCAGGGCAGAGCCACAATGACCTCCATCTTCTGGCTCTTTCTATAGTAGCAGAGCTATTCTTCCTTGCTCGAGGGAGCACAGGTGCTCAGAGGTGAGGAGAGCAGAAGCAAGCCCATTCCTGAAATGATGATGCTTGAATTGTCATCTCAACAGGAAGTGAATACAACATGGCCCCTCCCTCCATCCACCCCTGACAGACACACACACACACACACACACACACACACACACACAATGGTTCACGAGGGTAAGCACTCCAAAGAGACAGAGGGTGGGAAATGGGCAAGTAGGGAAGATGAAGGATCATTGTTTCTCAGAGCAATAACTCATGCTGGACCACACAGGATAAAGAACTCCAAGCTTCTAGAAGAGGAGACGACTAAAATTCTCAGTTGAAAGCCAAAGAGGGCAGAGTTGGTGGTCTCAGCTCCTTCCCCCCGCCCCCAATAAAAGAACTCTGGCCATCCTGTTCTTGTGACCCTGGACATTGCTCACTGGAGCAATTCACTGTATTTGTGGGAGATGAGTAACTTCCCATCACCTTGTCCGGAACCCAGATCTCAGAGCACCTCTAAAAGGAGAGGTGAGGGACAGGCGAAGGAAGGGGGATGGGGGAGGAGAGGCTTTGGCTGCTTTTCTTTAGATTTAAAATATTATTAGATGATTTCCTTGAATTTCTAACAAGCAGGTTGAAGTTTAAATTACAAGATCTCTAACAGAGTCAGAATCCAAATGGCCCAGGAGTATGCAGACAACAATTACCACGGCCGGATGGGTTTCAGGTTTGTTCTTTGTGAAGACAAAGCTCCCATTGAGTGGTGAGAAGGAGGAGAGCCCAGAGAGGGTTTTCATTACCCTGATCCCCATCCCCATGGCCAGGGGAGGACGCAGAAGGAAGAAAGCATAGCCCGACTGGTCAATGCACTGCCGAGGATGACAGTTCGTAGTGGGGCACACACCTCTGGAGCAGGGTGGGGACAGAAGACAAAGATGAGAAAAGAAAGAAGCAAGCCCAGCGATGCAAGCTCATGTATTCAACAAAAATAAAAAAGCACAAGCCTCAGAGCAGTGACTAGGTTCTTGGTAGCAAACAACCATGTCGTGATTTGTGTGAAAGAGGAGAGGTCTTGCTGAGGTCTTATGGGAGGTTTGGTTCACACTTCCTTCATTTTGTTGATGAAGAATGTGCAAAACCCCTCAGCCAGAATTTTTCATTTAACCCATTCTGTCAGAGGCAGGGCAGTAAAGTGGTTATGGAACCAAGGTTTGGGGTGAGGATTTCAGTCCTGCTTGGGATAATTAATAATAAATTACGCCCAAGCCCCCTGTTTCTCCTAGGGCTTCTGTGAGCATTTAAATGCAAACATATGTAAATGTTTAGCAGCCTTCCTAGCACTTGTAAACACTGGACAATTTGTAGCTACTTGTCATCTGTTACCTCGTACCTTGAGAGAAGAGGCTCTGAGCACCATGGCGACTTCCATTAGCCTTTGACCACTCTTGGGATGATCCTCCACTGAAGGACCTTCAGCCGATTGCTTTCTTGCTCAAGTTTCAACATTTCCAGTTTCTTCTCCAGAACAGCTGGTCCCAATCTACTAAATAACCCCTTTGCACACTTGAAGACCATTATTAAGATTCCCTTTGGCCATAAACATATGAAGAAGTGTTTAACAGATGAAAAAAATGTTTAACCTCACTGGTAATCAAAGAAATCCAAATCAAAACAACAAAATGCAATCTTTGCCTATCAATTTGGTAACTTTTTTTAATGATAGTACTCCATGCTGGTGAGAGTAGGGTAAGGTGGCAATTTCGTACATTGCTGGTGGGAACATAAATTGGTACAGTCTTTCTGGAAAGCAATTTGGCAATATGTTATCAAGACCCTGAAAATTGTCCTTACCCTTTTACCCAGTAATTTCACTTCTGGGAATCTATCTCAAGGAAATAATCAAAGAATCGGACACAGATTTCTGCTCCGTGGGATTTGGTCTAGTACACAGTATTTTGATTTGTGAATAAGTAAAACCACCCAGAAGTTCAGGGATGCCGTGACACATATTAACAAGTTATTAAAAGTCATGTGAACAAGGAATATTCGAGGACACGCAGAGTGGTCACCATAAAACGGGAAACACAAGCACACGCAGCAGGATACAAAACTAAACACAGGAGGATTTTAATTATATAATGATATATATTTATACTTTTATATGTGCATAGGAAAAGGCTAGATGCAAACACAGCAAAATATTAACGGTTCTTATTAGAGGGTGATAGAATTATGAGTGCCTTTTTATTTTCTTCTTCATAATTTTATAACTAAAAAAAATTGTTTAAGAGCTCACGTGGCCTTATATATGTTTCTAGGTAGCTCAGCACGGTCCCTGCCATAGCACCTTGTCCAGAACCTAAACAATGGGCGATCAAGGGTTGCAGAGATTTTCTGGAAAGGGCCAGATAGCAAATGTATCAAGCTCTGCGGATCACACAGTCTCTGTTGCACTTACTCGACTCTGTTTTCGTATGGCAAAAGCATCCATAGACAATCCGTCAACAAGTGGGCATGGCTGTGTTCTAATAAAACTTTACTTAGAAAATTAGGCAGCAAGTTCCTTTTAGCCCATAGCCTTGGTTTGCTGACCCCTGGCCTAGATGATTTGAATTTCTCCCAGCCTAAAATCAATCAATCAATCAATCAATCAATCTATAGTTTCAAGCAAATATACTTGGAGAGACTTCTAGAAGAATCGGATGAGGCAAAGCTCTTCCCCATTCTCCGGATAGTCAATCAACGTGAAACCTTTATTCAGAAGCAGTCAGTGAAGGGCACTGTTCACGGGCCCTGCTGATTCACCATGACAGGTGTTCCCTCGTCCCCATCCCCAGCACCACCTTCCAAGTAGGATGCTCTGCACCACCCACTTTAGCCCTTCATGCAGACAGTGGGGTGGGGAGTGAAGAAAGCCAGAAGTTGAAGTGATGACAGCAGGAGGGCTGCAGACTTGGCACAGCTGATAGTTGGTTCAAGATTTCCACTCTCTGTCATCCAAGTGGCTGGAGGCACCCAGAGTCCTAGGTCTGTTGTCAGGTTTTCCTCTGGTCACTGTGCTGGAAGGTTGACCGCACATTAGCTGCATCTTAAGCCATGTTCAAAGGGGTGCAAAGAGATGTTTTTTGGGCTTGGTTTTGTAGACAGACAAACTGAGCCCTCGGTGAGAGCACACGATGCATT
Organism: Neomonachus schauinslandi; assembly: GCF_002201575.2. Taxonomy (NCBI): domain Eukaryota; kingdom Metazoa; phylum Chordata; class Mammalia; order Carnivora; family Phocidae; genus Neomonachus; species Neomonachus schauinslandi. The sequence continues at coordinate 51,647,302 of NC_058417.1, forward strand.
TGTATGTACACTTGGGTACGATATAAAGCTTTGCAATTTCCCTTCTTGGGATTGGAATCCTTCCCACTCACCTTGTCCTTCTCACTCACGTTGGCATAGACACAGGTCATCGCAGTATGGGTGGTCTTTCTCCCCACTCCCTCCTCTCTTGCCCCGCCCCAACTCCGGCTGTGTGTTTCCAATGGGGACACCTGCCCTAAACCGCTGTGGACATTGGACGCTTGTCTGGGGGCAGGAACAGCATCCCAGAGCAGCCTGCACATCAGACCCAGTGACGTGACAGGAGGCTATAAAATCAAAGTGACATTCCAGGGCTCTTTATTACCTTGTCCCTTTTCCCTAATCAAATGTCGCCAAATCAAATGTCAAGTTGAGAACAACCAAGTGAGAACGGCCCCAGTGGAAAGAAAAAGCAGTCACTGGGGGCTTCTCCCGAAGTCCTCTGCCTGCTTCTGGGGTTGATTCCTCTGACTCGGCTCGGCCTGACTGTCGAATTGTCTCCTAACTCTGAATCCAGGCTGTGAGTCCAGGAGAATAGGCACTGTCATGGGCCAGCTTTCCATCAAGACTCCACCATCCTGGCAAATTACATAGTGAAAAGGGAAGAGAGGAGAACAAGGAGATGTTGCTTTAAAAAAAAAAAAAAAAAATTAGAAGCCCCAGTAGCTTATTTTACCCATAAAATGTCTCTCATACCCTCGCTAAGACAGAAAATATTTACACCAAACCCTCACGCTCTGCATTAGGCTGCCTGCCTAGGACTTTTTTTCCTGTTCAAGACTATAATGCAGGTCTTACTCTGATTTGCCCCGGACGGAGGCATTTGATTCCTGTTTCGTCCAGAACAAGGGCGTGCTGAAGGCCCATTATGAGTTGTACTATTGCACACCAGGCCCTCTTTTTTTTTATTAAATCTTATTCAATAAACAAATATTGGGAGTAGCAGGGTGTATTGAAAGCCCACAGGATTAGAAGTAATTCATGCAGCCTGCTTTTTAGGCATTTTTTTTTTTTGCCACAGAAGAGAGGCCCCAGTTTGAAATACAGTTCCGTTACTTCCCAGCTGTGTGAATTACTTAATCTCCCCAGCCTTATCTTTCCTCTATTTGAAGGGAAAAAAAAAAAGAACAGTGTGGGGGTGGGAGGTCCAATGATATTCGTCGCCAAGTTGCAGAGTCGGAATGAGAGCCCGCATGTGAGCGCCCAGGGTAGGACAGAACATTTCCCTCTTCCCTTCTTTGAGCAAGGAATGGTGCTAATAACTCTGAGAGATGTGGGGAGGAACGGAACATGGCCCTACCACCTCCCCGCACACCACGAGTGTTGGATCTTTAGGGAGCAAGATTTATGGGCACAGGTTATTTGAAAGGTGGGGTATGCCAGGAAGGGTTGTGGAATGTGCTGTGAGAACAGAGAAGAGGGAGAGAGTCTTTCTAGCCAGTAGAATCAGTGGCCTCTGGGGTCGGGGGGTGACATTTCAGTTGAGCCTTAAGGGACAGGGAGGGAGATGCCAGAGACGCTTCTGGGCCAGGGACCTGCCAGAGCACAGGCTAGAGACAGAAATGGACAAAGCATTTCAGGCAATGATGATGCATTCCGGGGTTGCTCGGCCAGGAACACGAGAGCCCAGCAAGAAGGGTAGGCTGAAATCACCGAGGAGGCCAGATCACTAGGGACCCATGAGTGCTGTGCTGAGACCCCGAGTTATTATGGGGGCCATGAGATTTCGAACCCAGGAAACTGCATCATCAGAATGTCACGCTGACAGGATGAGCCTGCATCTCTATCTGCCCAGGACAGTCCGGCTGTGTAATAATTAATGCGTTCGGACGATGAATGATGTACCACCTGAATTTTTCACCTTGCTGTCAATGGGAGAAAGATACTGGGGCAGAAAGAGGCTAGCCCCGAAGAGATCCCTTCAAAAGCCACTTCGAGTATCCGGGTAGGAAATGAGAGTCTCCAAAGGCAGAGAACCAACAGGAACAGAAAGAAAGAAACAGATCAATGACCCCCTCTGAAGGTAGGGTCAACAAGACCTATGCATTGGGAGAGGAGAGAAGGAGAGAGCATGGGCGGCGGCTGGTGTTTTTAGTGTTAGGTGAGTTGAATCAGTGGGGTGAGCCACACACTCTGTGGAGAGGGATCAGCAAGGAGCTGGAAATGCGAATCCGGAGTACAGCAGAGGTCAGAGCTGGAGACCTGGGTCTGGCAGACTCGTGGGTAAAATGGTGGCTGAAGAAGGAGTGGGGGAGACCACCCAGGAAGAGGACAAACAGGATGACACTCGGGGCTCCCTGACAGATGATAATGAGTCATGAGCAAAAGAGATGAGGAACCAGGCAGAAACAGAATCATGGGTGCCCAGGGAGAAGAGAGTTTGGGGGATGGCCGTTTGCATCCACAGAGCCAGACGTTCCCAAAGGACTGAGTAGGCTGGCGAAGGGCCATCAGAAAGACCTCTGAAAGCTCCATTTCGCCGGAGCATCGGGGGCATGAGGCAAACTGCAGTGGGCTGAGGAGGGAGTGGGAGGCCAGGAAGTGGTGTCAACAAGCATAGACAATTCTTTGGATGGATCTGTTAGTGAAAGGAAGGAAAGAGATGGGACTGTGGTTTGAGGGAGTAATCAAGAGAAGGCCAGCACCGGAGGGAGTTAAATGGAACCTGAGCGCATCTGAGCACCAAGATGAGAGGGAGTGGCTCATGAGGAATCCGATAGAAGCAGATGGTTCCTGCTGCAGTGGAGAGGGGACAATAGACAAGAGGCCGGACTCCCCATCATCGAGAAGGCGGGGGGGAAGTGCAGCTGTGATAGGACAGGGGCTGTTAAGTTGAGGGAGTGAATGGTGGTAATGGTGTGGTCCCAGTAGAGGTGGCCCTCATTTGTCACAATTTGCGACACTTAATAGTGACTATGACTTGTTGACAATGCAAGTTCCAAGCATTAATTGCAACCTCGCCAGCACCCATTTTACAGGTGGGGAAACTGAGGCTGAGGGAGGCGGAGTCAACTGCCCGTGAGCAACTGTGGAGGTAGCAGAGCCCCGACTGGAACCCAGGTCCTCCCTGATGGCACAGCCGGACTCACAGGCCGCCCGGAGTCCATCCGTATAGACTGGTGGCTTCATCCTCTTGGTAGAGCCGGAGGTGAAGTCATCCGCTGTGAATGATGGGGGTGGATTCGGAGGCCCGAGGAGGGAGGAGAAGAGTTGAAACAGCTGCTATGAAGAATGCAATGGGGATGGGCCCAGGGAGAGAGAGGGCACGGACAGCTTCCCAGAGGTGCTGATAGCTTCCAGGAGATTCCATCTTGTTCTTATCGCCCTCACTCCCAGCCCCATTTCCTGCCCAGAACTTGCCCCACAAGCTCCTCATTTCTTTTGTTGTCCTCTCTCGGCTCATCCTTCCCTCCAGGGAGATAAGAGTCACGTGGGCTGAGTAGAACGGGGTCAAAGATCCTTCCCACCACTGGGAGGCTTGTTGGTGATGAGCAGCAGGGAATGGAGCTGGGGAGGCAATCCTGAGCTCTGAAAGGTTTAAGGAAGCAGTGCATTCAGCGGGCAATAATGATTGCAGATGGAATGGCTGGGAGCCACGGTCCAGCTGCTTGGGCCCCGCCCGTAGAGGAAGAGAGCTGAGTCAAAGAACTTCAGCCAGGTAAGCTGGCCATCACCTCCTTCTATTCCAGCAACAGGCCCATCCATCCCAGGAGGCCTCTTTCTACTGAAGGTGTACTCATTTTAGTTAGTGATCAAGGAAGAAGCCTCCTGCGTGTGAGCCCAGAGCTTAAACTGTTCCCTCCGAGGCACTGGTTTGACCACTTTGAGAACAGTAACAGACCGAAACTGGCCCTCCGTCTTTGGGAGGACTGCATCGAACTATTAACTAAAGGTGTTGGCCCCAGGGACAGGCCTGAAGACACAGGGTTATTGCTTGTTGGACGTGGCCCACCAGCTCGAACACAACTATGAAGCCATTGGTGGAATTAATAAAATCCATACGGGCCTGGAGTCTAGAAGAAGCTGGGCTCAATTCAAATTTCCATAAAAGTGGCTAACAGGACCGGGGAATTGGCATTGAATTCTAGAAGTGTGCTGGCTTCCTGCCTCCCAAACGTCATTTTCAACACACTGGGAATCAGGATAGAAAAATCTGTGGGCTTGGAAGATTCCAGAAGCTTTTATTAGAATCTCCTCAGGGCTGTCGTTTCCACGGGGCTAGAAACTCCCTTGCAGGCGGGTCATCATAGAGGATCCTTTAAAAACAGAGAAAAAGCACGGGAAAATGACCTCCAGCTTCCCTGCGGGCTAAAGGGGAGTCATTTGAGGGGATACAAGCAAGGAGTGCTCCAATTTATATTTGAGTGCAGCTACTTGTGGGATGGGGCAAGGGAGGGGGGCACTGGGGTTCTTCCTGGAGAACTGGGCTGAATGTTTGTGTATTCAGAGTGCATGGGCAAATGATGGAGAAGCAGTGATCCGTGTGTGTGTGTGTGTGTGTGCGCACATGCACGCGCCCACAGACACCCCAGGCTTGGGAAGAGGTGCCTACCATCATGCAGCCCAAGGTAAAATAAAGCTGGTGCCTCCTCATAGCCCCAGTTTAAACTGGATTCCCCTCCCACCGGCCGGAGAGTCTCCTGAAAGCCCCGGCCACGTCTCTGACCCTCCCCCAGATTACCATCTTTCCCTAAAGTCGCCCTGAAAAGAAACCCAGGGGCAACAAACCCCTCCCTCTCGCACCCGTTCCAACATTTCTCTAATTAATGCAGGAGAAAATTAATTACAGAGGGATTTTCAAGACCTCGGCATCTAATGGCCAGCCCAGCCGCCCCCCCAACCACCTCCCCAGGGCCAACTGCGGGCCCCCATTGGCTGTGCCACCCTCCCTCCTCCCCAGCCCCGTGCACAATACCACAGGCTAATTAGGCCGGGAAGGAGTTTCTTGGCAAAGGGGGCTGAGCGCTAGGTCAGTACCTTGAACAACCCAGAAGAAAAACAAAAAAGCATTAAAAGAAAAAAAAAAGAAAGAAAGGGGGGAAAAAAAAAAAACACCCTGCTAATCCCAAGCGCATTTCCGCCAAATATTCTCCTTTTCAAGTGTTTTCTTCCTGGTAAACAAAATGCTGTTGCTGGCTCTGCAGATTTTAGGACACGGTTGCTTAGTAATATTGGGGAAAACACCAAGTCCTCACCTCAGCCCCATTTGTTTCTCTTCTGTCTTGCTCACTTCACTGAGAGGCCCTGACATTCCCACATCACGAGGGACTGCTTGTTTTGTAAAGAAGAGCTGGCTTTTCTTTACTCCTTTCTCTTTTCCCCTTCCTTCCTTCCTTCTTTCCTTTCTTCCTTCCTTCCTCCCTCCCTCTCTCCCTCCCTCCCTCTCTCCCTCTTTCTTTCTCTCCCTTCCTTCCTTGCTTCCTTCCTTCCTTGCTTCCTTCCTTCCTTCCTCCTTCCTTCCTCCCGCCCTCCCCCTTTCTTTTTCTTTCTTTCTTTCTTTCTCTTTCTTTCTTTCTTTCTTTCTTCTTTCTTTCTTTCTTTCTTTCTTCCCTCCTTCCTTCCTTCCTT